>NC_082343.1:63336506-63644506 GCF_027477595.1 Haemorhous mexicanus
TGCCATCATTCTCTTCTATTAAAGACCATGTTACAGTATGCAAACTTACTAGGAATGTTAAGTAATGGATCTCATTTTGCTTTCCAGAGATTTCGCAAAGCAGCATGAGTCCATTCAGAGTAGTCAGGGTAGATGAGACATGGGATAGTGTACATGAGACACAGGATCAACAGGATTTAAAGGATGCTTCATACTCTGTTCAGGAATTAGATCAAAGCATGATAATCAGTATTAATATGCTTAGAATGATGACTCTATGAAAACACAAGCTAAAACTAAGCAAATAATTCAAGCTTCTGATCACTACTGTGCAACTTACTTGTCAGTTCTGGTTACCATTCCATTATTCATTTCCTTGGCTGCTTATCACAGCCATAATGAGTACTGCTATCCATAAACTAACACAAAATATAATTAAAAGCATTACTTTGTCTACACTTTAAATATCAGTTTGGGTTTTCTTTCAGTAATGATGTCTTAATTGAATTTGTGTGATTTTCAACAATTTATACCACCTTTACAACTTCTGTACTCTTGTTAGTAATGCTGCTTTGTGTTTGAAAAATCAGCGACTCCTGCTAGCATTTTGTTTTACAAACACACAACCTTTTTGTTAATCACAATTGATGTAAAATGCTGTTTACCAAGTTAGTTGGATTAGGTCTCCCAGATCTGTGAATTGACTAAAAATTCCCATAACATCCATACAATAAAATATGAGTCTCATAAATCCACACACACAGACTTCCTAATTGCATGAGCATACGGGTGATTAGCACTTGGATCTGGGCACTGGTGCTACACCCGTTTGGTTTTAAAACTTCATATTGACACAAGGTAGTGTGTCTATCCAGTTTAGGCACCAAAACTTAGTTTCTAAGGGCAGATGTAGAATAGCAAGGCTAATTTCTAGATGTAAAATGGAAACAACAGAATTTATCCATCTTGTAGAGAAGCTGCATGTAAGGACAATCTGGAGATTATCAGATGCTACTGAGCACATCAGACTTCAAAAACAGTATAGCACAGATTGGAAATACAACAAATGATTTGTGCTAAAGGCTGTTTCCCTTGTGCACCGTCAGAAATTCTCAGTATTTCTGCCCTGCTGCATACTGCCTTTTTGATATGGAAAGCAAAATGGAACACCACAAAATTGCAAAACTAAAGCTCAGTGGCATCACGCAGTGTTACTAATGCATTATATAAACTCAACAATTTCAATTACATTCTATTTCAAGATTTTGTAAATCATTTAAATTTGAAGTAAATTATGGGGGGCAGGTAAATCAAACAGAAATTCTGCAGTTTATTTATTCATAGAGGGAAATCTGGAAACTAAACATAAAATTAGCTCTTTATGGCTCTCAATATTTTGAGAATGACTTTTCAGTGGTTCTCAAGTATACCCTTCTGGTGACGGCCATAAATTCCTTCATCACGTCCTGTATAACCCAATATGAACTAGATGTCTGGACTATAAATTCTCTCTGATTAATCTAAGTAAGTAAAACTTGATTAAACACTTTACTTACAGGTACCCTGTGATGAGCAAGGAACTCTAAATATAGTTTTCAAAGCAAACACTTATTTGCTGATGAAGTATTTAGCATGCAGAGGAAAGTATATAAGAGGAATGAAGTATAAGAAGAGCAAAATCCGTATGTATCCTCCCTTTCATAAATTTCAGTTTTCCTTTGCAGTGGTTAAGTAACCACTATTCTATTCAGCTATGTCTAGCTTGGGAATCATCATCACCATAAATCTTTGCATGGTGATAAGCCCTCAGTACAAACCTCCAGATATATAAATTCTTCCCAAGTCAAAGCTTTTTTTGTTTTTCTTCTGCTTCTTCAGACCCTTCATTATTTTAGTATTTGGGATCAAAGAAATCAGAGAGTAAGACTTTGCAAGCTGGAAAGCATATTCCCCAATTTACTTCCTTCTTCATTATTTCCTATCACCCCTCAGTGATCTCTCTAGCATTCACTTCCCTTCTTTTGTGAAACTGCTTTATTTTCTGCTTGTTTCTCCATTTTTCAACTGCCTCTATTGATTGAAACCCTTGCCTTCAAGGCAGACTTGGGTAAGCAGGTAACACAAAGGACACTTGAGATTTATGAAATAATTTCACCAACAGTAAATTTCCTCTTTTATCTAGGGTAGTGTAAGATGATTTTAGCACCAAGAAATTAAATGTAACATGGGATACATGAAATACTGCAGTCAGTGTTCTCAGCTAGGCAGAGTCTGAGCCCTGTTTCAACGCATTTCCAAGGCTCAAAGAGGCTGTAACAGTCTACTGGGCATCCTTAGTTTCCTTGTAATCACAATAATGGCTGTACTTGAACCGTCCCAACAGGCTACCCAAGCATCATTAAAAGCATTAACGAGGAACAAAGTGTGCAAAATTTACTTATCTCTTGGTGGTTCTTTGTAGTCATGGGTAGCTGAGCCCCATGTAGGACAGTACTGCTGCACTTTTTGCTGAGGATCAAGCCAAATTTGGCAAGCCACAGCTGTGAAAGAATGCAGAGACCGACCCCTGTTCATTTCATGGTGCCAAACTGAAAGAATATTTCAATAAAAATAAAGAATCTAAACCAAATAATGAAATGCAAATTAAGTAAACTTAAAGAAAGCATCAGGTGTGGTTGAAATCCTTAAAATGTTTTGTTCTTCCCTTGGATGTCTGCTGTGTTTGTCTCATCTTTTAGCCATATCTGACTCTGCCTATTATCTCAATTTTTAGAAGCTATACTGAAATAAGGGCTAATAAAATAAATGGCACACTTGGTATAAATTGAAGACAACTTCATACCGTTGACTGAGTCTGATTACCATGGTGACTTGGTTTCGGTCAGGTCAGTTTAGATTGTGATTTAAAATAAAACAGAATTATTTAGATCAGTTTAATGTTACTTGTTATAAAAAGAAAAACATCAATAAAACCAGGACATTAAACCATCTTTTTATTAAAAGAATGCATTCCAATATGAAAGACAGAAGATACTGAAGTAGCTGTATTTACAATTTTTTTTTTAAATTTAGGTTTAACTGAATTGCTTTAATTTTCTGCCATGAGTTGGCAGTTGACTACTTAAAAAATCTGAAATTTGCAGCAACTCTGAATATTCAGGGGTGTTGAAAGACATTTCAACAGCAGCATACTATGTACTGCTGATGCCTATTACTGTTTCTTTTATAGATAAGGATAACATGCATATAACCCAAATATTTCATCCTACTCATATTTACAATATATTAAGAATCATTAGATGTCCCTACAGAATTGGTTCTGGTATGTTTGGTATGTTATCCCTTACACTTGAGGATCACATTATTTGCTACTCTGTTCCAAATTTACTGTTTTAAGCTTGGAGATGTGCTTTGCTACACATTCAAATCTGGTGCTGACACTTTCACGGGCAGAGCGTAGAAACAAGGCAAATTCATCATTAAATACTGGCCTTACCATCACACAGTGAGCAGATACCTTACCCACTACCATTAGGTCACTAAAGGGTGACCTGCTTAAAATTGAGCAACCCATATTCATTAGGGAACAAAATCTTCTACTGATGGCCTAAACGGACCATAAAACCTGAAATAATGGGTTTTCCTACAAAGGTGTACAAATGGAGATCCCACCAGCCCACCTATGCTGCACTACTTTGCTTCCCCGACAATAAAGGCAATACAGATACACGCTTGAAAAAAATCAATCTGTTGGCTGAATTTGACACAGATGAGTGCTGGAATTCCCTAGGCTAGATTACTTTCATTAGGCCAAATAATTTCAAAACCAACTGATGGTAAAAATAGTAGCTTCCAACTACAATTTAACTTGCATTTCATCCATTTATACCAAAAAGTATAATGTTAGATTGCTTTCCTTTTTGAGGCAGGCACTAAAAGTAAAGGAGTTGTGGGTCTTTTTAACTGCATCATGTCGTCTGAACAAGAAAATCTTGAGATCTGAAATCATGACGATACTAGATAAAGCTTTCTGGGCTTAGATGCATTCATAATTCAGGACAATTGATCCCAGCACTTCAGTTCCAGCTGATTATTGTATTATTTACACTTCTTTATGTTTTGGGTCTCAACTCCTTCCCTTCCCCCCTGAGAGCCATAGACCGCAATTTGCTTGCATTATTCCGCCTTTTGTATCAGAATTGCCTAAGAAATGAAAACAAATGGAAGGAAATAAACATAAAAGCTATGAGGACCTAGTTTATGATTATTTTATGATTCAATTTTTAATGCTGTGAGGTATTCTAGGCAGTCTGTAATAGATAATATGTCACAAAACGAACTGCTCATTCTATCCCAATCTAGTTTTCCACTAGTGAAGTACTTTAAAAAGGCTGACAGATTTTTTAAATTTGTATGAATTGACTACAGGATTATTACAGTGTCTTCATTTCTGGACTCAAAGAAACAATGACTTAGTGAAGTCAGCAAATAGGTTATTAGCAAATAGCTAATTATAAAATAACAGAAAAATAGAGGAAGGGACAGGGTCAAAAAGTCCCCTTCCTGTTCTCTGTGCACAGACTCTACACAAAACTTTCAGCTGCTGTCTTGGTTTTAACTAGAAGTCAGAGAAAGAACAATATCTATCATACAGCTGCTTTAGTTGTATGGAGTTGACAAACATGATCTGCAAGAACTTTTCCCAGAGATAGCAAAACTTAACATTCAAACATCTTTTGCTTTAATTTTCAACATGCTCTGACTTCATGAAGGATCAGCTTACATTAACCTTACTTATATTGAATGGGATCATGCTGTACAACTAATTAAAATGATTCCTATAAAACAGGGTTGGATTCAAGAAACGTCTCAATCCAAGTCTGTCAGTATACCTATAGTGGTTTGGAGGAAAAGTGGTTTAGGGTTTCCATCATGCTGTTTGCAGTTTAAGTAATGGCAGCATTAGTGTCTGCTCAAAATCCAGACAGAAGAGTGGGAGGGGATGCAATACATGCTGCACGTTGAGACCTAACAATGTCCAGAGATTTGAATTCTAAGATGAACTCCACCAAATTAACCTGCAACTGCTGACCAAAAGCACTGCCCTAATCATCTGAAAAAGGCAAGGTAAATCTCCACCTTCACATTAAAGCTCACCCTTGGCAGAGAAGGGAAGATAAAACTTGCAGCTACAGAAAAAAAATAAAGCATTACCCAAAGATGGAAGTTTCCTCATGGAATTTCAAGTGGCCCCAGCCACCTGTCATGTTTGTGTCATGGAGGGATGGGACAGGTGTCTTCTGTTTAGATATGCTGAATATCATGTTTACTTTTGTCTCGTTATAAGGAGCTTCTACTCATCATACAAATTATCAAATTGCTTTTTGATGAGGCATGAAAGAGGCAGAGTGTATACATATTGTTAGACTTCCAAAATACTGCACACCCCTAACCCTTCTGCACTGATTTTAAAGAAACAAGTGTTTCACATTATTCTGCTGATTTGGGTATCTAATTTTTAATTTATTTTATACTTTCTTCTCAGTGCTCCGATCAAACATTATCATACTATAACTCATAACACTTTCAGACAAATTAATAAAATATTTTAGACACATATTTAAAAGAAACTAATAGATCCATTGTCAAAACAATTTAAGAAACTGCTAACTAAAAGAAAATGACGTTTTCAAATACCTAAAATGTAATTAGAGTTTCTAAAATAATGCAATTTTTCAGATTCTAGAAGGTCTAACACAGCACAAGTCCTCATGAGTGCTGCAATCCTTAGTTCAGTAGGCCGTGAGAAGGTAGGCAGGCAAGAATATAAACTGCTTTATGATGCCTACTAAAACCTTAATACTAACCATTTTAAATCTGTTCTCTCAAATTATCCACTAGGTATTTTATTTCTAGAAATTAAATTCCTCCAGATTACTCCCAAATGTATTCTGCATTAAAAACATAGCTCAATTTCTCAGTTCAAATGCATATTATATGGGTTTTTAAAAAAATACTCGAATTTATACAACAAAGTTTAAGTTCTGGTAGCAGCATATATATTTAGAAGACTAAAAGGGCATGGTAATGTTAAATTAATTTGCTCATGTTTTTGTCCCACTCTGACATAAACAAAAATCCTGTACCATCTACAGCCTCTTGTTATTTAGAATGTCTCCTTTGAGACACAGTCAAGGACCGGTATCACATAGCCTAGCGTCACCCAGATTTAGATGAAAAAGAAAAAGCTGAAGGCTGCACAGGGGCATCCTATTTATAATGTTTTTTTCCTTCCAAAGAGGCAGCTGGAGATGGATGTAAAACAATCAGATAGCACACATATGTCAATCACCGCTGTGGAGGCACATACAGAACATGCCAACTTCATAATAAAAAGGTTATTTGATATAAGTTTTTTGAGCTATATTTGAAAACTAGGAAATGCAGCATTGTTACTACCTCTCTTTATTCAATTTTATTTTGGGGAATATGATTTAAGAGCAATAATTTTAGCAATACAGAGGAGAGGCAGCTTTCTGTGACATAAGATTTAAAAATTACAAGAGAAGTGTCATCTCGATAAAAGATTTCCTAAATTTTTTTTTCTATGTTTCTTGAGACAAAAATTCTTAAAGATTTTGCATGCTTTGGCATACCAATGATTCTACAGCAAGCATTTATTCTCAAGAAAGGATGTTTTTATCTAGATTCAGCTATTTGGTTTTATTCAGTTTCAGCTATTTAGAGAAATGTTTTATTGAGTTTACAAATAAGGACTCTCAATATTCTATTTCCATTTCCCTTTCCATAGAATAAATCATCTGGCCTAGGCATGTCATTACGACTATAGTTTACGTGATGCAACATGACAGTTAAGATGTACTGTGGTAATTTGAATGCTTTCACTGTTATTGTAGTATCAAAAATTTATATGGTTCAGTTATTAAGGCAAATTGCTTCATTCATACAGCGATATCTGACAGTAACCACAAAGGACCTCCAAATTGCACTGAAAAAAATATCTTCCACATTCAAATAATGTGTGCATATTCCTACCATTATTTCGCTCACTGACTAGAAGCAAGATGGAATTCTGTAAGGAAAAGTATCAGTTCACATTTCAGGGTAAGTTCAGTAGACATGCAATATTATAGAAGAAACTCCCTCTTGCCCAGCTAAGTGAGCCTGACTCTCTTTAACAATTTATAGGCCATGAAAAGGATGCTCAATTCTTCGGAATGATGTTACTTAGTTTCAATGTGCTCACTTACCT
Source organism: Haemorhous mexicanus (assembly GCF_027477595.1). Lineage (NCBI taxonomy): Eukaryota > Metazoa > Chordata > Aves > Passeriformes > Fringillidae > Haemorhous > Haemorhous mexicanus. The sequence goes on from NC_082343.1 coordinate 63,343,759, forward strand.
TCTGTCATGTTGATTTTCAGCCAACAGGAAGAAATAAATAAATAAGAGGTTGACTAGCCTGAAGAGACTACAGAGGAAAACGTGCTCAAATACATCACTGTGAGCATTTCTGATAAGTTTTAGCGTAATCAAGGTTACAGGAAATGAAAAGCTGTTAAGCTTTCTTCACATCTAAGACTCATTCAGTCTTCAACTCTACTCTCTGGAAAAAACCTGAGATTTTCATGAAAGTATTTTGGATTTGGTATTAACCTGTGGGGTGTGAATATGTGTGTATGTGCACACTTAGATACACACAGACATAAACACACACATTGGAACTGTCACAAAGCTCACAGCAGCATCTTCTGAGTTCCAGGGCAGAGAGCTCCCCACACACAAGTTTCCTGAAAAACGTTTAACACCCCCACAACATCTGATACACAACCTGCATCTCTGAAAAGCAGATGAGGGAACTGGTTTTCAAGGCAGAGTACAAGGTGGGAAGAGAACAGGCCAAGCTGAGCCACATACCAGCTAGTTCATTCAAAAACCAACGCTGTGAACTAGCTGCACTTCTCTAACACCTGACAGGAGGAGACCAAAGAGAGCTCAAGGTTAAAGATACTTAGCTAATTTTGTCTGCCTAACTTTTTGCCTCAAAAAGATCATCCACACCGGTGATTCCTTTCTGCTTGCCATTTTGCCAGTCAAATAGCTAACCAATTTTATGCTCCCTCAGTTTCACCTCCCTTCAAAGCCTTACCTTTTTTCTCAATAAATCAAATTAGTGTTTAGGCAAGTACCACCTGCACTTACTTTGTTGCCCAAATAAGAACTGGGTGCGCTCCAATAGTAAATCTGCGGCAGTGCTTTTTGCGCAGCCACGTTGCTGATGCTGAGCTGCTGATGTCCATCAAATCTCTTTTGCGTGGGGATAACTCTGATGAGACCTGGTAAGTCAGTCAGATACCAACCATTCATGTCTTCTATCTAAAATAATAGGAAAATAAATAAATAAATAAAACCCATATTACAGTAAGAATCAGGACATTGATAATTTCAATAGTCCCAGCCTCGCAATCTTCAAATTTTTTTAAAAACTGATTAGGTTTAATAGCAGTGAAGGGACCAAAGAAAACACAAGGTAAAACAAGCAAAAGTTTCTTATGGTATATGACTAGGAATTATAACTTCTCAGTTTGAAAGAACTGCAAATATTTGCATTCTGTGCTTCATGGTCCAGAGCAAGAAGGAAATTCCATCGTACAAACATATGTGTAAGAATATCTACAAATATTTTGCAGGTTTTCAGTAAATAATATCAGTCACAGATTGTGCAGAAAATGAACTGACAAATGGATATACATTTTCTGATTGCTGTAGGCAGCATAACTTATAATATTTTTCCATTCTAAAACCTTACAACTTACAAGCCAAATATACCTTTTATATCTTTTTGGTGCTGGAAAGCACCAAAACTTGAATTTTTGAAATTGCATAACTAGAAATGAATCATCAGAGAAGAGAACACTGTTTGTACAAAGATGGCTTCTAGAGCCCGGATACATGCAGAACAATAAATGAGCTCAGCCATGGAATGGAAAATTTTTCAGTGGCTGGCATGTAAATGAGAACATTAGACATATATGATGTTACTTGCAGACTTCCAGCATAACAATATGGCCAAAATCAAGATCTAGTAGACCTAGAACACATTTCCCAAACTCAATCTACAGGCATGAATATGTAGCAAACATCCATTTCAATGGCATCAGTGTCTGAGCTTTGAGAACTAATTTACAGTTTAGAGTATATTTGCAGAATAAAGACATTTTTCTACAGTATAAATAAGAACAGCAGGTTCATCTCCCTCTCACATCCTCTCCTAGGAATGCAGCACAGAAAAGAAATGCATTCAAAATGCCTCCTGCAAGGCATTCCTTTTTCTTTTAAGCTGGGTTGTACATTTACTGTTTCCAAATTCTTAATTCCTTCAGGTCTCGAAATTTAATGATTACCTGGAAAAGAGGTTGCCCTATGGATATAGAGTGTTTAATTCAGGAGTGGTTATGTATGCACATTCCAGGACTGTGTTTATGCATATGTCTTCAATTAATATTGTTACAGCTTCTTTTGTGCTTTTCACTGCTCTAATTGCTCTATTTCAGAACTTTCTCACAAAGAGTGACGAAGCTTACAAGCATTTTCTTTCGGATAAATTAAAAATAAGGGACATGCATGATTTTCTAATAAGAAAAAACCTAGTGACAATGCTTAGTGACAACACAAAAAACACAAAGCAAAGGCATGTACTGGTATGATATGATTTTTCTTACACTGCTGTAGGTAAAGGGAGAGTGTCTGCAGACATTTGTTTTCCCAGAGCAGAAACATTCCTCACAGCCTTCGGGATTATTTTGCTGAAGATTGAAGAAACCTGGTTTACAACGGTCACAGTTTTCTCCTTCAACATGCTCCTGGAAAGGCACATTAGAGTATTACTTCAATTGTCATAGATGAGAATCTGAGATCACTGGCTTTTTATTCTTCAGGAGAACTCTAAAGACATTCATGGGAAAGACTTTCTTATTTGTGAATGTTAGTAGAAAATCCTTTACATAGTAAAAGGTGCTATGTGGCTGCATGCAAAGAATAGGACATGGAATTTGGACATTAAAAGAGTTGTCACTTCTCATCTCTATGAATGGACATAATTTCAGGTAATAACCTAATTTATATCCTTTACACTTGAAAGTCTCACAGGGGAAGGCCTCATGGCACACTGTTAGGACCTCAACAACCACAGTATGTAGGTAGGGCTGACAAAATCCTTGCACATCTAGCTTATGGAAACTACAGGTATATGGCAGTAATTGTATTAATCACCCTGAGTATCAGTTTTTCAGAGATCTCTCATTGATAGATGAATTCAGGATAAATACAAGCAGTAAATGGCACAAAATATATAGGCACTAAATATACATGAGCTATTCTAAACTTAGCATTTTGTAATTATACTTTTCATAGAAAGCTACCATTGTGCATTAAATCCTACTATCTTACACTACAAATCAATTTGTCCTATAGGCAAAATTAAAGCTAGGTTTTCCACACAGAGTGTGGCAGGAGGCTCGTGATATTGTGCTGGCTTAGTAATTCAGTATTTTCCCCAACAGAGCTCAGAAAATTCTTCTCCTTTCACAGGTATTATGCACAGCCACCTTAACCCTGGAGACAGCGCTCTGTGGAATGCACAGGAACTGAACTGTTGGCTCTACATCAGCAGAGAATGAACACATTCTAAAAACCCTGCCTACACTGTGCAGCCTAGGATAGTTCAAAATACACAGCTCCCCAGTAAATTCACTGAGAGCCATTTGATAGCCTCCTGGTTAAGATGTAGCAAACCTGGCAGAAATGGGGCAAAGCAGGGGGATGTATGGGGAGAAAGGATAGCACACATGAATTAAGAGAAAATAGAGACAGTGTGCAGGAAGTGGCAACGACCTGCAAAAAGGGAGATAGAGTGAAAATTTATTAAAGTTTTCACCACTAATTATGCAGTAAAAATATGTGTAACAAAGCATCTTTGCTCTGTCTCTACTGCTGCGCTCTGTGCTCCTCTTCAATAGTATCACACAGACTATTAAACAAACCACAAACACCTTTAATAAAACTCAAGGTTATAAGTGAATTACATTTAACTTTAAAATCTCATCAATCTCAAGACTGGCATTTTTAGATTTTCACCAGAAATCTTGGGATTAATCAATGGCTATTACTGCCATGGGTATGTCAAAATCAACTGGTTACTCATGCCTCATGTGAAAAATAATGTGAGCAACATCAGGACACAGATACTCTCACCCTTTATTTAAGAAACTACAGTTATGAACACAGGTCCAAAAAGTTTCGCACTGTGTTGTTGGGCTTAGTGTGTGCAGAGTGGGAAGAGGAAAATAAAAAGAGAGCTGCAAACCAAATGTGTTTAAATGCAAAGTTGCCCACTCTGCAATCACAAACATCATCTGTGAGTAAAACCTGTAGAACTCAATTGAGTGGGCAGCAAATTCAGTGAATAATAGATATAATAAAATTCAGAGTTGGAAAGGAGATCTAACCTATTCCTCAGCAAATAAAGCAATGTTTCTGCAACCCCATGTATTTCTCAGTAGTTTTCAGTGCAGTATTAAGCTATCCAAAGATGAAACTTTGAACACATACCTTCATAAAGTTACAAAGCCTATCCAGTTAGGACTGCTTTTCAGCAATTTCCTTTACAAGAAAACTATCTTTAGCAAATTTAAAGCTCTTGATAGGTAATTGAAAGATGCGATTAAAAGAAGGGAAGCATTTCCTAAGACCGGCTATTAACCAGACATCCCACTTTATTCTTCACATGGAGCATAACTAATCTGATGATTTCAGTGTCCCTTTGACCATATTCTGCTTTGATTTGAATTTGAAGATTGCTAGTGATATTAAATGTGTACGTATCTGTATCTCAGCTATTTACAAAAGGTATCATTTTTCTCCCACAAGCACTTAAAAAGGGATTGGAGGAGCACAAAGAAGACAAAAGACAAACCCTGAGAGAAAAGTGCAGATAATGAGAACTCTCTGGGATAGGAACACTTATTTCCAATATTTATTTGTTCATTTTGGTCTGCGTGTACTAACAGGTCAGTTTGGCTTTATATGAATAACATCATAAGAATCATTACTGTATTTATCTGCTGTATTTATCACTGCTGTATTTATCTGGTATTTAGCATAATACATCTTCATCAAAGCTCCAGCCAGAACATAGCAAAATCACCCTCATATGATCTTCTAGACTTGATGGCTAAGTAATTAGAAATATGATGTGGATGATTTTATTTCTGACAGAGAGCATGTGGCTGTTACATAAAGTGAGGATAAAGTTAATTCTCTGAGTAGATTTCAGCGCTATTCAGCTGCAAACCAGAGCTTTGTGTGTGTCTGCAGCATGAGATCGAAGCATTTTTTGTACATTCCTGTATTTAAGAATGTCATGTAAGTACTTTTAAATTCTCCTTTGTGACTAATTCTGTTAACTAAATTTTGGAAGGGATTCCCCACAAATCCCCACAGTACAGAAAAATTGATCCACAGTACAGTGAGCAGTCCTTTGGGCATATTCATGGTCTCTTACTAGACTGTGACTTAGAAAGCACAACTATTTCTAAAGACTTTCTGATAGCTAGGTATTTTATAAGTGGATGCATCTGCTTAAAAATGTTTTTAATTTCAATGTAATATCAAGATATAGTTTGAGGGAGATACCCAATGGCATGCAGAGAAAAACCCTCTTAAATTTTCTTCCCAGAAATTAAGACATTCATCCTACAAAAATGATAGATTTTGTTTCTTTAAACATGTTAGAGATTTCTAAGCAATCATCCCAAGGCAGGAAAGAATGTCATACATCCCTAACGACTACTCCTAAAAGACAACTTTCTTGTTTTAATAGACCATCAGTTTGCTTCATTTTCTCTTTTTGAAATCACATTTACACGTTAGTTTTAGAAGTTACAATACTGTAAACATATAGTTTTTGAGAATATGAGGATGGGGTTTGAAACAAATGATTCACAGGCTTTGTAAGTGTCCCTTCATTACCGATTTCTAAGGACTTGTATGACTGGCAGTATACAAAGCTCCTAGGTAAACATGTTGACTGAAGTGAGTTCTGAGATGACACAAGACCATGTAGGATTTTGTAGGACCAAGACCAAGTGTTCCGTGAGAAGTGGCTAACATAGATACTAACACAGCTAGGTAGAACAGTGGAATACTCTGGCATAATAAAAGGGCATTCATGCAATCTTTCAGTACCATTAGTATCTTTCTGTGGTTCAGAAGAATTGGACACCCATACCTTGCAGATGCAGGGACCTATGCAGGGGTCATCATTTTCACTGCCCTCAAGGGAGCAGTTGCAGGGCAGACACTCAGGATATCCTGTATAACCCAAGGCACATTGATTGCAGCTTTCTCCTGCATAGCCAGTCTTGCAGTAACAGAAACCAGGCAATAAATCTATGGGAAAAGAGAGAAAACATGAGATGTATTTCATTTGTCATTATTATTGTCAGATATGTGTGCCAGAGTGCTCAAAGCAATACCTTTGGTAGGTTTAACATAAGGGGATGTTTACTGATGCTCACACCAGCATCTATAACTCAGAATCATCTGAGAGAGGCTAGAATGAACAATGTAAGATTAGGGCAAGTACACAGTGATTTGAATTTTGAGTTTCCAGAAATCTGCATATTAGAAATCTTGAAAATCAAAACATAGCCCTACTTTGCATCTAGCAGTCCCTGAAAACCTTCTCTTCCATTAATTCATCTAAAGACCTTTCAACATGCTTTTACATTCAGAATCTGACCCAGCAGGTCATTTCACATTTAGCCTTGTATAGTGTGAAAGATGTGAAAGAAAATACTGATGGGTGATAAATCTCTATTTATTGCCATCTAATTGTTATATCATGGAAAAGAGAAAGTAACCATTCACTTTATCCACGCCATCTGTGATTGCAATATGCATCTATCATATCCTCCCTGACATTTTTAATTCATATGCCATAAACTCCTAAGCCAACTCACTATCTCTACACAGAAACTGACTGGTATGGCCGAAAACCTCTCTTGTCCTTCTCTGCACTGTTTCCAGTTCTAATAAATTATTTAAAGAGGGTGTGCACACTGTTAATTGGTTTGATTGGTTTTTCTGATGAGTTTTTCAGGTTTTTTTTTTTTTAATGTAGTATTTCTTAAGGACCTGTTGACGTTTTGGACTACTGCCAAGACAGAACAGAGATAACAGACCTGAGGCACAGTCCTAGGTAATTCCAAGAGCTGTTTCACAACTGCTAGTGCTTAATTCAGAAATCACTGTAATCACTGTACAAGCAGAACTACTTTTCTCAGTGTTCTACTTTTCCTGTAATTGCTACAAAAAATTCATCATTTATTTTACTACCCAGACACTATCTTGAGAGCCTTCTGAACATTTTGCAGTTCTTTCATTTTTCTATGCTGAAAGATTTTGTACTTGCTAACTTTGTCACCTTCCTACTCATCCCTTCTCCAGGTTAAATATGAATATTTTCAACAGTTCACATTGATCATCACTGTGAAAATGGTCCATTTATTCTTTTAACCAAGTACTAAGCCATGAAAGAACCTTTTCTCCTTATGCTATTACACTTTCTTTTGTGGATTTTGGTAAAAGACCTTGTCAAAACCTTTTGAAAATCAAAATATCATATTAATCAAATGAGCCTTTGTTCACATATTCATTTAATCCTTCAAACAAATTCATAAGGCAGACTGTCCTTTACATAAAACCCTTAGTCTTGATTTTTGCCCATTTTTGCCACATTTCAGAAATTGTATAAATCCTTTATTGTAGATCTAGTGATTTCACTGGAACAGAAACCAGACCTTGTTATTCTAGTTTCCTGGAACACCTTGTCTTTCTTTTGGATAAACAGTGTCTATTTAATATTAAAATCTGTTTTGAAAAATATTATAAGCTATATTTAATGCCTCAAGCAACTCAATTTTCAACTACTCAACTCATCCTGAAGCCATGGATAAATATACTATAGGCCTTAGAAATTTTGATTCTGCATTTATCAGTTCACTTTAAACCTGACACTTCTGTTTGAGGAAGTTCTTCTGACTTGTCCCCATGAACGAAGACTCCCAAGTGGGAAATCCCCTGAGCTATTCTACTCACTGTTAGAAAGAATTAATATAGTTTTTCTGCTGTGTCCCTTTCTTTCTTGAGATGTCCATTTATATCTTGATTACACCTAAACCATATTTAACTCTTACTGCATTTGAATCTCTAGCACTCTGATTCTGAGTTATCTGAAAAAGTACCTCTTAGCAATGTCTAACTATTTAGAAAATTATTCCCTAAAATATGTGTATTTATTATTAAGAGCATGACTTTCTGGAATCTATCACAATTTATATTCTTTTCTATTATCCTCACTTAGGAATAACTTCTGATTTTCAGTGGGTTTCTTTCTGTTGTTTAAATAGATGTATCTTTTTTTTTTTCTTTGTTAGCTTAATTGCATTGCTTGAATAATTTTGAACCAGAGAAATGCATCTTCTCTGAATGTCTAATGTGCAGTCTATAAACCTAAGCTTGCCATTAGCAGTCTTGGATCATTCATTTTTATTTTCCTTTTATAGATTTCCTTGTTTTGATTAAGTTGTTTTTCAGGGAGGCTTTCTCATTCCTCCAAGAATGTTGAATTTGACTGTCCTACAGGTGGAGAGTTTTAAAACAGTCCCTCATGCATAAATCCAGAGGTGCTTCTCCTTTTTATGGCTTCTCTAACTAGCTATTTGAAGAAGCAGCCACCTACAGGAGTTTTAAATTATATTATCAGTTAATCTATACAGAGGTAAAATTCAATCTGTCTACTCTAACCTTGAAGCCTCTTTGATCTCCTGTAGCACATCATACTGACTGTCACCTTCTTGATCTGTCCTAATTATACACAGAATTTCAGTGCATGAAATTTCTGTTACTTACTATCTCAAAGTGATGTGCTCCATGGGTTTTGATGCCTTTGGCTCGGCTGATTCTCAGATTTCTGAGTTATTCTCCTCTCAAACAGCTACCATCAAGGCCCCACAGCACAGCAGGGCACAAGCTCTTGTAATCTGGGTCAATGCATCCTAACTGGACAATCTGGAACAGAAAAACTTTTGTTCCTTCCAGATGAAAATAGCTGGCTATACTCCAGGGTTCAGCAGTAAAAGACATAGGTAAGCCTACTCTTTAGAAGTAAGCCCACCTCATTTGAAAGCTTCAGGAACTCAAATCTCACAAACCAAGTCTCAGCAAGCTCAGATTCAACTATATGTCTCAGTATGGAGCTCCCAAATACTAATTTGTATCTATAGTCTCTCCTCCATTGCCTACTCCATCCATTTTTTCTAGTTCCCCAACCAGAACCATCCCTTCTCCTGCTCTTCCTTTCCATGCAGTTGTTAAAAATTTTGCTGTCACCAGCCCAGCTTGCCCCATTCTTATACAGCACACACAGAAAACCTCCACTTATCAAGAGACCTCACACACCACGTGAAAGAGGAAGGCAGGAGGTTGCTACCTGTCATACATTCTTCCAGCCCTAACACTTGTTGATACAGTTAGTCTGTGTGCTTGATTTGGCTCCATGCCTTCTTCCATATACAGCCCTTGTGAGATCTCAGCTCTCCCTGTGTTACACAGCATGTGAATTCCTCTCAGTGCCCCACTGGTTGTTTTTGATCAGGCTGCTGCAGTGTATATGTAATGTACAATATATCAAAAGTCTAACTATATTTCAATTTAGGCCAGATGCTTCAGGTCTGTCTCTAGTTTTTGTTGTAAAGAACTGGTATTTCAGAAGAAGGACATCTTTTGCTTTTGGCCTATGACTTCATAGGTCTTGTTTGAATGGGGATTTATTTGATGAAAGTGTTATTCCCTGTTTTCTCCCTCCATATTTTCAGTTTTTGTCCTGTCTTTCAGCATGAAGAGGCTTTGAAAATGCACCCTAGAGGATGAATCACCTTAAAATATGAGTTTTACAAGTTTTTCCTAGCCTAGCAGTCTTTCAAAACTGCACAAAAATAAATGCATGCAAAAGCATGAACCAGACCCTTAAAAAACCTGCAATCCTAGGAATGGCCTCTTGTCATTTTCACTCCTGTTCAACAGCATATAAATTTAAAAAATAATTTTGTGGAAGTCAGTGGGACTGCTTGCTGAGCAAAGTAGTACAAAGCCTGAATAAAGATCAAGATGTCTGGATCTTACTTATCCTAAAATATCTGAGGACTTTTTCAGCAAAAATAAACATCTGTCATTGGGATTATATTGTATTTAAAGAGGCAATAGAGGGAAAAAAGATAGCATGCCCTGAAGACTGACTTATAAAACTCTGCCAGGTTCCAAACCTCTCCATTCTTGCAGGTGCTTAAGGGCCAAGTAAAATGGCTATTTGTTAAAATCTAGCCATTAGAGCTTGAAACAAGAGTACCAATCCATGGAGAAAGCCCTAATTACTGGAGTACAGAGTACTTCTGGATGGTTGGACTTTTGCTTCTGCATGGAACACTGCAATATCAGCAATGGTTAAGTTTAGCTATTTTTAGGATGAATTGAACACAGATGGAAAAATTCTGTTTTAGAATTATTGCCTTTCAGTTACAAAACCTAGAGGAATCTTCGTCAGTTTATTTTATGATTGATCTTAAGCTTCTCTTTGTTATATTTCTCACTAACATAAGATATAGGATTGCCATGAAAGAATATTTAAAAAGCATTCTTGAAGATTCAAAACCAAAACCCCACTTTATAAGTAATAATAATATTTGATTTTAGACCACTGACTGAGACAAATGAGGACAAAGAGATCAAAATGGAAATTATACATAAAATACAATCATACTTCTTTCTTTCCTGAAACAATGAAGGCTATATTATAAAGCAGCTTCTCTATGCCCTTCTCTTATCTAGAAAAACCTGATTATGACTACAGGATGCAGTCATTTAAATCCTCGTGATGCATTTCATCAATGCACCAGTTATTATAGTATTTGCTACAATTTTCCATTTTAATTGCTGCTTACCTACTGTATTCAAGAAGAGAGAATGTACAGCCTCCAGCTTTATTTTACTTGAGAACTCTTCACAGTGACTCTATATCCCCAGTGATGTTCCTATCTTATTTCCATTTTAGTTTAATGTCTTTTACTCGCTCAAAGCATTTACTTAGCACACATTTAAGAAGCATGTTCCCATCCCACACCAAGCAAACAATTTACCCTCATACAACCAGCCATTGACTCTTTAAGATGTATTTCAACCCACCCAGAGTGTTCATTCTGGTTCACTGGTGACTGGATAGATTCCTTCAGAGAGATCATGCTTTCTAGCTTTTCCTTTATGAACACTCACCAGTGCTTCAAACCAAACTGCTGCCCAGGGTGAGCAGTATGCAGTAAAAAGAATTTTATCAGTGTACTGAATACAAATGTCAGAGGGAAAAAAGGGAAGAAGTGATCATCTTTCAGGATAGTTTTACGCTAAAAATTATATCCAGACTCACTCTGGGTTCTAAAACAACCTGTTCTCTTACCACAGAAATATTTTCTTAAAAGAAATATTAGAAAGACATTTTTCTCTCAACCCACATTATTGTGTCAATTTTGTTGAATAAGGCTTTATAGTCACAAATATGTGACTGGTTCAAGAACTATAAACATAATGAGCAAGAAATAAACACTTTTACTAATGTGTTGGAAACTTATTTAGTACAAGTAAAAAAAAAAAAAAGGCAAATAAGCAGTAAGAACAAAGAGCAAAGAGCAAGTCCACTGTAGGCAGAATAGCTTTGATGTCCAGATATATTTAGAGCTGGCTTGTTTTTGTTGTTGTAGTCTTAAAATTGAAAAATAATAAGATAAATATCAAAATTATCACCTGGCCACTGTTCAGACAGAGCAAAGTGTCTACTTCTCACTAGACAGGACACAGACAATTGGTCCAAAGAACAAATCCATGGACTACTTTGAGGAGAGAATTTCATACATGATGGCAGTTATCTAAACAACAATTGTGCTTGTCACATATGAGAATAAATAGTTTAAACACACAGGATAACCTCCACAGTAAATAACTTGGAAACAGAAGGCATAAATGAGTTTAGAAAGGAATAAAGGGAAAAAATGATTTATGTGTTGCAAGTAACAGATTCAACAGAGATTAAGAACACTCTAACATGCTTAGAAGCAACAGGTCTCCAACCAACTGCAGCAGCATGAGGTAAAATTCAGGCAGATAAGAAAAAGCTGGTTACAGTCAAGACAGAAAAAGATGAGAGTTTTCATTTTGTGAAGAGAACAAAAGAACTCTGGTTCTTGGGACTGGAGAAATTAGAGCATTCAACAGCTTATTTGAATGCCTGGAGCTAGATGAGCAGGACTGGCTACCTGCAATAAAAGTACCAGGTGGAAAAGCAGAAAAAAATAATCCAAGATGTTATCTGCAACATGTTAGTATGACATGATTATTGATTTTCAAGAAAGACGCAGTTAATGATCCAAACAGGAGCTTAATTCTCTTCCTAGAGATATTCACAAATGAGGCAAGAGAAGAATTTGCCAGAAAAAAGATCAGAGCACTAAAAAGGCAGAAGGAGACATAGTAAGGTGTCAAAGTACAGTACCACCTTGTCAGATTCAGAAAGTATAAGCAGATTTAGAAAGCAACTATGAGATGGTTTAGATCTGCTGAATGCTCAGAGGCATAAGACATTTTGAGAGCTCCTAAGGACACCATTACTGACAAACAAGACGGAAAAATGTCTCTATCCTTTTGCTTTCCTCTTCTTGTGAGAAAGGAGCTGTCAGCCTGTTAAGTGCTGATCAGCTGCCAGGCCCCAGGAGGATGACCCACACCAGGGGCCAGAAAAGAAGGTGTGAAAATGAAAAGAGAGACTGCAGCAGTGACAGGTGTCAAGAGACCAAGCAGCTGCGTAACATGCAAGTGGGACATCACATTTTTTTGAATTAATCATTCCCCATCTCAAAATCACAGTCTGAGAGGTTCCTTTGTTGCATTGTCTGTCATCTGTAACCCGTTTTAATCTCATCCACAGGTTTGGAACAGGCATTGGAGAGTCTTGCTGTGTTTTTGCCAGCTTTGGGATTCATCCTCCCTTCTGCTCATACCGTCTCTCATATCACTCCACGTGATACACTGCATTGGGTACCCATGCCCAGGTGCTGGCAGCAGGGAGGGGGCTGCAAGGGCAGCCTCTGGGAGGAAAAGGCTGTGCCAGACACTGCCAGCTCCCAACAGGGCACACAGCCCCTCAGCCAGACAGGTCAGAGAATGGAGAAGGAAAAGGAGTGGAAGGAGAAGCTCCTGGTCCAGAGCAGATACACCCTTGGAGCCCCTGGAGGAAACCAGGCTGGAGCAGATATCCACGCTGCATTTCCATGAAGGAAATGTTGAATATTTCCTGAAGGAACTACATCCCATGGAGAACTGCTAGTAGAGAAAATTTTTTTTGTGAAGGATGTAGGCCCATGGGAAGCACCCACACTGGAGCTGGGAAAAGTGTGAGGAGGAAGGAGTGTCAAAAAGGAACTGTTATGACCACTGCTATGACTCCTGCGTGCCATCACCCTGCATCACTTGTGGTAGTGGGGGAGGAGGTAGAGGAGCAGTCTGGAATGAAGAAGTGACGTTGATTCTGGGGGAAAAAAAAAGAAGGTGGAGAAAGAGGTGTATTCTTAATTTTTTTTTTCCACTACCTGAAACTATTTAAATTGACAATAACTGAAGTCAACTTTCCCCAAATAAAGTCTGTTTTGCCCAGGATGATAATTGGAAAATGATTTCCTGGTTGTTACTTCAGCCCATGAGCTGCTTCATCTTTTGTTCTTCCCCTGCCCTGCTGAGAAGGCTGGGTGGGAGAGAGTGGCTGGGTGGGCATCTTCAGCTGGCCAAGACCAACCCACCAGAAACACCATGGGACAATAAATCAGTATCATTTTATTGAACTGATGCAATCAGTTATTACAGTAGATTATGGGCCCTGTCTTTGCAACCCTGTTATGTTGCTTTTAAGTTCTATTGATCTCTATTTTAAAGGATTGCTACATCTCATCAATAGACTGTAATTAGCCCAATTTATAAATCTCTTAACAACCGGCCTTGAGTTTTGTTGTCTTCCTACAGTATTTTCAGATGTTTTACAATGAAAGAACCGAAAAAAAAGGCAATTCATTGTTTCCAAAGTCCAATGAACAGTTCATTGTATATGTGAAGATAGCTTTTACAGGGCTATGGTAAGCATCTTGTAATCCTACATGAATAACACAGAAAGCAAATAAATAAATTTCAAGAATAATTTTTAGATTTCAAATGGAAATATGCTTAGATAGGAGAAGATATTATAAAAAACACCAGTGTTGCATGAGTTTTAATCTCCCTGGTAAAAGAAGAAAGCTCTTTAATACCAAAATTCTTCAGTATTTTCCACTGGGAGTTTTCTTCCAAACATACACAAGTTTCCCAGCCATGAATCTGAAAGAAGCCTCAACAAATTGGGAATATGAGTTTCAAAAATAAAAAAAAAAAAAAGAAAAAGAAATTAAAACATTGCAGCTGGATTACTGTTTGCATGAGTAAAATTAAAAAAAGAACCACAACAGACCAAAACCAAACCTTTGGGGTTTTTTCTTGTTAAAGATAGCAAAAATGTAATTCAGCATTTTTTTGACCATTGCTGATCTTCATCTTTAACATCCCTGTATTTCAGGAATCTTACCTCCTTCTGTATGTTTCTCATCCTTGACACAGGTATCATTTAAAGACCCATTTGGATCGCAGGAACATGGCTGACATGGATCTGGGTTTTCTGGCAATACCTATAAAAATAAAGATGTTAGAAGTAAAAAAATCTTCCCTTCAATAATTGGAAACTTTTATTTACATCTTAAAAAGTAGGAGAGAATGACTTCTGTATAGGTGGCTTATACTTGAAGAAAAATGAGACAGCTGATAAACTTAGTCCATGCAGACTACGACAAGTAGAAAATGCCTCAAACTGCACCAGAGATTGGATATTATGAAAAATTTCTTCACAAAAAGGTTTGTCTAACATTGGAACGGACTGCAGCAAAAAGTGGTGGAGTCACCATCCCTGGAGGCATTTAAAAGATGTTTAGATGTGGCATTCAAAGACATTGTTTAGGACAGTGTTAAGTTAAGGGTTGGACTCAATCTTAAAGGTCCTTTCAACATAAGTGATTCTAGGTTCTGCGATTCAATTAAAGTTACATTTGGGATTTTTATTTAGAAATATGTAGGGACTTAGATGCAAATATGTCTTCAACTAAAAAAAAATACCAGGTGTACAGAGAATGGAACCTTGTATAATTAAAATCAATAAATGTAACGAAGTAGATTTAAGCATATACTACCTGAAGTAATATTGACAAGATCAGTTGTTCTGGTCAACATGATTCAAAAAACTAACTAATGCTAGCTAGTCAGTAAGAAAGAAAAATAGGTAAGTGAAGAAAAGTGAACACTAAACAATGGAACAATTTCCTTTTGTTCTTCTTGGTTACCTCAACCAAACTTAAACCTTGATCTAATATCACACTAGGAATATAAATTAGAAGTTCTGCACAAACTAGATGCATACACATAATATAGATATACTATACAAATACACACATATATATCAAATCCCTTTTAGCTGGATGATAACTTAAAACAGAGGAAAAAGTCAAGTAAGTGCCCTGCTGTTGAAGAAATTGTTTCTCAGTACTCCTTTTCTCAAGTTGTAAGGCTAAATCTAGTCCATCAGGGAAAACATAATTACTGCTATTTGCTGATGTTCTCTCTTTGAGGATTGAACACCAATCAGACTAAAGGCCATTATTTACCCATCTGAAAATATACAGATGAAATATAAGCAATTCAAGCACACACTAATAGTGTAGCTGTCTAAAGCACAGGAATGGCTCATATTGACAATACAACCTAATATAAGATTCATCTTTTGACAGCTTCCACTTAGATGAAAATACAGTCTTACACGATGAAATACAAAAAGCAATTTCCACTGCACTGAAATTTAAAGACATTCACGAAACACTGTGGAATTTCAGTGGTTATTAATTCTCCATTGCATTTAAAAACAGAAATTACAGTCTCTCTTTCATCAATACCAAATATAGCAGTATTTCTTTGAACTTTGATAACAAAAGTTGAAATTCATTACTGAGGCAGAAGTTCTGTTTACAGGACCACATCCTCTTTTAAATTAAATTGAAATACTAGCTGGAGGCCCTGACCTCAAGTGCATTCCCTCATATCAACACAACTCACTTTCCTATTTCTGCGAGCGTTAACTTCATACATTCCCAGCTGTGAAAAGCAACCGCTGCACTGCAGTCAGATTTGGAAGCTAACCTTCACAGAATGGCAGCCCAAGCTCTGTTTAGCAAGGTGAGCTGATGGAGGGATGGTTTGAGCAGCGAGCTTTGCAGCAGAGGGAGGCGGGAGCGGGCGCTTACCCCTTTTGGCCTGAAGTAGCCGTCCAGGCAGGTCTGGCAGTTGATGCCGCTGGTGTAGCCCGAGCAATTCACACACACGCCGCCCCCGAGGTACTCCCCGTGGATGTTCAAACTCTGATTTCTGTCTGCCACATCCTGATCGTAGTAACACTCCTCAGTCTTCCCGTGACAGTTGCATGCTGTAAGGGGAGGAGAGCGTTAGCTCTGCTGGGGATGCCCCACTGTTACCGCAGAATTAAAAATAGCCATTTAATATTTTATAATTGGTTCTGTGTATATTGCAAAAGCACATGCAAACATTCATTTACTACTTCATTTGTCAAAGGTGACATAGTTCCATTACAAACACAGCCTGAAATTGAAATAAATTATGTTGTATTTTTTCTCCTCGATATTTTGTCTTGGGGAGCACAGATGCTCACAGACACAGTCTAATTATGATGTTCCTGGTTTGTTTCAGTTTGCTTGACTTTTTTTTCTTGTTTAAATTGATAGCTGAGAAACCTTTTGGTGGTTGCATACACATACAGTTCATTAAAGGGTCATATAAATTAAAATACAAGAGGAGTTGTAAGGAAAGCAGCACAATGGTATGAGTAAATTAAAGTGATTCAAATAAATTCTGAAAGACATTCTAAAAACATCTCACTTGCACATATGCATATAAGAATTGGTGCAGAACAAAGGGATTCCCAATCTTAAATCTTCTTTTGACATTTATATGTGAACTCTTGACTTAAGGTCCAAATATAGGAAAGATAATCTAATAATCTGTTGCAGTGAAAATGAGGTAGCTCACTGTCCCTTTCCCCATGGTATTAAAACATTCATTTCATCATAAAGAGAAATTCAACACTATGGAGAGGTGTTCTCTTTACATCTGAACCAGATCCCAGGGAACGGTTTCCACCAAGACAGTACAACAATTCACTGAGGGTTGAACAGGGTGTAAGTGACATGAAAGTAAATGTATCCTGCCTCCATTCCATAATGCATTCCCACTGCAGACACAGTCCCAACTAAAACAAAGACCTCTGCGACCAAAGTTTACAGGACACAAATAAGCAATGGCTACTCTGGGCATATCTGCCCAGATATGGGCATATCTGTTCCTTTTCATTTATTTTTAATCACTCATGATAAAATTATAGCTGAAATCCTACAAATGAATAAACACTTAGTGTAATGGAGTATTAGATTTTACTATGTTCAGAAATATAAGTGGTATGTGACCCTTGGAAGTAAGATGTTAAAGTTCATTTATAACTACCCTTGCTACAATAAATCTGAAAATTAAATTTCCACCCTGTGGGAAGTTGATATCTCAAGATATGTTTTCATTCCATGCTGGAAAAATGGATACATTGTCTTTTCTGTTAAAAAAAAAACAGACATCAACTTGCATTTTGATCATACAAAAATATTTTGTTTCAGCAAAGATGAACATTATAACATATAAAAGGGCCATTTATACAGAAATTACACCAGTAAAGTTTCATATAATGAAAAACCTGTAAAGAGATTTTTTTTTTACTTACCAGGATATAGCCCTGTTATTTTATCAAAACAAAACCATCATGATTATAAAAACTACACAAGACAATTTTTTTTATATAGCATTCCTCAAATATCACCATAAATACAATAAAATAAAATAAAATATTCTGAGTTACAATAAAATATTCTGAGTTCAATAAAACCTCAACACAACATGTAATTTTTCTGCAAAGTCTTTTGAGTCAGTCTAATTAAGTGAATAACATCAAATCAAATGTTATTCATAAACCAATGTGGTTAGAACCCAAATTAACTGCAAAATCATGTTGGACCCAATTTCAGTTTTCAGTAGCAGTTGCAAGATATTTTCTCCTCTGTGCTGCTTTCAACTTACGTTCACATTCATGCTTATGCAGGAGAGTGCCAGCATGCCAAGGCTTTTGATGGAAACCAGGACAACACTGATCACATGTCTCTCCGCATGTGTTGTGCTCACACTGACAGACGGATTTCTAATTTAAAAGAAAAACAAATATTTACACAATGTGATGATTTGAAAAATCTGTCCATGTACATAATATGCATTCCAGTCAAATTATGAAAACATTAAGGATGGCTCTACTCTGTAATTCCTTTGTTTATTCATTTGTATCTGTTTATGCATCCTGCATTCACCAAGTGTGTTTAACTTTTATGGCTCTATTTGAAGAAAACAGCCACAAAGCAAAGAAAGATAGCTGGCCAGATAATCTAGGGAGAATCTAAGAATGCAGGAAAATTTAATTCCACCTGGATAAAGAAAGGACTATGGGAAAGTTCCCCAATAAAACAAATGAGCAGAAGTACAGGTAGCCCTTGGATGCAGGAACACTGATCTGACCCCTGAAGGAGCAAGCCATTCTCCACCCTTCCCTTTGATGAAGCAATTCTGCTGCTTCAGAATGAAATCAATTCTGTTAGCTGATCCAACACAAATTGCCTTTTTTTCTTATACTTTGATACTAATTTTTGACTGGAAAAGTCAACTTATCATGTAACCTTCCAATTGTGTAACTAATTCTATGGGAGGGATAGCGGGAGTGTTTAAAGCAATAATAGATGAGCACAGGTCCAGCCTTTCAGTCACTTTACAGTTCCCCACAAGACCATCTTAGTCCCAGCATGAAAATATTACTGTAAGGAACACCCAAACTCTCTGAGCCACAGAGGCAGTTTGAAAGAGGTAAAAACCCATGCAGTTTGGAGAAATGAGAAGTAAAAATTGCCTTTCCCACAGTTACTCAGCGAAGGGGATTCTCTGCGGTCCTTGTGAAGCCATACAAGGTCAAACCAGCAAGCCAGAGAAACTCCAAGGCTCACAGGACAAAGCATAAATTTTGCAAAACAAGGCTAACTCAAGGACTGCTTCAGAAAAGCATGGCAGTAAATTCCAGCAAGTTTATTCCTTGTAATGCTAAGGGAAAGATTCTTTCTGCTAACAAGTACAGTCATAATATTTATAAGCCTATTTTGGCATGGCTCAGTCTAAAGAATATCCCTGGACAGTTAAACCTCCAAATCTTTTCTGGCTTGAGCTGTTTCACTTATGCTATTTTTTATACTGGTCAGACAACAAATACACATTTGACGTCCTGCAAAACAGGACATCCCTCTTGTCAAAATGGCTTTTTTTATCTAGGAGCCAAATTATCTGAAGTATGTATTAATCTCAGTAGCAGCACTTATTTTCTCAGGTATGCCTGATTCTAACAGACAGCAAAGAGACAATGCTGCAGCTTCATCACTAAGGGCATCTGAAACAGCAGTTTAACACTTGCTGTACATATCATTACAGAAAATTCTCAGAAGGGTTAAACCAAGGAGTTTGCTCAATTTTTAGAAGGATCCATAGAAATTGCTTAGAACTCTAAATGTATTCTCTATAAGCTTTTGTAATTTCTTTGAATGATTTCCTACACAATGGCTTAATGCCACATACAAACAAGATTTTAATTTAAATCCTATAAAGCTCCTCCTTAAGCGAATAGTACATGAAGAGATCCCACACTGTGGCATGCAATAGCAAACAGGAAATTCACTATTAATGATAATTGGTGCATAGAGTTGGATAATCAGTAAAAAATTATATTTCTATATTAATTATATTGGTTATGTTTAGATTATATTGGTTTTGTGCAAAAAAAGAGAGTTACAAGTAGAAAGATAATATAAACAGCCCATGATTTTCTCGATTGCCATAACTGATCATTCATTTGATACTCCCTACATAGCCAATGCACCATTCTAGAGCCATGATTTGTTTGCAAGTATCAATTAAATATTTGACAATCATTTAGGAAATATCTTGATTAATATCAAGAAGGAAAAGAAAGACTGACTGTTAGTGCTCATTTCTACAGCTATATAGTATAACCCAGATTTCTGTTTTTCCTAGGAAACTTCCAATATGAATTATCTGAAACCTATTCTTTCATTTCAGGAAAGTCTCTGCTGACACTGTATGAATGTTTATTATTCTGGCTGCTAGCACTGTTTCATTCTGGCACTGCTTCTGAGTGTTCTTCTAGGTGAAAAACAGACATAAATTCACAGAACACTGAAGAATATCAATATCAGGGTTTTTTTTTTTCTCATGTTCCACCCTATAAATAAGGCACAATAAAAAAAAATACATACATTGGTCACTGGATCCAGTGGACAAGCCTTAGCATGGCCTGAACATATACACATGCCTCCAACGGAGATGTCTTTTATAGAATAGTAATACTGTAAGACAAAACAGAAATTGAATTGCTAAGTGGATTCTAAAATGCAGGTGCCAAATTACAGAATTCATTTCTTGTGACAAAACTGTCAGGTCCTGTTTTATTTCTTTTTTGATCTATTACAAATATAGCAGACAGTGTAATCCAAGCCGTGTCTTGATCAACAGATTCAGGCTGAGTGAAAGAAAGGGTGTAAATTGGCACAGCTCCATTTGTTTGAAGTCAAAAAAGCCATGTCAATTTATACACAGCATATAAAAACATGAGAATAGGAAGAGGCTATATGTACACTGGATAATGAAAAGTCAAATGCTGTAGAATTTATTCTCTTCAGAAAATATGAAAAGGAAAAGGCATGATGATGGGAAGAGGAGAAAATCTAGGAAAAATCCTACAAAACACCTTTGTTCACCTTTGCTGGGTCTAATTTGGGCATTCACTGAACTGTGGAAAGAACAACTGTTTTTCACTATTGACCTTTGAATGATCATGAAACAATCTTTATTACTGAGATTTAGGTACTTTTGACCTGGTTTTCTGCCATTTGGCCATTTCTCTGTTATCTTTGGTGAGAATTAAGAGCCCTAAGCAGAAAGAAGGATACAAAGATATACATAATCTTATATTACAAAACCTGTGAAAAGTGAATCTCATTCATTGTCTTCTATTTTGACAAGGGTCCTGCAACATGTTCACAGCTGGCTAATCAAACAAAAAATATGCTATTTGCAAATTTTGCTATTACATTGTTCAACCTCTTAATCAGATCATAAATAAATATATCAAACAAAATGAGAACCCTTATCACTCCTAGTTAAACTTGCAACACAAAGAAAATGCATAATTTGTGGCTACCTTTTGTTTCCTGACAAGGGTGGCAACTTTCAGTTGCTCCTTGATCCTTTGAGGATGGCCTCGTGGAGAGATCCCACACAGAAGTTACAGTTCTTTGTTGGTTTGAGCAACCAGTGTATGGTCCTGAACTCAGTTTTCTTGAGTTTAGAGTAATTTTTCAATTGCTAATTCAATTTTATATTTCCACTGGCTTTGAATCAGATTATTAGATGTCCACTTTTACATAGACACACAGTATTCATGAATAGTGAGGTTGCAATAATTGCACTCAGCTGGGAGGGATTCTAGGTTTGTAATTCAAAAGAAACTTTCAGAAATAGCCAGCACTCTCTATTTAGACAAGGAAATGGAAACCAGAAATGGGAACAGAAGATGCAAATTTTCTTAGCACTTAGCCATCACTGACAAATGATATTAACAAAAGAATACAAAAGAATACACCCCCCATTCATAAGAGGACTTATTTTTGTTTTGGAAAGTTAGGTTACCACATTATATGATAGGTTACCATATTATATGAGGACCAACAGGAAGAGGAAGTGATAAAAAAAAGAGCAATATAATATATCCCCAAACCAGTTTTTGAGAATGCTTAGTAGAAAAAACTCTGAAAATCAGAGGTTTTGGGAATGTTTAGTAGAAAAATCAGAGGAAAACAAGAAAACAAGAATAATACACAACATTTGATCAGCAGGACAATAGGCTTACAAAGGAAGATATGGCTTAGAAAGGAAGTAAAGAATGCAAAAAGGAGAGGCAGGGGTGTGCATATACAAAGCACAGTGGAGAAGATCAGACTATGGGTATGGTATGAATTTGAATGCTGTATCCATTCTTTTAAGCTAAAGCAAAGAACAAAATGTTTACTGCTACCCTCAGTCATATGAAAATACTAAAAGTGCTGCATTCAGGCCCTATTACTACTTATAGTACAATTACAAATTCTACTAAAAGGGAGTGTTCAAGACATGTTAAAGGTAGCAAAGGATTGAGTAGCAGAGGAGGCAAGAGATACTAACAGCAAGCACTTGCCAAACACCTACATCCAAATGTCTGCAGTCGGAGGAGCTGGGTGTTTATGTTAATAACACCATTAAGCAGAAAATGTAAATTTGCTAATTCTACTCTAGAGAAGATAACAAAACAGAGTGCACAGGGAATTCTCCAACACCAGGATTTTGAAAGACAACAGCAGGTAATCATCAACTCCCAAAATTTCCTATGGCAAACAAAGGCAGGTACAGCACTTACAAGTGTAAGATAACTTCTACACATGTCTTTCTACTGCCTTGCCAGAACTTACCCTCCTTGTAACAATGGGATCAATTTCAGCTGGATCTTTGTGTGCAAACATCATTAAATCAGCATTTAGTGTCCTTATCCTCTGGAATCTCAGGCGAATAAAGCGGGCAGAGGTGAATTCCAGTAATTCACGTGACGGATCATCAGCACTAGGTCGTCCATTAATTAGAGAAGTGTGAATCTGAAAAATTATTAAAGCGGTAAGGAATTACATTACATCAATTTTGTCATGATTAGGCCAACAAATATCATTACAGGCATTGTGGTAATGCATTTGTACATGCAGAATAACTTCTTTCCTTAGAAAGTAGATTTCCCCCAAAATATTCCATATGTCCACAGACCTCAGCTATGAAGAATCTTTATAATAAAAACATTTGGAGCAAAGGAAAGCCATCAGCTACAGAAAGACTGCATCACAAACTTCATATGTGTACCCAGTCCCTAAACCAAGTGTCCATGCTGCAGGCAATTTACTTGTCCTCCCCCAGTCTGAAATAAGTTAATCATACAACCAAATGGGCTCAGAAGTTTTGAGTTAAGGGAATGCATACTTGCAATGGGATTCAGAAATCAACAGGGGTCAGTTTGCATCTCTTAGAGCGATCATCATCAAAAGGCTTTTGAACTTTTGAAATACTGAAAACTGCAACAGCTACATGAGACAAAATCAGCATTCATAAACACCTCTCCTTTCCCACTGTCTCTTTTCACATCTTCTTTGAATCTTGTTCTCAGCAAGGTGAAACAATTTCCTGGGTTGCAACTGTTTTCACCTGGTCCCAGAGGAAAGTCTTTATTACTTATGAGATCTTTGTTTAGCATTTGTTTTTCCAAAGACACCACCACTCTCTGCTCACACTATAGTTTCTGTAAAGATTACCTTCCCCTTTCTCTGCCTGCCCTATCCTGAAGTCTAGAAATCTAGGTAAGCTCTGTGGCTCTTCACAGAGACTCTCTGACCCCAGATGAAGCATCAAGGGCAAGGCAACAAAAAATAGGACATCCTCTTCCCCTCCTGTCTTTGTAGCTGATCATGGCACACATTAGCTCTGAATCAACTAAATAAAGCAGATGGGCTGCTACAGAACTGTTCTTGGAAAAGGCCTACAAGAAGAAGCATGTCAAGTATAGCAAAATACTGTTAATGAGCACCTAGAGGGAGAGAGGAAAGAAACCGTTAATTTTCCTGTATTCTCAAGTGTTAAATTTTAATTGGGGCATTTTTATTACAGGCTGGTACACTGAAAGAATGTTCAGATGCTAAGCCAAATGCGCAGAACATTGGAATGAATAAGAGAATTATTTATTCTTTGCAATAAACATGTGTTGCCTTATACCTCAGTGCTCGGAGTGAGAGGTCAGGCCACACAGCCATTTGCTGTCATTGAACATGGTCATGTCACTGCTGGCTTAGGCAAACAGCTGCACTCTAAACACCAGCTGGCACTCAGCAGTGGCTGCCTCACATTAAAGAAAGAGACTGTAAATCTACTGCTCCCAGGAAAGCAGCAGCTCTTGTTTCCTGGAGTTTTTGGAGGTGCTGGATAGACTTATGGAGGAACTACTGTCTTGCATTGCCTATGTGATACTATCAACTCACTTAATTATCTCAAAGGCAGGTGTCAAGAGAATGGTGCCACACTCCTCAGTGGTGTTAGAACAAGGAGCAAGTTCTCTAAAACACAAGAAGCTTCACCTCAGTGTTGAGGAAGAACTTCCTTACATTGGCAATGGCAGAGAACTGAAACAGACTGCTCAAGGAGGTAATGGTATCTCCCTCCCCAGAGACATTTAAAACTCACCTGGATGCATTCCTGTGTAACCTGCTCTAGGTGACTGTGCTTTGGCAGGGCACTTGGACTAGATGCTCTTCAGAGGTCCCCTCCAACCCTAACAATTCTGTGATACTGAGTTTTTACTGCCAAGAGGAAAACCGCATACCTCATCACGTGCAGCATTCTGCTCCACTGCATCTACAGGTACACCAAATCACTGGGAACCACTCTGCCAGGAGCAGCCATCAATTATACCTTGCCTGTGTATCAATCAGCACCTCTGGGTTTCTGCCATGTTACCTCCAGGACAGGTGATGCCACTACCTCCTACTCAGATCCTAAAAATACAGTCACTGAGCTCTCACTCAGTTCTCCTCCTGACTACAAGTAACTAAAGGACACAGCTGGAAACAAACAGAATAAAATGCTGTGAAAAAGACATGGTGCAAACAAAAGGTTATTAAAAAAAACCCAGAGGAAGCAAGGAGGAGGTCTTGAATTAGAAATGTCTGGCTACAAATAGGACAAAAGCACATGACCAGAGAGCTGCTCAAATCCCTGGTGGAGAGAGAACATGTGTGGAGAGAGAACTTCAAAGGAAGCCTGAAGAAGGTGGCAATAAGTCAAGTGGAAACTGACAGATCTTTCCAAATGAAGGAGAATTTTAGCAAAAACACATGCCTGAAGACTTTTTTGCATAATATTTACTTGTGAGCAAGGAAACATATTTCTTCAGAGTATTTTTTCACACCATCACTGCCTTCCTTTAAAACAGGATCCAAGAGATTTCTTTTATACTGCCAGCAAACATACATGGGTTATGGTTTAAAGCAATAGAATACTAAACACTGAACTTTGATATTCCAGAGATAAAGAAGAAATAAATCTAAAGTAGTGCCTTGCTCAATCTGATAGAACAACAGAACCATGGCAGTAATAAGCAGCATGGCAATCTGACTATCTCTTCAAAAAGACAAAAAAAAAAGATTTTGGGGAGAGAAAGATGCAGGTGAAATCCTATGTATCAAAAGAAGTACCCACAGAGTACTTAAAAGCATTAATCCTAGACACAGCTTGACCACAAATGACAGAGTTGACAATCTGCAGTCATACATTTTGATTATTTTAAAAACAACAAATTCAGTCTTCAGACACTGATGGGGGGAAAAAACCACCTCCTTGGAATGATAGTTTTACAGAACTAAAATGTAAGTTAACAAAATAAAACCAGACCCTATTTTTGAAAGGATTATCTGCTAGCAGTTCATCTATTTAGCAAGGCTAATCTAGTATGACTTCCATTTATATTATTTTTAAGCTTTGTCTTTAAATGTTTGACATTTTAATTTTAAAACAACAAACAATTAAGTACACATAATTATTGAAATGCAGCTATGTCCTGCATGAAATATGGCACCTGCTCAAGTATGTACAGCAAAATGACACTGAGACTAGAGAATTCAAAACTAGATAGTTTTATCAAAATGAATCTGAAGTGAAAATTTTACATTGGCAAAATTAATTACTCTAAATTATTTCTCCTCCTATAAACATCTGTGATGAAATCATTCATTTTTTCCTAGAAACATGTAGAATCCACTTGAAAGCTGTCCAACCAAGTTGTTCCTACTCCTTGGAAGGAGAATAAGGAAGAAATTAGGAATACTTTAGGAACATCTGTCATTAATCAGAAAAAAACCCCAGTAACAATCTCAATTTAAAGAAGTTTAAATAGGGTTAGATTTACAATATTTTCAATATGACTCTCCCAATGAGACATCACTGAGTTTTTTCAGAGCACACTTACTCTTTTCATCTCCCTCCTCTGTCTTGCACCTGTTTGAAAGACACTGTTCCCAGGACAGTGCATTCTCAGTCAAGACTCTAATGTGGCCCCTGCCCTCCAAGTATTTTTGAATTGGACTTGAAAACTGTCCCAGTGAACACAATCCTCACTAAGCACCTGCCCCTCTTCCGTATATGACCATCACAGCACTCCACACACAGCTCCAGTGAAGATTAGCCCCCCTTGCACTCATCAGCTATGGTCTGCACTACCTGTGCCCACGCTGCATTGGGAGCCACTCCACAGTTCTACAGCAGAGCAGAGATCCAAAGCTCAGTCTTCCAGGAAAATATTAATACTTTAATCCACCCACTGGGCTGCTACAACTTGGATTCTCCAAGTCCCCATGAGGGAACAATGTCAAGATTTGTTCAGGTTTTATCGACAATTTTTATTTACCATTTCCGAAACTGAAGTAATAATCATAATTTTGGGTTCCAAATGAAAGATAGTCCAATTTCAACTAAAGAATACTTTTCCTTAACAAGGCATTTGTCCATGACTAATTCCAACAAATGGAATCTTTAGGAATCTCCAACAGAGGCCAGAAGAAAACAGTTATGAAAGACTATAAGAAACAGAGCACTTCAACACTGATCCCTCTAATACAATATGATCACTTCCTCTGACTAATCAGTGTGAAGGCTTCCTGAGCTACAGCGTGAATCTGAGTCATAGTGTTTAATATCTACCAACTGTCCTTTTCTCTATTAGAGTTCTACTCTCTTTTTCAACCATTATGTTTTTCATCACTACACACCCTTGTCCCAGTGTGACGAAATTTGCTTCTTTTAAAAAACCAACAAACACAACTGTCACTGGCGGGGTTGTTCTTTGTTTGTTTGTTTTCTTCTTCCTTTTAAACCTGGAACTCATAATTATTTAATTGAAAGTATTTTAATTTTTCATTTGAGAAAATTGTGAGCAGTCAACATATTTTAATTTTTAAAATTCAGTATGATGATAAATCAACTTTTTCTTATCTGAGAACTGTGGAGGATGTTACAAGTTCTCTACTCTGAAGAGAATTTAGTCTAAGACTAGCCCACCAGCATTCATGTATAATTCTGTTTTTTTTACATTTATTACTCTGCTTTTAGCAACACTCATTTTCATACAGTATTTTTATGTAGTATCATGTACTATCATCAGCATCTACTAATAGAACAAATTATCTTAAATTTCACATTATCAACAAATGCTGCTATTACAGAGTTTTCTGATTTTTTAGATTGCCTGCAAGAATGCTGAACAACAGGGACACTACCAAATATATTCAAAGGACATCTCAAGTACATTAGAATCTCTGGACCATGTCAGAACCAAAAGACCTATACAGCTTGGCAGTCTGCCCCATACAGCATCCAAGCCAGAACGCTAACAGTAAGATGAAGGCAAGCATACATAATACTTCTTCAGGGATTTGCTGAGCTATAGGTAGTTTCAATACATCTGGTAAGCCTCAAAGTATTTCCATGAACTCCACCTCACCTTAATCCAAGTCACCTTTCAATATCTACACCATCACTCAATTAGGATTTTCTCATCTCATTTACATGTTGTAGGGAAAGAGATCCTTCCTTTGCTGGTTTTAGATCTGCCTCATACTAAACTCACTTAATACTTCCAGTTCTGAAATTGGAGCAAAGAAATATATGTATTATGTATTTATGTATTTTTCTACCAGCTCTATTCTTCATTTCATTTCTCTACTACTAATTAGCTTTGCACAGGTATCAGGCTTCCAGACCTGTAGATTCCTTGGATGACTAAGGAATGCTACTAAAAAATAGTGTTTCATTTGACGGTCCATGCTCCTCAGTTACTGAGAATATCTGACAGTGAGGAGTTAAATAACAACTGCTAGAATTCACCTATTTTAGCCTTGAGTTTCTTTTCACTATTCAATTTGTCCATATTTTCTGCACCTCCTCAGTTAACAATCTAGTTTGCAACTGTTTCTCCAACTCCTCTCCTGTAAATAATGTTTCCAGTGCAGAAACCCTCCTGACAGTCTCTATAGAAAAAACTGATTCAAATCATTAATTTAGTTTTTCAGCAATGACCTTATCTTTCTTGAACACTCTTTGATCATCTCTCAGCCCACCAATTCTCTGGCAGATTTCTTGAATCTGATGTGTCTGAAAAAAGGTTTACTTCAACTCAGTCACTCAGAATCTTTTTCACATCTTTATTGCAGTTTAACATTTAATTTGCTGGAACTTATTTTCTTACTTCCTTGCCCCATTTGCAGGAAAAGATACAAATAACACCAGTTAATTTTGATATCTATTATCTTTCCTTGTTTTATGCTTTAAACATGATGTATGATTTCTGGGACCATTCTAAAATGTAGCATGCGTGTGTAATTACATAGTTATTTGACTGTTAATTATTTGGACCAGGATCTGTGCTCTGTTTTCAACTAAAGCATCTCAGCTGCACTGAGAACATTCAGGTTTTTAAGAAATACTCCTTTGCGCTACATTTTATTGTGACACCTAGAGAGTCTGTTGAAGGGCTGTAGAAGGTTGATATTATATTCTTAGCCTTCCTTCAACAAGAACAGCTCAGTTCTACAGCTCTGGGCAATTGCTGATACAACATTAAAGAGATGCTGTCCCAGTTTGGGTGCTGAATTTTAGTTCACAGAGATCTTATACACCATTTTATTTCTGCTGACTTTCTTACGTTATTAAATCTATAGTGCCTCTCCTCCATAAGACACTCAGTCATTCCTAAACACCTCCTTGTTTCTGTCATGCCTATAGTGTCACGTTTTTCCAACACCCTTTAAAGGCTGATATTAATTATCAAGGTAACCTTTTTCAGCTGCTGGGTCTGGATACTGGGAAATACTTGGATCCATCCAAACCTAGCTTCTATAACAAAAACACCTGAAAGGGCTTGCAATGTGCTCCCGCCAGGTGATGGTGAGACCTACAAGCAGAATTTCACAACACATTTAATGGGTTTCTGCCAATGAAGAAGTGACATACAGCCAAAGAAACTTTTTGCTATTTCTGGCACTAGATAAGTCCCATATACTGATAAACAATGACTTATTTAGACTTTACTTGTAATAAGTCTTCAGGACAGAGAAAAGTATTAACCTGCACCCCATCAACTACTTTTTAAATGGTAACAAAACCTCCCTGGGACTTCTCAAGTCTAAACAAACCCTGCCCTCTCAGCTTCTACTTACAGGACTGACTCTCCAAGCCCTTGTCTTCCCAAACATTTTCTGGCCTTGTTCCAGCATGTCCATGTCTATTACTGAGGAGCCCAGAACAGGACTCATCTCTTCACGTGTGCTCTCATCACCTCCCTCAGCCTGCTGGTGACTCTCTCACTAATGTAGCCCAGGATACTTTTGGCTTTCATTGCTTGCAAGGGCACCCTGTTAGCTTATGTACCACTTAGAGAGCACCCTTACTCTCACTCAGCTTCCTCCCAATGCTCCTGGGTTATGTAGGCACAGCTGGCTCATATCTCATTGAACAGAGCTCTCAGTTCACTGCTGCTACCCTGCATGCTACCAGGCACTGAATAGTCATGTAGCTGCCCATCTGCAGGCAAAGAAGGGGCCTCTCTCCTGGTGTCAGAAGTCACCAGTTTGCAGTCTCCACCATCACGGGAATCTCCATTTCTGAAACAACCAGCACAGACTCTGCCTGCCTCTCTCTTGGACAGTTGTGGCTTCAGGCTGCAGAGTGCCAGATAAAACTTAGTTACTCACTTTTGTCACCTCTGATACTGTGCAGTCTAATGGATGTCTACTGACATCCTTCTGCAGACCTTTACTTGGTGACACGAATACCCAAACACATCATCCATTCTGCAGGCAAGGACACTCTCTTTCTTCCTCAACCTCAGCAAGGTCCAGACAGTTCTTGCAGTCTCAGAGGTTAAAATCTGCATCCTGGCTCTGGAACTCAGCCTGAGCTGAGGGCTCGGCTGTATTGGGGCAGTCGTGACAGCCAGTGCTAAGGACTGTGCCCAGACTGTGCCTCACCACCATGGCTGAGCACCTAAAACCACTCTTTCCACCCCTCCTTCTCTGCATGTTTCTGGCACGAACTGATATCCAAACCTGCATCATGTTAGCTGCCCCTGTTGTTAATGCAACAGTGAAAATGCTGTCATTTGGCATTAGTGTATATTATCAACTGCTGAGTTACTTAAAATTAACATACTTTAACAAAGTTTTAAAGAATTTTAAGTACGTACCATGCTCTCATACAAATTTAAAATACCCATGTATGAATCCAAGTGGTGTATTTTTCTACTTAGAGCTCTGGTATTTGAAGCCCATTACTTTGCCAAGCAATTTGAGTGCAATCAATCTCAAGCTGTTTGTAGGATATAAAAAACCCCAGCTGTGTGGCTGTGTGACATGGAGTTTTTTGCTCACTTTCATTTCAAGAAAACAGCACCACTAACCAATATGCTTTTCACTGATGATAAACTGGAAGACTTAATTCTTTCATAAGAAGAGAGAGCTACATAGTGTAATTCGCTACAAGGATGGACTGGGAACATCATCCTACAATAATTTTGGCTAGTAGTGGTAAAGAACTCCCTTTTTTCAAGTACTCAGTAGATTATTTTGTACATTATATCAAGACTGTGGGCTTCAACCTTGGCAGTCTGTGTAAGGCAGTGGTCTGACGCCAAACTATTGCCAAGGAAGGTCAGTGTCTCACTAAAGTCTAATCTCTGAGAGCAGCATACAGGAAAGAAAACTTTCTGTTCTGCACAAAAGGTCTTGCAACTTGATAATCAGGAGTGAAGAAGACAAAAATGTCAGCATTAAAATGATCTAATGGGAAAAATACCCCATGATTTACATTCTCAAGTTATGCAAGCACATCAATATGAAGATGAACAATGCTGAAAATAAATTTTTCAACAGGTGATTCAGTAGCTCTCATAATTCTCCTAAGAAATACCACCTTTAATTATCTGTTGCAAATAGCTCATTTGCAGTAAATGGAAAATTACTGCTGATTAATTAATCTCTTGGTATCTCATATTTAATCCCTAAAGACAAAATTTCTGTGAGTTTTTTTTACTGCAAGACCTAATCTATCATTGGAGTTGATTTCACAACTAGAATAGTAGCTGGAAGCATATGCCAGAACTCAGCATCCAATTTTTCTTCATAAATACATATTTATAATAATAGTGTATAAGAAATGGTATATTTGGCAAATTTTGCTATATTTCTAATAAACATCTCACCATCTTAATAAATTAGTGGTTTAGTAAGTGAAAGCACAACTCCCTTCTGTGCCTCACTAATGATTACAAGAGCTGCTTGAAATGCAATGCTTAAACTTGCATTAAAATGTCAAGGGCTATGCATGTCAGATTGTATCTCAACTAATTCATTCCCCCTAAGAATACAGGCAAATGTCAGTTTAACAAACTGTTTAGCAAATACTATTGTGTCATTGACAACTATACCCTACAGCTTAAGCTAAATAGGGCTTCATTGCTTCAGTTTTGATTAACTTGCTTTTGTCATTCTTTTCTTTCCAATTTCACTTGCCTATTCAAGCCACTGCTTTTTCATGGCTCCTGAAATTCTCATGCTTGTCATTTTTGGACAAAAAACAATTTGTCAAAGACATCATCTTGCATACTTGTAAACAGACTGCTCATTGTCGGAGCAATAGTTATTAATAAATCACAGAATAATAACAAACTTGATTGCCTTGAAAGTGTATTTATACAATGTCAAGTTCCTATTTTCTTGTTGTAACTGTCTTACTTAAGTAGAAACATTGCATCGAGCTGCAGTTTCAGCAACAGTTATGCCTAACACAGCCTATGAGGGACTCAGACAAGATGCAAGGCCTGGAATGCTGTACACAGCCATGATGGTTTGTGCTCCACTGGCTCGTCTGAGTGCACTTAGAAGTGAGACTTCATCTCTTAAGACAGCAAAAAGGTATTTTGTGCTGATGCCAATGGCAACTCAAGCTGCAAAGCCCAAAAATCATGTTAGTCTGAGATCTGATCAAGCAGAGGTGAAATACCTAGGCATTACTGAGTTAAACATGATCATCTCTTTGCTTAAAGGATGAAATGTAGTAGTCTGTTAAACACATTCTCCAAAATTACTCAAAAAGCACGTTAAAAGCCAAATTATGCGATTTTTTAAGAAAGCAATGAAGTGAGATGACATTACAAAAAGAGTATATTTTTTCCTTTACTACTCCTCAAAGTAGTACACCTCTTCTTGGACAATGACCATAAATGAGACAAGTAATTTCAAATAAATAACACAAAAGGAAAGTTATGTTTTCTTGGGCATTTTAATAAAAAGCATTCTCATCTTCAGATTTAACTAAAAGGCTTCTAAGTATGCCAAACTAAACAATATTAAAAAAAAAACCTCACCCAAACAACACCCATTCCTACCAAGATTTGATGATTTCCCTTATTCACTGTATGATTATCCTAAAAACTCCTGGCACTTCACACTATATTTTCCCTCCTGAATGAGATACACTGTGGAGTCCAACGTGGAATTACAGACAAATTGCTGCCAGTATAGTATTGTAACCAGTAGAAAGAAAATCCACAGGAACTTTTAACAGCTGTAAGCAGTTGCAAACTGCTGCCAAAAACAACTGCTGATGTAAAAGCGGGAGAATGTGAGGATTTAAGCTGTTCGAACAGTAAACAAGTACATCTGCTCCTGAATGTTATCATTAAATAAACTGTGGTAATATGCTTTACATTGATGCAACATTCCTGTTTTGAACCACAACTCTGAAGAATTTTAGACTACAGCAATTTTAACAAAACTTTTTTGGGTTTTTTTTGTGATGGAAAAGTTCATTACAATTACTGTATAGTGTTGGACTCAAAGCTCTAGCAAAACCTGTGTCATGTCATTTGGAACATAAACTGAAGAATGCTTTTGAAAACCAGATGGGATCCCTGTGAATGGTAAGCACTAATTTCCTTTAAAGCCATTTATAATGATTCAAAAAGAAAGATTAAATAGGACATTGAGTTGTAGAATACAACAAACTTTGATACCTCCCAACTGTGAACCTGACCTGTTCAGACTTCAGAGATATTTTACAGCAGTTATTAGAAGAAAAGTCAGGGGAGGGAAAAAATCCATGTCTGAGTAGCTCAGAATGAACAGTCCAGGCCAGGAATGTAATCAGAAATCTTCTGTAAAACACAGGAGATTAAGAATTATGTGCATGAAATGTGCCTTTTGTTCTTTGCTCCCATCATGATTAATTGTTGAAAAGTTACAAAAATAGTAGTGCTTACTTTAATTACAAAAAACTACACTTGGCAGGGTTTCGTCAAACTCTCAAATGCCTGGATTTTTCAGATTTCAGTTATGGTACATGACCTAAAATTACACATATAGTCAACTTGTGTGCTGGTTTTTGCTGGGACAGAGTTAATTTTCTTCACAGTATCTTGTGTGCTGCTGTGCTTTAGATCTGTGACAAAAACAGCATCTCTGATAACACAGAGATATTCCAGCTACTCTCAGCCTGCCTCCCTTGGTGAGGAGCATGGGGGTGCTTAAGGGGTCAGCAAGGGACACAGCTGGGACAGCCGACCCCAGCTGACCACAGGGATATCCCCCACAACGTGATCAGCAATAAAAGCTGGGGAACAAATCTGCCACGGCCTTTAAACCATTCTTTTGGATCTGTTCTTCCTTCTGAAGATCCTCCAACCTCTAAAACAAAGAAAAGCTCTACTGTGGCTACTTTGTTATGTCCCTCCGTAGGAAGCTCAAGCCACAGAATCCACCTGCTATGGATTTGCTGTCCTTGGCAGTCCTCTTGTATCTCACTTGGCTATCAGCTTTATTATTCTGATGTGCTTGAAAACACTTCTCTTTGGATTTTTTAGGCCTCCTGCACAGACATTTTTTTGGTAGGAGAAGACAGTAATTTGGTTCTTGAATCTTCTTTTGCCTTACCCTGATTTAAGGTGAATTTGCAAAATTCCTATTTTCCTTGGTTTTAAATGATGTCTTTCAGTTCCTAATGCCTATTAACACTCAGGTATTTTTGCTACCTTTTTGGATACTCTAAAATCTATAATTTTTTTTGCAAATAGCATGCATAAACTTCTACATATTTAAAAAGAGAACATATAAAAATATATTTCTACCCTCAGAGATTGCTTTATAGTTTTTTATTATCTTTCAAAATTTTCTTAATATTAAACAGTGAGAATATTACTGTAATTTTAAAGAACAGTCTTTAAACAACAGTATTTTGAGCCATCCTGCCTTGCACTTCTTCTCACAACATTCTGAGCTGCATCCCATCATCTTAGTTGTACCATTACATTGCTTCTTGAAAAAACATTCAAAGGGATTTAAAAAATCTGTCTTTGTGACAGTTACCCAGCCTATGGGAAGCTAAGAACAGTTTAATTTTTAACTATAGTGGGCTTTTTGACCTTTTTTTTTTGGTTCAGAGCCTCCTTACGTAGTCTCACCATCTTGATTAAGTAGTACTGCAGTCCTAACTTTTTCTACTCTTCCTATACCAATTTTCTTTTACAGAGAGTTGTTTGCTGACACAGTTTGTCTACTTACCCAGATTGTCTCTCTGCTTTCTTCTTTTAAGTGTTCTTGACTCCAGACCTCAATCATAATTTGATTTTTGAGTAATTTGAATTTTGAGTAATTTGTCCTTTGGTCCGCAGTGCTTAATTGACTAACTTTCTTTCTATTGAAGTTCTGTAACATTTACCATTTAAACTGAAAATTCCAGGTAAACTATGCTGCTTGGTTTTTCTTTTCTTTTCTTTTCTTTTCTTTTCTTTTCTTTTCTTTTCTTTTCTTTTCTTTTCTTTTCTTTTCTTTTCTTTTCTTTTCTTTTCTTTTCTTTTCTTTTCTTTTCTTTTCTTTTCTTTTCTTTCCTTTCCTTTCCTTTCCTTTCCTTTCCTTTCCTTTTTCTTTTCTTTTCTTTTCTACTGACATGAAAGCATACCTACATTTGGCCTCAGGCTGATATATTCATATCTCCCCGCATCAATGAGATTTTAGTGATTAAAGTTACTCCTTCACATAGCCACCTGGCTTTTAATGAATTTGTCCTTAAAAAACAAAAAAATCATTTTTTGACAATTACGCTATTCTTTTGCCCAGTAATTTTCCATGAGAACATCTAATAAAAAAAGAAAAACTAACCAACCAACCAATGAAAAAAACCAAAACAAAAACCAACCAACCAACCAAAAGAAAACCAAAAAGAAAACCAAAAAGAACTGAACCAAGCAAAAAAAAAAAAAAAAAGAAAAAAGAAAAAAAAGAAAAAAAAGAAAATAAAAGAAAAAAATCCCCACCCACAATGGATCTTCAGTTCCTCTAATCAAACAGAAGACAAAAAGCTTTTACCAAATACCCACTACTCTTGTTTTGCTTTCAGAATGAAATCTATTACTGTCCAAAACTCTGCTACCAATCCCAACA
The DNA here is from genome assembly GCF_027477595.1 of Haemorhous mexicanus. Classification (NCBI taxonomy): domain Eukaryota; kingdom Metazoa; phylum Chordata; class Aves; order Passeriformes; family Fringillidae; genus Haemorhous; species Haemorhous mexicanus. The sequence continues at coordinate 63,379,404 of NC_082343.1, forward strand.
AAAGAAATTTGGCTCATTCAAGTAAACACCAACACTTAAGCATACCAGTTCCCTTTGGAATGCTGAAAGAATATGTTGAGTTATAAACTACATTTACAGGCATGAATCCGCCTTTTACAATTTGGAAAATCTGTCACAGACCTACATAAAGACATGCAACACTTCTGTTTTCAACAACCATTGCGGTCAATCAACTAATTAACTCACTAGATGGATGCTAAAGAAAAAAAGGTAAATATTCTAATCAATTTGACTTCACACTGAAAGACTGCTCTGTATAGTATGTTTTTTGCATATGGCAACTTCATTACTTTTTAAGTATTACGATTCATATGATTAATAAGTTTTTCTTTTCTTTCAAGAAATGGTAGATATTACAAAATCACTTTCTGCTCAGGAAGAGAAGATGTGCCAAGATAGAAAAGTGGTCTGTCGAACTACACAAAAGAAGCTTTCATTCCAACTTGGCCCACACAGATGTACCAGTAAATATCCTGTCTCTTGTTTACACAATAATGGGAGACTGCAATACTACTTATACTCAGCTTTCCATTTTTTTCCTCTTTGCAGCATAATTTAGAAGTACATTTCATATTTTTATATTCACTCATTTTTTCTGTAGTATTAAATATCAGAAACTCAAGTTCAGTATGAACTATCAACTTGAAAATGTTACTTAAGTTTCCTTTTTCTTAGGTAAAAAATGGCAGTGAATATTGCTATAATGTAAGTATGAAATTATCAACTTGTAAAATTAGTTGTAGAAGTTTTGAATAAATTATTGCAACACAATTCTCATTGTGCATAACAAAATCATTTAAAATTCTGTCTTCAATACTTTCCTATGATACTGAGCACACATGTCAAATGTTTGTCTTTTCCTTTCACATCTTTCAATATCTATTAGAAAAACAGGAAACGTTAATTTTACATTAGTGAGGCAACATACCATTGTGCAAACAGAATATTTAAGATGTATTAATTTATTTAGCAGTCATTGTTAAAGGTCTTTTTTTTTCTCAGATCAGATACTCAAGTTTAGTTGTACTAAGCCAAATAACCAAAGTTTTAAAAAAAGACAAAACCACAAAAGCAACAAAATTAAGTAGACCCAAATCTTTGTCCAAACCTCTAATCTGTTTTATTTCTTTTTGTAAACCATTTCTTTTGAAGTTATTCTAACTGGATAGTTTGGAGCAGCTGAAAGCTTATGTGCCAAAATTCTAGAAGAAAATCAGTATTCAATCACTTCTTGGTAGACACAAGTAACTTTCTAGGCTGCCACATCCTTTCAAAGTACTTGAAAAAGAAGACTTACAAGTAGAAGTTATCACAGTCCTTTCACTGAGACCAATCATATACAAATGGTATCCAAAAAAATGGTATCCAAAAAAATGGCTTGAGCAGAAGTCTTCCTGAAGCTGATGTAGCCAGAAGGTGGGGGTGGGAGGGGATGCAAAGAAAATGTAAACCAAAATCAACAGGGAATATGAGTAATCCAAGAGTGTTAAGCAGGGACTCTGAACTCTCTGAAGTGATGCAACACTGAATAAAATGAGATTAACAGCCTTTATGGCAAACCTGATCTGAAGGTCACTGTTGACTTCAGTGGAAAGATCTTTAATAACAAGCACCACTTACATACAGATCCTGTTGGCTGTCCCTACTACTAATCCCTACAAAAAACTAACTGGGCATTGTGAGATGGTAAAGCAGAATGAGAAAGATCATAAACTGGTGGGACACTTGGATTTTAGTCCAGAGAAAACCAAACTCATTATTTCTTAGAAAATGAAGCTGTGCCACCTAGCCAGACATCCTGACTCAAAGTATGCTAAAAACCTGAGAAGAAGAACATCTTTGATGCAAGGATTGCATCTGGTAAGATCTCTATTTGCTGACGTTTTCTTCTGCATTCTGGAGGACATGTGACAGGAAAAGACTGTCACATGTCCTCCATTCACAGTTTGGTGAAATTTGTTTTCATTGTCTTTACATTGAAAAAAAAAAAATTAATGACCAAATAAAACGTTTTCATTTTGCATCACATGGAACAATTCATGTCAATCAAAATAAAAATTTGCCTTTCATTGTTTGGGAAAAAAATCTGAATTACTTAAAATTATTGTTATTCTCCCTCTTCAGATGTCATACTGAAAAAAGCTGTTCAAAATCCAAGCTATTTTGGATTCTGAGTCAGACTGCATTCATTAGTCTCTGCCTAATGTCTTTGTCTAAACTGTGATGCTGGAAGTAGAATCCACTTAAATTTCTGAACAGTTTCATCCATTAATAATAGACTGTTACCTATTTTTTTTATATGGTGCCTGTTTTGTATTTTTTTAGCAGTGAAAATAAAGCAACACAATATGGGTACAAGACAACATAAGGCATAACTACAAGTACTGTACTGAAGTGTACAGAAATGCAAGTCAAATATATGGAAATTTAGCATACTCATGAGAAATGCCTAGGGTGATTGCAGTTGAGGGCATGGACAAAGATATTACTGGCATTACTTTTTACTGTTGATGCCTTTTCTACGTCTTATGCACTTGAAAATACACCTATCACGGTTACTCAAGGGGAAATAAGAGTTCAGACTTTAGAAAATTATTCTGCAATAAAGACAAGATACTGAATACATGCGAGGAGCTGAGAGGATCAATCTAAAAATAGGAACTATAAAGGCAGCATCAACATTGTAATTCACCAACTCTTAGGCAATTTCGTTTTTAGAAACTGTGTAGCATCTGTACCATTAATAAATAAGATAAAAAAGAAATAAACTCAAAATTTTTAGTCTGCAACTGAACACATTTCAATTTTGAGTACTTCCAAAATTCGTGCCCTCTGTCCTCTTAGCAGTGACATTCTCACTCTAAATTTAGCTGTGAGAAGAACACACTTGAAAGTCCATTTCTAAGTCTCTTTTTCTTCCCTTCCTTCTCTGTGAACCACTGAGACTGCACCAAACAGGACAAGCACTATTGTACGAAGAGGAGAAAAGTAGCATGCAAACATTTGAAAAACTAGAGTTCAATGTTCATGGTATCCCTGGCCTGAGGCAAGCTCAGCAAAGTACTGGGACACTGGGGGGGGTACCAAGGGACCTGAGGCATGCATTTAAAAAGGTACACAACACAAGCATTCAAGTGCTATGGCAACAAGTGAACAAAATAAAAAAAAAACTGTCAAGGCACTTGTTTCTGTTTATTTTTCTTCTTTACTTGGTAAGTACACACTTTGAACTTCCACTTGACTGAAGAATACAAAGACTAATGAATGTGGTTATACAAGGCTTGTCTTTACTACCACAGAGTATTTTTTTTTTTTTTTTTACATTACAGTTACATTGCTACAATTACAAGAAAGGTACGAGATTAGGCATTTAAAGGAGCAGAACTGAAGCATCACCTACACTGCAGTATCATCCTCATGACTGTAATAGCAGTGATAGAAAGACTTATTGCAGAATATGAAGGAGATAGGTTACTTAGCTCCACCATAACTCTCCTCCCTGTCACTCCTCTGCTTCAGCCTTAGGCATAGAGGGAGACAGAAAGAATTTTCCTTTTGAAGGACACCAGGACACCAGGACTGAGAGAACCTTTGACTCCATTGTTCACATAGACAACTCTTGCTAAAGTCTTTTGGTCTCCAATTTTCACCTTTGAACGTGGCAGTACCATGCAGTTTGCAATGGAACATTGCAGACATGCAACTAGATTACCTCCTTAATAATAAACCCATAGTCATTACCAATATTGTTTTATCAATCACTTGGTCACACTGATTGCTTCACAAATGCTTTCAGCTGAAAAGAATCAAGCAACACCAAGGGCTGTGTTAGATATGAGGAACCCAGAAAAAAGTTTTGGAAATTTGGTCCACTTGGTATACTGCTATTAGGTGTCATTCTCATTTCTACAATCAGATTACTTCCTTTTAAATACAGGGCTTCCTGTATCCTTCAACTTTTCTATATTTAAATGTCAAGGTAGAATGTTCTCAGCAACTGAAAATAACATATGAAAGGCATCTCACACAGGACAGAGACTGTTTCTCTTACTCACTATAAGGAAATATTTACTGAATCCTGAGATTTCATCTCTTCATTGTCACTGTATAACCCAAACTCTAATCAACCACAGAAATATCCTTTGAGGCAGCACCTTCTGACATCAGATTCTGCCTGCAAAGAGGGAATGCTTTCTTTTCCTTGCAAGTTTACATACCTTACACACCACGAGAAATAATTATAATTTTTTAAACCAACTTTGACAGAATAACTCTATTTGATGACAGACAAGGGAGACAATTGGGTATTTCAATTAAGATTTTAACGTGTGGGAATTAAACTCACCACCTTACTCTCAAATTTTAAACTTTCAAAAATCCTTATTTTAGAAAAACTCAATATTTCCCAGAATATTGGTGGGGGGGTGAGGCAGGAGGGGGGAGGGTGTTTTTGCCCTCTTAGTAAAATGAAGTGATTTCCTATCAGATTAATTAAGCTTTTCTTCCACTGTCTCCATTGCATGTGACTTTCAATAACTCCTTCCACAAAAAACTGAAGAAAGAAAAATTTTTTAAAACTTAAATATTTATTTTCTCCTAGCCTAAACAAAACACTTTTAATCCACATATGTTTGAAGAATGCTGTTTCCAAGTGTAACCTCCAATTTTACTTCCTACAAAACTATGTGTCCTTTTTCTGTGAAAAGATATACATTTTCCTAACATGTTACAGTGATCAGCTATTGCACCTGAAGTTTTCAGATGGTCTGGCTTTGAAACAACTACAAGCAAGAGGGAAGATTCCAATTTATCAAAATACAAATAACCTACATGCACTAATTCAAACCAGCATTTGCTAAGAGAAATCTTTCAGCATCTCACAGAAAAGACAATTACAACATTGAAGGCTAATATTCAGAGCCTTATATTCACCTAGTAATCAAGGTAAAGAGGCCGTGAAACAAATTTCAGTCTAGCAGAAGAAATATTTCAATAAAATGGTGCAAACTGGCTGTAAACATCAGAGGCTCCTGTGTAAGCAAAATGAAGTAAAAATCACTATGGTAACCCACTAACTTTTAGTTCTCAAACTAAGGATCATCTGAGGAAATAAAGAAACAAAGAATGACATTCTTATACAGTGTTTAAGTAAAGACGAAAACAAAATAAGCATTCTTATTTACCCAAAAATACCAGACTCACAGCACCAGCTACTATACCTTACATAAATGGGTCCTTCTTATTCAGTGTAAAAAAATATTTTAAAATACTATTAAAGCAAGAAACATCAGTTCAGAAAAAAGTAATGAATAACTCATTAAGTGAACGAATCTCTTCCTCTTATTTTTCTGGCATAGGGAGACAGAGGAACATTAATTTTTGTTTTGAAATACTGCTTTGGGAAGCTTTAGCTGTTATATTTATTTGGGAACTGAAGCAGTTCTCTTACGAAGATAAGCTGAAGGAGCTGGGCCTGTTCAGCCTCAAGAAGAGATGACACAGAGGGGTCCTCATCGATGTATGTAAGTATCTGAAAGAGGACTGGCAAGAGGATGAACCAGGCTCTTTTCAGTGGTGCTGAGCATCAGGACTAGAGGCAACAAGCAGAAACTGATGCACAGGAGATTCTACCCAAACACGAGGAAGAATTTCTTTCCCGTGCAGTGACTCTGCACTAGAACTAATTGCCCAAAGAGGCTGCCAAGTTTACCTTACTGGAGATATTAAAAAACTCTCTGGACACAATCCTGTGCCATGTCCTCTAGGATGACCCTGCTTATACAAAGAGTTTAGACCAGATGACCCACTGTGGTCCCCTCCATTCTTACCGATTCCGCGATGCTGCGAAACAGCTTTGCTGAAAGTCTACCTTAGCCAGTATGATATAGAGACACACTGTTTTTCCAGCTATTACTGACAGCTTAGTATGGAAACCAGAATGCTAGGAATCTTTCTGCATTCAAGTCTTCACTTTTAGAGAAATTTCTTTGAGAGCTTCTTACTTTTTTTCATTTGGAAGTCATCATTATGCAATTTTCCATTAACTCATTCAATAAAATTACTTTTTGCAAATAATCCCTGGTCTATAGATTGCTTGTTCCCGTTTGATTTAAACTTGTGCTAGTTACACAGATCTGAAGATAAAGCACAAAAGGTTTTTGTTTTATTCTTGCTGTTTTGTTGGCTCTGTTGTTCTAGCTGTTGTTTGTTCTAATTCTGTGACTGGCCAAAACAATATTACTGGTGCAAATAGGAATAGTATTAAAAGACAAAAAATATTTGGCTTAGAATGAACATTTTTGGAAATATCCTAATGAATCAAGCAATTGACTAAAATGTTCATTGAAAGCATACATAAGGAGAATATTTTCTGATTTTTCTAAGATGACAACTTAGACAACTTTAAACCTCAGACAGTATTGTACTGGATATAAACTTGCCATTGGCCCTGGCTTGCCAAGTGTGTTCCTTGTGCATTTCATCAGGTTTTCTGGGTGTACACCAGAATGGTGTGCCTAAGCAACTCACAGGGTTTGAAGCAAAGGTACTTTATTTACATTTCATAACCCAATCATTCTTACAAGATGACTGCAATATCTGATTCACAGAACAAAATTACTCTCCTTGAAAGAAGATAAATTATATGCAGATGTAGTTCCACTGAAAGACCAGGAGCCAAATACCACCAGCAACACGATTGCAAGTAAATATGATATTGGTAGAAATGCTATTTTTCATGTTACACGTTTGACAAAATATGAAAATGAATTAACTTGGATTAATTCTCTGTAAATGCTACTTCATAATGCAGCCTTTAGCTGCTCAGACAGCTGAAACTAGTGCTTTACTTATGAAAAGATTATTGTTAAAACTGTAAGATAATTAGTTCACGTGGAATGATACTTCACTCTTCCCATCACTATAAAGGTTAATACTTAGGCTTTCCATTTCAAGCTGTTCTCTATCACAGCCACATCTCAGATTAATAACTACCTACAGGAGGCAAGATTAATTTAGGGTTTATCCCATGCCTTTCATGAATATGCCAGTATCTAACAACTTCCCTTTGCCAAGTGGAATAGAACAGATACATTCCTCCCTTCAAAGTCATCTTTGCCTTTAAAGAAACCACATACCAGATGTAGGTAATTTACTAAGGAAAGGATAGAGCACATGACCTGGTTAAAAATTGTTAATTGCACACTTAAGATCAGAATTAAGTTCAACTCAATTCAGTAGACTTTAAGCCAATGTTTCACTCATGGACATTTACCAGTGTGCTGAATAAGGTTCTTTGCTGTTTAGCTCAGCCAGTGAAGAACACAGAGACGCACTGGTTTAACCAAGAAGATAGCAGACTAATGGAATCAATATCTGCCTGTGTGAGAACTGGATAACCAAATAAATGGAACAATGCAAATTAAATTAATTACTGGAATAATTACTTTTGCATTATATTTTCTGTGCAGACATGTTCTCCCAAAGAAACAGTATACAATTCCTTTGCAAGTGATAAATTGCTATCTCATGTTCAGTTAACCCCCCAAAGAAGCACCTAGTTAGAATCAGTTTTAAAATACAGCACATGTATATGCACTATTTCTTTTAGTAACACTTTATCTGCTCCTGCTAGATTTTACAAGAACAAATAACCATGCAATGATACAGCACTAATGATATAAGCACAACTACAAATACAAAATACTTGCAATTTTTCCTAGAACTGAAAATGATTTCCCATCTGATAACTCTCGATAATCCGAGACTCTCTTAGATTCAAGGTTATTATCTTTCTAAAATGTATCTACAGGATATTTTCACTGAAAGCTGATTTTTAAAATTTTTGCAACTGGCATTGGAAATTTTCTGAGAACAGAAACAAGCAATATATATCTATATCCAGGACTCCAAACCAGCTGTATTAACAATTTTGCATGTGAACATTGCTTTGCGTTTGGTAGAAGATCTCTACCAAAACACTCTGTCTACTGAAGGCAGATTAGCCAATTAACTGAAGGGGTTTTCTTCTGCCATGTTACATATGGAACACCATCTGATCTTACCTCTCCATTTTCCAGAGGGTGGATTTTGGAATAATAAGAAGTGCATATGACTTCATCATCTTTTAGGTAGGATGGGGTTCCAGGCCGGGGATGGATGTTGTAGCGTGTCAGGCACTCGCTGTCAGTGATGGCATAGTACTGCCATGGCTGATAGTCCACGCCATCCAGCGAGCGCTCCAGTATCCAGTTCCCAGGACGAGGGGAGTTAGCTGCTTTCACAATAACATACGCAATCTGGAAAACCTGCAAAATACAACAACTGTTAAAACACAACTAAATACACAATGAAAAATTCATTCCAATTTCTTCGTAGATGCCAAAATAAGGACAGTAAACATACTAATACTTGACTGGTTTTCTTTCCCCTAGAAATGCAATATGGCCTTGGATTACACGGAAACTCTTAAAACTACAGAAACAAATTCTCCACTGACATTTCTGAAAAAAAATTAGTTTCATTAAGCAAGTAAAGACTTTGAAAATAGAATTAAAAAGCACTCTAAGTTTCAAATAGCTTAGTAGGTAATTGCTAACCTGCCATTTCAGCCACATGTTTGCAAAGTTTGTTTTCAAGTATTTTCAGTTTGTAAGAGTGGCATTGTTTTCTTATGTGTGTCTATAGACATACATTTTCCACAATGTTTAAGAGTTGCCAAACTATTACAACTCTATCTCTGTTAAAGGAAAACATAGTTTTAAGCTATTGAAAGATAACCACATCATGCTGAAATCATTCTATAAAATAATCTTGTTTCAATCATTCTATAAAACATTCACCCAGCTCAGCACTGCGACCATGAATAAGCTTTACAGGACAGAGACACATCAAATATCACTAGAAACAGAATGCAAGCAGATAATCAATACTCATTATAGTCCATTTTACCTGCCTACTCAATTGATTTATCAAGGTTTATTTCTGTGTACACGCTTGCTGGAATGCAAACCACAAATACATTTGCAATTGCAGAATGACACACATTAGTGACACAGGTCTGGTTTGCTTTGGTTTTTAACCTGCTAACAGCCATATGCTACAGAGATAGAACTGAAGCCAAGGAAAAGAAGCAGCTATTTCTATTAGAAAAGCTGAACACATATCAAGTTAACATTTTTAAGGTGCATTGCTATAAGTCTGCACATGATGATGCCAGAGGGTATCATGGCAGTGTTGATTTAATTCTTAAAGCTTCCTGTATTGGATAGTCACTGTAATGAAGCTGCAAGATTCAGACTTAGTCCACAAAAATGTCTTGTGAATGCTTAGATGATCAGTAAAAATCACTGAAAGAATATCCAACAGTAAACAATGAAAGAAACAGTCAGAATATTTGAATTGCTGTTTATTACTGTAAATACCACCAGTATTACTGTAAATAGAAAATGTGTTAAGTGGCAGAGTAGAGCAACTATTCCTGAACACTTTATGATGGAGACAAAGATGTGTTTATTTCCAACTCCCATTCCTGCCTTCTGGGCAGATGCTGAAAGTGTGATAAGATTCACAGTCACTTCAGTCAGGAAAATAAATCACTAGCAGTCAAAGTTTTTCAGTGGAATAAGAAGTGAGTGAGGCTGTATTTATTTCAATATGAAGAACATGTCTGTAACTGTACCTTCTTGGAGGATTATCTCAATATTTTTCTTCAATAGCATTAAATGAACACTCCAGAGAATTAAAAAACCTGTGTTTCATTCCATTGTTCCAACAGGAATCGTACAAACACTTGTCCCCTTTCAGAAATCCCCTTTCCTCTCTCAAACTCATTTACATATATACATGCATATATATATATATATATGTATTATATTCCCCTGAGGCCACGAACGACCATAGTTTTAACTATCCTGGATCAGTGTCACTAATACTCTTTACAATAAACAGAGACAAGCAAAACATTAACAAATCTCTCCAAACTGCTAACCCCCCAGTTAAGCTCTTAGAAATATAAGAAATACAGAATAGAGACTTCTTCATTCCAGGGTACTTTTAATTACTTTTTTTTTAATTTTACATAAGCAATTTACCTCCAGTTCTCAGAATAAGACTGTTCTTTATAGGTTGAATGGGTAGCCACTGAGGTTAAACACATTGCTAGGGCTTCTGTCATGGAAGATCTATGGTTTAGGACATAACTCACAATAAATTCACAGCCCCAGGTGTGTGTATATATAGTTTCCTTTTTGGAAGACCTAAAATTTGCAACATTTTATGAAAGATTCTTTGTTAGATACAACCAAAAAAATGTGTATCTCTGCAAACATCTTGGATGCACTGGCTCTGTGGGGCTAAGAGGAGTGATCAACATCAAGTCTTTTTTCTGCTTGCTTGCTTCGAAATACTAGGCTGTGTGGGAGAGGGAAACTTTCTACAGTAATTTTTCAGGTTGAAGCCCTCTTCCAATAACAATTCCTGCATATTTTGCTGAGAATGTGTTAGAAGTCTTGTTTCTTGCCTTCAGATGGTGCACTGCTTGACTGCAATTTAATATACACCTTTGGCTTTCATTATTTTTAGCATGCTCTGTAAATGAAACTGCAAAAAAACCACCAAAAAAAAAAAAAGGCAGTAGAGAGTAAACAGCATATTGCACATCACAGTGGAATGGATGTAATTTCTCTTAATCTAAATCTGACAAGGAAAAAAACTTCTTAATGTAAATAAAAGAATACACATAAAGAGCTGGTGGTTTAACTACTACTCAGCTACAGTTTTCAACCTGATTCAGACTACTACAGTCCCAGCCTCCAAGAGTTCCTTTTGTCACAGCGCTGAGCTATCTGCAACCCACTAACTTCCTGGACAGAGAGACAGAGCTGGAACTACCACTATTTTTAAAAACTGGTAGAGTGTTAATGCTAACTGCAGATAAAGGAAGATGCACCAAAAGCATCATTCATCAAAAACATGGCCTGGTTGATAGTATTCCTGATCTTTCTAAGGCTAGCCTGAAGACAGTACAGTATGTTAATCCATGTTTCTTAAAAATACCTTTCCTTTGGGGGACAGCTAGAGCTTCAGCATGACATGAGAAGATGGCTGTCCCAGCCCAGTCAGCTACATCAGGCACTATCAGCTCATCACAATGCTGTGAGGAGGCAGAGAGCAATCATGGTGCATGCCATGTTTTACTGTGCTTTCTCAGCAAGCTGGCAATGACAACAACAGACTCAAATTAATAGCAGCTGTATGATTATTCTCAAAGCAAATCCATGTAATGGAAGCAATGCTGACTTTCCAGTCAGCTGGAAAACTGTCCTTCTCCAGATAAAAGAGCAACTCTTCTTTTATTGTGGAGATTTTTAGCAAATACAAAACCAGTAAGTACTTACTGGCATGAGAAAACTAATAAAGTCTAATGGATCATAGAGTTTTGCTGCATTTGTTTCCACAATCAAAAAAAGTGACATGGTTCAGTGTTCTGAAGCCAACCTTCCTAGTACATCGCTAACACCGAGCTTCTACTCCCCTGGGGTAATCGATGGAGCAGCTTGGTTTGCTTTTTCAGATAGCATCAATAAACCAACACATGTCAATTGACAGAGCAACTGCGCCATCTTAGAGCACATCTGGATTTGTACAAGTCCAACAGAAAGCAACCTAGAGACCTAAGCTTGCTTATACAAACTGGAAAATGGAGCAATACCAAGCTTCCTGGTAGTATGCAAAAGATCATTAACACAGCTGCCAAAGCACAGCTGGTGCTTTTTTTTCTGCTTGTTCCTGCTCATGTGACCATAGCAGTATAATTATGGGAGTGGGAGGGAAATAGTCTAAATACTCCTTTAAACCTTTCCCAAATTATAGGCAACATAATCCTCAAGATGAGAAACAAAATGAGTCTTGGGCCTCATTTTCACTGGTAATTGTCTCAGCAGTGAGAACTATGAAGCACATATTGTAGGAACACTTCCATAAGTTATAGCATTGTACCTTCTTGTGAATGCCTCATAAGACACAGAAAAGTGCATCCTACTATAAAGGATAATTTGCTACACTAATATTATTCAGATAAAGCTGAAGTGAATCATTAATCTACATAGGGCTAACTACTGAAGCAGGAAATCTCATTGTGTCCGATTCCCACTTGTGCTTCTATTTAAAAAATAAATCCTTCTGTTAGAAAATGTTCATGTAAATCAGAATATCAGCAGAGAAAAACAATGGTACCACACAATTCTACAAAAGTATTTCCATTTTCTCAATAGAAAAATTTATTTGCCCTAATGGAGGCTTCCATCAACAATCTGGTGTAAACTCTGTATCTACTTGTTTACTATAGTTATATTGTATTGCTGATTATTATTGCAGTTCAGTGTCAGGACTTAGGCAAGGACTAGTTTCCTTACAGGCTGGTATAAATATTGTCACACCATATGACTTTTCCATGACACAGATTTATTTAAGCAGTTATTTAAAAATGCTGATAGGGGTAGAAAAAGCACAGCAGAGACCCCTTGTCCCACTGTGAAAACCACCCAGAGGAGTCGAGGCTACCTCAGAACACCCTGAGGTTAAAGGGGGTTATTAGCCACAGAGGAGTGCTCCTCATTAAGAGAAGCAGGGGAAAGTCTATGCAGAATTCAGTATGGGATGTATTAAGAGGATTGTATAAATGGATGAGACTTACAATGGAACCATTTAGGGGAAGGAATAGAGGTAGATCAAGGTGGATCAAGAAGGACGAAGTATAAGACAGAGGGAAAAGGAGATGAAAGGAACCCGTTGACTGCAACTAGCTGGCTGATCAGCATGTTAATCCTGACCTCAGTCACTGAAGTCTATCCTATTTTCTCACTAAATCCTGTTTCTAAATATCTTCTTTAGGTCTGTTCTCTCTCTTTAGTGAGTATGTGTGAATAAGAGCTAACTTCAAGCTCAGCAAGCAGAAGAGATCTAAATACCAGCAACTGGAGTGGGGCTGTAAATCTCCAAGATTTTCAAAAGATTATCTAAGGCTAGCTGCTGAAGCACTGCATGCCTTGGTTGCATCCACAGATGTATATGCCCCTAGCAGACATTAATCCTGATCAGCTGGAGAAGAAGAGGGTGAAGCAGGATGCGCTGTGTTTGTGTTCGTATGGGTGCTGACAGGGCGCTGTGGTCTATTTATGTTGCTCTGTGCAGCCACGTGTGTGTTTCACTCTCTCAGGAGTATGAGTTCTGCCTTGCTACAGTCTGAATGTGAAAACAGACATAGGACTGAACTTCTAATACCACAGGTGACCAAGAATCAGAAACCACAGACATAAACAGATTCTCAATGCAAAAGTGTTCCTCAATCATTAACTTCTATCTTGATACTCACATATAAAAACAATTGTTATATATGCAGCACATCATGCATCTTAAATACCACATTTTCACTGTTTCTCATTGTGGATTGGCCTCTCCTAAAGGTTTAAGAAATGAAACAGACCAAATTCAACTACTCATGAACTGAAGCAGAGATTGTGTCAGTTTTGAGAAACAGGTCCTTGTGTTCTCAGAGACCAATTTAGGAGTTCAGTAATATTTCAATTCATGGATACTGTTATGGATTATTGTTTGGGTTTATTATGTATGAAAGAGAGTAGAAAGTTGTGATGCAAGAATGTTTATACAATTGGCTATTTAAGAACAACTAATCTTCTCATTTTAGTCTCACATCCAACTCAGAGAAAAAGCGTTCTTTAGAAATTGAATGGCTTTCCAGAATCCTCAAATGGTCTTCTAGCATGTATTTTTTCTATTACTGTCCTTAGAGACAGTGGCCCTGATTTCAAATATTCTGCTCGCAGTTAGAACTTCTGCAATTGAAAATGTTGGCATGGGTGGAAAAAAAATATACTTAGCAGGATTCCACTAATATCAGCTTAGAGAGCTGAACATCTCCCACCATGCCACACTTTGCCTTTAATGACAATATTGCTCCTGTACCTCTCAGCTTCTTCCAACTGAAATTCTGCTACCAGATGGGGAATTTGGGCTGAGAGAAACACAGGCTTGATGCCAACATAATTTTTTTTTTCCAGTGTTGAAAGCAATTTTAGTAGGGCATCATCGGTCCAGAAAAATTGTAACTACAAAAAGTTGCAGCTACAAATGTCATGCAAATTAAGATATCCACAGCACTTCATGGGAAAAACTGAGAAAGATTTTATCATAGCCAATCTTGAAAAGCTCTAAGGTGGGTGCCTCCAAACTAGTTACAAATTCATCTTTTCTAGTTAGGCAAAAATTCACTTTTGTACAGTGCTCAGTCCCATTCAGTTAATGCCCGCAGAACATTAGTTTAAAAAAATCTATAAATATACCTGAACTTAGAATAAGCTCAGCTTTCTCCCTCCCATGTATGTAACTGCTGGAGAGGCAGAAGTTCTTTTAAGAACGCTTTCTTCTCTGTGACAAAAAACCCATTGTACTAATACTTCTCAACTTTTGTTCATGTTTTAAGATGTCATTAAAAAACAAAAAAAGCAGTCTATTGAAAGAATGCACATTATAAAATGTCAAAATGCATATTATACAATGTCAAACTGTAAAGTACTCAAGTTGTCCAGCTGTTGAATATCTGAGACACATTAAGCCAAATGGAAGGACTCAGAACCTATAAAGTTTCTGTCAATGTCAATTTTTTTCTTTGTAATTTTCTCAGTTGGTTTTCTCCATTACCAACTCTTCAGCTGTTTGTGAAGGCCTCAAAAACAACAGCTGCTTTCTCTGGAATATTTTTGCTGCTCATCATTGGCCTGGTGTATACCAGAATGGAAGGCTGACGTTAATAATCTTTTTTCACAATACTTTCAAATAATAGCAGAAAGCAATTTCTCTTTATTTTCTAAAGTTTATCACTTCTTTCCATGGAGAAAGACTATTTTGAGAAAAGGAAAATTGATGAAAATGCCAATATCCAAACTCCTCTTCTTAAAACCTAGACAAGAGGGGAGGACAGAAATGGTTGTTCCTCTATTTTGATACTTAAAACACCAAGAAAGAAGTTATTTTAAAAAAATTTCTAGATCCAAGAACTGATGCTCAGGCTGGATCTATTAGCATTGAGATTACTCAGAGTGAAGCATTCTTATTTCCTTCAGCGATGTTTCCATGCAGTGTCCTCTCACGAGCTCTCACTTACTCATACCAAATCTGTACATTTTAATGTGCCTATCACAACAGAAGCACTATTTCAAAATCATCATCAGCTGCAAAACTTATTTTTTCAAGTAAGCTTCTTATTCATCATAAACTATTTAAAGACAACAGATTTCTTCAATATCAATAACAAAATCTGCTCAAGACTGAGAATCCTATGAAGCCTTACTTATCACCACTCTCCCAGGCCCCACAATTTTCTTTAGAACCAAGACAGCTAACTGCACAAAATCAGAATACAACCTCATACACAAGTCAGAATGTATGTGTCACTGGATTCAAAGGAGAATAGCTCCCTTGCTAAAAGCCAAAATTAGCAAAGTGGAAGGTATATGTATTACAGACATAGAAGGAAAATACAAGGCATGTAACCTCAAAAAGAAAATGTATAAATTCTCAACACTGTTCAAAATCTTTGTTGCTGTCTATTATGAACTGAAGCTCAAAGGATTTGCTCACTTAGAAATCTTTCTTCCTAAGCAAAAAGCAACAAATTTATGGTCTGATTTAGTGGTGAGCATAAAAAACAGGCAAAATAATCCTGTGGCTATTTATTATTAATATAACTCTTCAACCCAGCTTACAACACTTTGTTTGGTGGGTATTAAAATTCATCTTTCAATACAATGATGGGTTCTTAGCACTTCAGAATGCATTTGAGACATCTCCCTCCATGCACTATTGAACGACTCATGAAAAACTTTTTTAATGCTGTGGGAAAGTCAACTTGAGCATCTTCACTAACATTTGTTTGTTAGAACACCTTAAAAGCTTCATGCAGCAGCCTATTCAGGAATTATGGCTGGCATAAAGGGGAAGTCTCAGTCCTTAACTGGGGAAAAAGATAATTTTATTTTCCTTAGGCTTTTGTCTGAGTGACATCAATGGGGAAAACTTTATTCTGAGACAAGAAGGGAGCCCTGGGTAAAATCTATTACTTATTAGTGTGCTCATATTCTCTCCTTCCTGCAAATGGAAATCAAGGTAGAAAGATACATAATCTAAAGTAAACTTGCTAATAGTATAAAAAACAGGTAGTTCTTAAAAATGTTTACTGTAACGTCAAAATATTTACTACCATTCTGTTTGTTATCATGATAACAAATAATTTTTTCTAGGTATGTTTGCTATAAATCCTTACTGGTATATTTCTATGCAATTTTTTCCTTTTTGAGTTTTTCAAACGCTTTCATTATAAGCTAACTTCATGTCCAATAGTCCTACATTTAAAAGATTTTAAAATTGCATACTAATTAATAATGTAAAATAATTTAAAAGTAATAATAACTTAAAAGAATATCAGAAAGGTAAATTACTCCTTTTTTCACCCTATAGATATCTATTTAGTTCATTACCAGCAAATTGTAAAACTAAAGAACCTAAGGAAGTCACTAAAACGTTAAGTTTCAAGCCTATGAAGGTACTGAAAAAAAGAATAAGAAAATAATGAGCATTGCAGCTAACATACCTGTCTAAAAGCTGGCTGTGGACTTTATTAAAACAGAACACCTAATTCCTTTTTCTTTTGTTTAACTGATTCAACAGTCATTTTTATGGTTTTAGTTGCATCCCTTTTGGGCTGTCACTTCAGCAGTTCATTTACCGCTTAGGTGTAACTGAGCCAGAAAACTGGCTTAGTTTTGAGAGAATTTGTTTTCTGAATTCTCAAATGTCTACATAACTTCAAAATGGAATGACTCATGAGCAAGAAGTAGTAAAAACAAATATTGAGGATGACAGCTCTATGTTGCAGGCTTGGACAGTAGCTCACAGACCAGGACCGTACTCATTTAGGTTTTACAATGTTGAAGTCAACAGGGAGTGTTGGCTGCCCCCTCCCCCAAGCTGGCAGTAAAACCTCACACAAGCAAGCCAAATCAGAAAATTGATCTGGCAGAAACCACACCCCAAAAAACAAAACAGAACATAGTTTTCAGTACCAAGGTACATCTGGTTTCCTGCACGGCAACACAAATGCTAGTGCCAGAACAAGAAGTACAGAAACGGAGGGGAACAGAGGCAATCAGGGAATTGCAGCGTGATAGTCTCAACAGACTTTCAGATTTTTCATTTTTTTTCTCTTTAGATAAACATTTTTGAAGATGAACAAAACTGACTGTCATCTGTTGGAGAAAAGTCCAGGTTTGGAGTAAACTTCATTTCTGTTAAACTACTTTCTGAAGAGAAGCTTTAAGTCTTACCTTTACAAAAGCAGTTTTGAAAGCATTTTAAGCTCACAGTTATTAGAAGGTAAAAAAAAAGAAGAAAAATATTAATTGAACACCTGAACAAAATGCTTGCACATATACAGAAATTTAACACATAAATACCAAATGGCACTTCATTTTACTAAACTGGCTCTTATATCCTAAGACTAAACAGGATAGTTAACTTCCTCTTCATTCCTTTAGCTGTTCTGATATTTAATATCAGAAGGTATTCAACAGAAAGCTAGCTGTAATTTTTGTTCCCCAATGGAAAATGTATTTGATATTCAAGAGAAGAGAAAATATAACATTAAACCAAATACTGCCCGGTGTTCATATATGCCCATATACTGCCCATATTCATATATGACTATGCAGTTAATGTGTAAAGGCTATTTTAATATGGCTTTGTTTCTCAAGATGTTTTGATTCCTTAGACACTGCCTGGTCAACTGTCCTAAGTTAAAATAAAAACGTACAGTTTTGTATTAAAAGATGTTGTCAAATAGCATCTGATTTACCTCTTATTTCACTATGGCTATAAGATTACCTTTAGTCAATCCCTAAAGGATATATTGAACTGGACCTTATTGTGGGATTCAACTGTATAAACACCCAAACAGTGGATTCCACTAATTTGAAACCAGATAACAGGGAGATTGTTCCAGAATCCAAAAATCATGCAACAACTTTGAAATGGCCAAGACTCAAAGGTCTGGTTATTTCTTCTTTAATAAAAAAAAAAAATTAATTAGTCAGGGATGCAGATTTAGTTAATTCATGGGTCTCTGCCACCAGTTTGCTGTATGACATCATTCCTGTAATAAGTGTTCTGAGACTGCCTTTGGAAGGGATGGTGACTGCAGTGATTTCTACACAGAGCCAGAACACGATTTTTGAGACTCCTTTCTCCCTTCCTACAGAAGAAGGGTAGGGGACAGGATGAAAAGATAAGGTGAAAGAGTTGGATGCTCTCAGAGCTTAGGGAACTTACAACTGATGAAATAAAAGTGTTTTAGAGAGAAACAGCTACATAGCTTAATCAGCTATTCTTGCTCTTGCAGCTTATAAGGCTCTGTAGAGCGTACTTTCTTTTTCTTCAGATATGTATTCCTGGAAAGCATCACCTGGACACTGAACTGATCCTCCACAGTCTCGAGCAATTAAGACATAGTCATTAAATCCAGAAATTTCTGCCAGAATATTAACTCTGGGTCCACCTGTGTTCCACACATCTACAATTCACATAAAATATTCCAGCATAATTAAAAAAATATGAAGTGCAGCAAAAAAGTTAAATCCATATAAATATGCTCCTGGCATGAGCATCTGAGCAGTATCAAGGATATTGCCAATGTCCTTGTTCCCTAGAGTAGTTGAAAATTTGTTAATAAAAGTGTCCTGATGTGTGTAGAAATCAGAAACAGATGGGCTGACCACTTCACCTCAAAATGCCAACTGGTTTTCCTGTGAATTTGCCAATTTTCTTAAAAGATACTCTACGAATCTTCCACATCACTGTGAAATTAGGACCAATTGAGGATTTAGAAATACCATGACTACAGGGAATATGTTCTCCCTGTATGTCTAAGCATTTCTGTTTTGCCAGCTCCCTGCTCTGAAATCCTTGAAGAGAAGGCCTATTTTCAGTCCTGCTAAACGCTGCACTCATGGGACCTGAAGTGCCTCTGTTGCACCTGAACCGCCCAACACTCTCAAGGCAGAGCAGACAGACCCTCCCCAATCAGCAGGACTAAGAGCTGCAGAACAGCAGACAGCTTCTCCTGGTACCCAGCCATCTGTGAACCAGCCCCTTCCAAACTTAGATCTACCAAGGTAGCTCAACCTGTTGCTCTAACCTCCATTTAAATTCATGTGAGAAACTCCCAAATAAATCTGTATTTTTGACCTCCTATGCACTTGCTGGATGAAAAGCACTGTAAAAAATAATCTCGCATTTACAGTCATGAATGGAGTTCCATAATTTTCTTGTGATAAAGATGAGACTTGTTACAAAGGCTAAAAAGTGGGAAAAAAGCGAAGGGTTAAGAGCAAATTATCAAAGATGCTCAGTACCAGATAGCTGCAGTTTTCAACTCAGATTTTAATAATATATGGAGTAAAAATTTCAAGCATACTTCAATGAATTAGAAACCTAGCTCCATTATAGATAAAAGTTCTTTGTAAGTATTAAGGCAAAACTCAACTGTTGAGAGAAAAAAAAGAAAAAATACTACATTTTTCCCAACTGGACTTATAATATTTGGGCTTGTTCTAACCTTAAGTAAATGTTACTTCCTCTAGTTTATTAGCTATTGCCAAACAGTATACATTATTTTTATATGGCTTCCCTGCACAACAAATAAAAAAAAAAAAAAAAAAAAAAAAAAAAGCCACTGCCCTAAAAGGCCAAGCAGTACATAAATGAGGAAATTGTAATTATTTTTCTGATTTTTTCATGAAATTGAGATTGCTAAAAGCATTCCATGTACTATCATAATTACCAGTAATAACATAAGAACTAATGCATTCCTGCAATTTTCAGTCCATTACTTGTGGATTTGTCATTTGTTATTTCTATCGCACAAAAGGAAGTTAAGCATTTTTATACTTAAAGCAAGAATTCATCAACACAAACATAGCAATTACTGAATCTCCTAAAAGCCAAAGGTAAAGAATGGAATTTCTTTTAAGTGAGATCCCAGAGATATCTGGTGACCTTCACCATTCATAGTGACTCCTACACAAAACAAAAGCTGAAAGAGAAATTTCATATTCCACCAGTTACTTTAATAGTCTATAATGCTCTGACTACAAAATTCCTGGATAAGCAAAAACTCCTAATAATTCTCAAGACACAAACAATGCTTATTCCTTACTGAGCACTCCAAAAGCCATGCAAATTGCAGCAGACCTTTTAGTACATTTTGGGGAACAATACTTGCTCTGTTCCTGTATGGTGGTGAGTAAAATCACATGCATTCCTAACTAGATGGGCTACTCAGCTCATAAAGGGTGTGCCAGATAGCATTAGTGACACAGGGTCTTATCCCACCTCTCTGACATCCATAGCAAACTCAACACTGCTTCTATTCCAGCCAGCAACAAATGAATGGGCTTAGGAGAAGGTATCAGCTTTAGAGCTGCAGAAGGACTGCCAAGTTTCCTTTGAACAGTTAGTAATAGGACATGGGAAAGAAACAGGGTCAGACTTGATCCTTGTCTCATTTTTAAAAAATAGTAACAAAAAACCCCCAAACCCCCGCCACACACATTGCAGCATTCTCAGACCGCTGTCAGCTGGCACATGGAGAAGCCTTTTAAACACATTAGAACAACCCAAACTTTTTCTCCAGTATCCTCACTGACCCTTTAGTTGCTAGCTTTTAATACATAAGAAAACTTAAAACTTTCAGGAATTCATAAATTTGCTAATTTCTGATAATAAGCTAGATAATGAAATAGCAGGGGAAAAAAAAAAGGAATTGTAAAGCCTAGTTTAGAAGACCTGACCTAAACAACCACACAACTAAAATTTCTAGGGTGATGGAAAACAAGGATGGGAATTTACTTTTAATGCCCCAGAGCTACTTGCATATTAACAGTTCACAAGCAACAAGAGGCACAAATCCTTGCTGTAAAAGCAAACCAGCAAATAACTCTGAAAATTTAAAGACATGTTAAAAAACCCCACAAGACTCTTTAATGCACAGGATTCTACTCTCAAACTTCTGTGAAAGTTTTAGCTTTCCTGTTTGAAAGAAAAATGCACATTGAATACTTTTGCATATATAAGGCCAAAAAAGCAGATGTAGAATTGTTTCTGCCATTAGCAATGAGGGCTCTAAAGCCAGAATGCTAATAACACTTCCAGAATTCAAAGGCTCTTCCAGGTATAAAAAAATCTCTACCCTACAAGTACTTCAGTTTCACAGATAAAAGGTTCTTAAAACTGCATGACTTCCTACAAATATATATGAATTTTTTTTTTTTGGCACAATATGTTACAATGAATGGGTCAGTCATACCCATATAAACAAAAGAAAATTATAAGAGAAATTGGTCATGTCTTCATATAGGAAAGCAACACAAAGCAAAAATTAAGATAATCCAGGTGATCTATCATGCAAGAAAGCAAGCCCAGAAACAAACAAATAGACATCTACCTGTTGGAGGTCCAATGTTATGGTCACATAATGATACTCAATTCCATTCTGGATACTAGGGCTTTGCCACCAAGTGTTCTTGCCATCAATTGCATTTGCTATCGGGTGTCGTTCTGTTAGAACAGCAGAAACATATAAATAAATTTCAAAACTATTAGAAGACTTAATTATTTTTAGATCTGAAAACTAAATTTTAAGGCCATTACAGAACTCATAAGGCAGGATTCAAAAAGAAAAAAGAATAAATTATTTTTTCTTGTACTCTTGGGTCACCAGTCATGCTTATTATTACTGGAAAACTGATCTAATATTAGTTGTTTAATTTTGGTTATGATCACAAGGTCATTCAGAACATCTAACTGCAGAAGGCTCTCCTGATGCTACAGAAAATGCAGGCATTTAAATCAAATAAACACTTCCTGCACTCTTCCAAAGTTTCAAGTACTGCAAAGTCATCAAATGTTGCAACAGAAACAACTAATCAGAAACCTGAGATATGGTGTGCAAGAAAAGCAGAGATTGAAGTAATACTGATACTGGCATTTCTAAGACAATTTCTAAGCGCACCTGGAAATGGTTTAGGGAAAAATTCACAAATCATTACAGAGGAAATGATTCAGAAATCATTACAGAATATATTCCTCAACTGGAAAATTTTCTGGCTCACATATATGCATATAAAGGTTTGTTTGGTTATAATCCATATCAAAGTCCAAGATGCATTATTTTTCATGTCTATATTTACTCTGCTGCAGTGTCTCAAATTAATCCTAAATAAGAGGGATACAAATTTATCTACAGAATTGAATTTTTCCTGAATTTGAAAATCTTCTACATTATCCAAGTTTGCTTACTTAGTACTTTAATGTTATTAAACTGAGAAAAATCACACTCAATGTTTCCAGGTTATTTTTTGTCTTTCTTTCCTGTACAGAGAAAGAAACACAAAAAATTTGTTATTTCTCCTGTATGGAGAATAACAAAATCAAAATTTTAAAAGATACAAGGATCTATATTTTGAAGTCCCTACTTTTCCAGGGCAAGCCTGTACATTATGAGGAAAATAACCCAAAAGAAATTCATATACAGTAAGTTTCTTCCATGCAAGTTCTGTTTGCAAGAACATGGAGAAAACCCTACTCCTCTTATTAAGGATGACTTTCTAAACTCTCGGGTTTCCCTGGTATAAAACTGGATTATGAATCATTACCAGCTGGGCCTAGAATTGCAAATAATTACTTTATGAACTGATTAATTTACTTATTATTTTAATTATTACTTAAATCAACCAGTGAGATTGATAGTCTTTGTATCTGTTTTTTTTGCTATATCAACCACCTGTGGAGGACAGGAGTCCTAGCTCATTAAGGGAAGCCAGAATGCCTGAACATATTTTAAGATACAACTAAAGGGCTTTGTGGGAGTGAGTGAAGGCATAAATGCTCAATATTGAAAATGCCAAAAATTTCACTTAAATATTAGTCAATGGTATTAGTGGGCAGCAACACTTGCGAGTTAGAATTCTGGTACTACAACTGAAAAAGCTATAGGTAGCTTTATATTGAAAAGAAAAGCAAAGCAGACCCCATGCTTTACATGCAGTCAGTTCCCACAGCTCTGATAATTTTCTCAAATTTTGGCTTTAAATGAGTGGCAGCAAAAATCAGCCGTAAATCAAATTCAGTGATCTTCGGTGATTGTGACAGAAGTTGTCTAATTGGAAATTTTTATCTGTGTCTCTCCAGATGAAATTGATATAAAGGTAAATCATCTGAAGGAGGATTGGGAGAGGAATCAACAATTAACTGTAATCACCATTATGAAAGTTTAATCATAATTAATTTGAAAATTGATTAATTGCTGGCATGTTTAGCTTATTTAAAAGATAAGGGGGAAAATACAATATTTGTAAAAAGGACTGGATTGCAAATGCGGTTCAAGGACCAATCTCCTTGATGGATGGCAAGAGGGAGAACTTAAGAGAGTAAGCCCATCAAACTGTGCACTTTAATTTGGACTCACATGTGATTAACCAGGGAATTTGTGTTCATTTCCTACCCCAGTAATTAAGGGGAGGCACTCCAGACTCACACATTCCAGGGGGATAATTTAAAGTCTGGTTATATTACATGGTTCTCCTATTAACAAGTCATCTCTGTTTAAACAAGGCATTTCCCCTTGCCAAATGAACATATGAAGACCTTAAAATGAGATCTGATTGCCACAAAAGACCAGATATTATGAAGCTGGACTGACTCAAGTTTAGAAGAGAGTAGGAACAAGGGGAAACATAGATATAAATCATTCAGATGGGTTTTTTTATATATACACACATACATGTCTGTGTGTATACACATATTTTAGTGTACACTGTCTGACATCGTAGACAAGACATAGAAATATCTTTGGTTTAGGTTTGATTTTTGAAATAAGCAAGATTCATATAGGAAAAAAACTTGGGTAATGTGCATATGTCTCTAAATTCCCATCTGTAAAATAAGAAAGTCTTTTGCACAGTCTCTCTGCCAGTCGGAATGCTTCCAAAAACTGAATTCTTCTCTGAGTGAAACACACTGCTATAATGTAATTGGATGTGTCTACTGCTAAAGAATCATATGACCTTCCCTCAGAAGGTAGCATTTTCTGTAGTTAAAGAAGACATTGAAACTTGGAAAATAATCTGGAAAAAAAATAGGTTGCAACTGTCTTCTGATAAATTAAGTAGTCTACACTCTGACAATTAAAAATAGCTCCACAAATATAATGTGAGGAGTAATTGAGCAAGAAAAGAAAGCATCTGAAGTTTGCAATGGACAACTAACTGTCCTCTCAGTGGTGTTTCACCATTAGCAATGGGAAAGATCAAAATAAAACATGTAAAACAGGAGTATATGATTATTCTGAAGCAAACCTGGATCTCTGTGTAGTGCTAGCAAGAGCTCAGGTGAACTTTAAGAGATATTAAAGCCCCTAAAGAGAATTCAGAGACTTGCAATTCATGCAGTTAGAGTTCTAGAAGACAAAACCTATGAGGGGAACAAAAGAAAAGACAGCTTAGTGTAGAAACTAGACAGAGCAATACCATCACACCTCAATTAATTAAAATACTTTTTTTTTAAGAAAAAGGGAATAATAATCCATTCCTTGTATTGACTGAACTTAGGAAATAGGTAACATGAATTTCTGCAAGGAGATGCAGATTAGCTAGTAGCAAAACACTGTTTTGAGCAATGTAATGAGTAAGCCACACTAAAAAGTGTGGCCATGGGAGGAAGTTTCTAAGGAGAATCCAAACAAGCTTCTGTCTGGAAAGCTACAGCTACAGATAGCTCATCCTGTCTAGAACTAGCACACAGATTAAATGTCATCTATTGGGGTTTTTTAATCCTGTGGTTTTAAGCACATGCTTAAGTGCCATGAAGTACAAATGTATCTGAGCTAAGTTTTATTGGAACACAATTGGAAAAAATAATTTTCTTCATGCTTCTGTGTCTGTGCTGCTTCCAGTACTTCACCTATTCCATTAAAAGCTGTCCTAAGTATCCCTACATCCTCTACCATCTACAGTGCCAATATAACCATGAAAATCTTAATAATGTTAAAACTGTTCATGTCTTTCACTCCGTGGTTACATGAAATTAAACTTGAATGACTTGACTAGGAAATTTTCTTAGTTCTAATTTTCCCAACTACCAGAAATAGGCATATCTGAAGTAGATGATGACAAATTCTTACTTGAAAACTGATTTTGCTTCCAGGCAATACTTAAGAAAGCAGTGTTAGCAAAAATCAATTTTAATATTAAAAACTAAGCATTGAACCAATCAGTGCTCCATTACTTCATCTTATTTTTTCTGGCTCAGTGAAACTGAATTTACTGGAATTTCAGATACTGCTTAGACTGGCCAAAATGTTCAAGTTCCACAAATAGGTATGCAGGTAAAAGTTATCTGTTTTTTATTCATGGTTAGTGTATACCAAAAGAAACAGCAACAGCTGTAGATGCTTAGTTTTTTTAAATCTGAATTTGGGTGCTCTTATTTTCAATACCTGAATCAGAAAGTTCTGTGGGAGGAGTACCCATTTCAGATACAGATTTTTAAACACCTTTGGAAGTGATGGTTAACCTGATTTAAAAAAAAACACACATCTCACAGTAATCAGGCTGGGGAACTACTGTTTTTTTTCCCGAGTATCTACACCCTTTGGGAAAAAGTATTTTTAAAGGAACAAATGAAAATGGCACACATACGATGTGGAACTCGGCTCCTTTGATCACAAATGCGGCACTGAGGGTTCCTTGCAGGCTGTCCAGGTACATGTTCAACGAGCTTGCAGTACATTTCCCGCCCCTTTTCGCCACAGGTAGCATTGGTTGTGATGAGAGCATTACTAGCCAGGTTCAGCACTGCAGGAAACAGTCCTGAAAATAAAACAAAATCATAAACAAAAGCAACAGAGGCAAAACCAAGGTGAATTTACCAGAATAATCACAAATGAATGTAACACCTGTTACAACATTAAAGCAAAAGCCTTCATTTTCAACAGCTATGGAAGTAAAAAAAAAAACAACTTTGATGTGTATCCAGAATTTAGACATCAGAACAAAGCCATTATATTGATGGGTTTCTCCCCATTCTTCTAAAATTCAAATTGTTACCTTCTGGTTATATCATGAAAAACAGCAGGATGCCAAAGGAGAAAGTACAGAAACATACAAAGCATCATAAAATTTTATGTTTCACAATCAAACCTTGCGTTCCTACGCAACTGGCTGCTGCAACATTGTACACAAAGTACCTATGAAAACTTTGTCATTCTTCTTTTCTGCTGATATCTCCATGGAAAAGCTTTTCCTCCACAGACTGCAGCACTTGCATTACACTGTATTACTGTTCTGCTTAGGACTTCATAGACACCTTTGTCATCAGAGCAGCTGGATAATTCATCCAGCAACATGAATAGCATATGTCATGCTTCCCTTTCCTCAAGAAGAAAATACGACATCATATCTTATGGTAGTGCTGTTGTTATTTTTTCAGGTGCACATGCTGAGTGATGTATTATAATTCTCATTCAGCACAGCATTTAAGCACGTCTGAGTGCTCTGCTGAGCAAAGTTATATGTAGCAGTAAGCTATAAAGATTATAAACCATATGAAGAACATTCATTAAGGTGGGTTACTCTCCTTCCCACTAAGTACTGATGAAAACCTTCGAGTCGTAATAAAATTGATCCACAGAGACAAACTGATAGTATGTGTTAAACATATATATTAGTACCCCTCTCATTAAATCAACCAGTTTTGTATCTTCAAAAGTAAATTTGCCATGGCTACAGGTTAAATCAAAAAAGCCTAACCCAAACCAACCAACCAACCAACCAACCAAAAAAAAAAATAGGCTGATGTATGGACGCTTGGGATCACTTTTAGATTCATTTTACGACAATTTCAAGTGGCCCAAAAGTCACTCTTTTGCAATTCAGCTTCCAACCCTATTATACTATTATAACCTTAAAAGAAGGTTTTAATAAAAACTGAATTGGTCATTATTGAACTCTGATAAAGCTCCCTTTATAACAGCATTTCTTTTTGTCCTCCTCAAATGGACAACACTCTTCAACTGACTCTTTTCAGTCCTTTAGCACCAGTCTCCTGCTTGTCTCTGCAATTAACCTGTGTTCCATTTAATTACCAAGCTTGGCTGGACATGGTACAGCTGTCCATTGACACTGTCAGTTAGGGACTTTCACGGTCACTTTAAAACCATGTGTAAATACACTGCTTGAGCAAGAGAGCCAATTAGTTACTAGCCCGTCCAATTTGTGCAGTCAGTCAATACTTGAGATTTTATTGATCATATAGCTTGCTCCTTCTGTATAGATTAAAGCTTATTTTCATCACATTTTAAAATCTATACAGTTGTTCTTGTATTTTTATTCACTGCATTCAGCGGTGTTTTCTGCTTCTGTGATGGGGCTACATGGTAAAAATCTGTATAAGCATTAACACAGCAGATGAATTAATAGCTGTGGAATTTCCTATGTTGACTGACAGCCTCATTATTCTCTTTTTAGGCTGTACAAAGTTAATAGTCCAGAAGCCAGTAATCATTTAGTGTTAACAAAGAGCCTGGCATTTGGTTCAGAGTTAAGTATTTTAAGCCCTCAGAAGTGAACCTCATACAAAGGACAGAATGATCCTACATGCAAAGAATTGCAGTACATGGCATCAGGAGAATAAATTCTTCAAGAAAGAGCTGAAAGAGAGCAACAAAAAGCCTCCAGATCCACACAGCTATAAAAATATTACATGTTATGTCTATCAAAAATCATACCATTATTCTAAGTTTTAACACAAATTTTAAATGTAAGATACTTTTAAATAAATAAATGAAGAGTACTTAAGAAATTCGTTTATTAGAACATAATTGCACCCTTGGGTCATCTCTTTAACGTGCAGAGCACCTCACAGTAAAGCCAACAGAAGAGCCTTATCCATAACCAGTACAAATACAGGCAACAAAACAAGTACTGGGTGTTTCACTGAAGAGCCCAAGTCAAGATGCCAGCACCTCCCTGAGGTGCTCCACACTGAATTCCCCACAGGCTCGGAGTGACAGAGAGCAAAAGATGCACATTACAGCCAGCACTTCAGCTTTGCTATTGATTAATTCCTCAACCCCAGGGTTTTAACAAGTAATAATTAACAACTACATATTTGAACTTTTTTTTTTTTAAATCTTTATTTCCAAGGACCAAGGGGCTGGGCTCAGTAGGCCTTTTGAGTCCCTTCCAACTCAAGATATTTTATGATTCTATAATATTTCTTTGTAAAAGAAGGCTTTGCTTTAAAAAAACATTTGATGTGCAAGCCTGATAGTATGGAGGAAGCAATATTATTTATATTGATTTCTAGCAGTTACATATAGATATATACATATTTTCACAACAGAGGCATGACATCCTAGCAATACAGAAGATTAAACCATTTTCTTGAAAATTTTAGCTAGGCCTTTTGAATATGAAATAAAAATGTGTATGTTTATTTTGCTAATATATCTGGTCACATTTTCTGAGATTCACATGTTAAAAATTCATCTTCCAGTCATAAATCTACTGGAAAAAAGTCAAGAGAGCTCTACATAGCACAGTTAATTTATTTTTGCCTTGTTTTTCATAACAATAATTATACAAAAAACTATTTAAAAACTGGTGTACTAGTTTAGCACATCTTCAATTCAATTTCCCAATAAATTTTAAAGACTTTTGTTATCAA
The DNA here is from genome assembly GCF_027477595.1 of Haemorhous mexicanus. NCBI lineage: Eukaryota > Metazoa > Chordata > Aves > Passeriformes > Fringillidae > Haemorhous > Haemorhous mexicanus. Next base: position 63,408,276 of record NC_082343.1, read on the forward strand.
TTCCACCTTGAATTCTATGGGCATCCTCCCATCAAACACTTCCAAAAATACGATCTGCTAAAATTATTACAAAGACTTTTTCTTTCTTTATTGCCAAATGACTTTTGTAAACGTTTGCTCCAGTGAAAGACTGGATAAAATGCCTCTGAGCCACAAACACATCATCTCTATTTTGTGTAGCTCAAGTGCAAGCAGAAAAATTCTCCCTTCAGCTGCCAGCTATATCAGTCTTTTCTCTCCTTTGTGTCATTGGAATAAATCATATTAGCAATAATTTCTATCTGTTAAAAAATAAGAATTTTTTTTTTTGAAATTGCATGAAGGAGACACGGAGAAAAGACTGGCTTTTAATTAGGTAGTGGTTTTAGCAAATTGGGTTCAATTTCTGGTTTTCAAAGGACTGCTGCTGTGTGAAGAGAAAGAGTATCAGATTCTCCCCTGTGAAATGGGCAGTCATCTTTCTGCTCAGCACTTTGGTTTCTAAGCATGGAACATATTCCATTAAGATTTCAGTGCATGGAAACGCAATAGAAAGTTTGTTTAGTGTTGGCAGGTGATTAAACTAAGAAAGGCAAATAACACAGAAATTCATCAAATTATTTAAAGTGATGTAAAATGCACAGGTAATCAAGCATGCTGCTCAAGCCACTAGAGAATTAATGATGATAGGTTTAGCACATTTTCAACAGAAACAGTTCTAGAAAAAAATTGTAAAAAGGAAAAGCAGCATATCAGCAGGATTTTCTTGCCTGTAAACCCCTACGTACTCAAGTTTTACACTGTTCTAGTTAAAGTAGGTGTGGTATCAAGGTACTAACTACATTATCTTTTTTATAACGGGCCCTGGATCAAAGCACATCTAGATACCTATCTTAAAGATAAAAATAGGGACTACTTGGGATTTGTTTTTTTTCCTACAGATGCCTCAAAAGCTATCCTTTATTAATACTAAAATTTTCTGGAGACACTGGCAAGCATGTCAGTGATTAAGTGAGTTCAACACATTTAGACTAGTAAACAGACTTTCACAAGATTGCACTAAGGCCATTAAAGCAAGTAAGCCATCCTAACACAAGAAGGAATGACCGCTCATGAGGTCAGAATTAAAAAATGCAGAATAGCAATGGAAAACCATAGCAATCTGCTGAATCCTATTCTGTTCCAACAGCAATATAAGAAACTTAGAAAAGAGGATAAAAATTAAGATGACTGCTTGTTGATTATAAAATTTATTCATGAAAATTAAAATAAGCACAGACCAGAGAATGGTAGAAAAATTCCACAGAATGGTTTGTCTAGGCAATAAAATGGCATATGAAATCAAGGAATAGAAATTGATACACAGGGGGAAAATATGATTGCTTCTGCACTAGCAATTATCAGGCCTGAAAGAATTATTATTGATATTTCAGTGTAATACTAGCTTGAGGAATAGAAACAAAATGCCATTAAATTATTGCATAAATCCATCTGTACTGACAACTCAAACACTGTATGGTACCCCTTACCTCTCCTCTCCAAAAGGATATGGTAGAATTAAAAAAAATGAGGTGTGACAAGCTGTATCACAGCTGTGGAACAATTTCTGAATGTGGATATGAATAGGCTATGAGTTTTCTACTGGAAAACAAACAGATTGGGAGATGTATAAAATGACATAACTGTATACAAAATCATAAATGGCTTTAGTAAGTAAATCTTTGCAGTGAATATGCTAAGTTTAGTTATCCTTCTACCACAAATTGAAGGTGCTGAGTCAAATTATCAGACAGGAGTTTCCTTCACTCACTGGGACATTTTTCCTGTTTATAAATGAAACTGCTTTTCAGCATGATAGCAGTTAAATTCTAGAAAAGATAAATAAGTTATATAATAAAATATTTTTATTCCAAAGGCAAAAATGGAAAAAAACCCAATTAGATTAATACACAGAACAAGGGTTCATCCAGAGCTGTTAAACATGAATGGCTTGTGTTCAGTTGCCAATTCAGAATATCCCTAAATCACTAGCTGATGTGGGGTTTCACCCTGGGAGACATCCCTGTACTCCTTCACATTTTCCCTCAACATTGCTGCTGATAGGTATCTGTAGTTTTTTTTTTTACTAGGGCTGGCAGCATATACATCCCAACATCAAGGTTCATCCAAAATGAAAGAGAAATTATAGTCTTAATTTTGTGTGGTATTGCTAACGAAACTATAATATTTTTGCCAATATTCAATTATTTCACCAGCCATGGTTCTCTAGACTACTTCTCATTACTACCTTGCATGCAGAGAGGTTTTCTCAATGGCTACTTATTCTACGGAATAGATCTTGTTCTGTAGAGCCTCTATAGAACATTCTTTTGAGTCTGGCCATTTCCTTGCAGTTTTCTGGAAAGCAGTATTACCTAATTAATTTTCTTATGCCTTCCTTATTTTCACTGCATTCAGGGAAATAACAGCCCAGCTTCATGTGCTTTCTTTTATCTACTTTTCATGAGTTCCCACCAACCTTCAGCTGGAAGGTTGGAATAAAACCTACCAATCTGATGCCTGGCACCCTGCCTGTTTTGTCATGCCCTATTACCTACTCCCCTGCCAAACTAACAGATTTTCCACATGCTTTATTGCAATAGTGGAGATCAGCAGAAGCAGATGAGCTGCACAAGTAGCAGGTACAAGACATTTTCATAAAGCCTGTCAGCTGCTGAATTCAGCCTCATTCTCACTCTCACTCCCTTCTGGAACAGCACTGTTTGATTGACCTTCAGAGCCCACTGAGTTGATTTCCCTAGCTGAGAGAGGATGGATGGATTCTAGAGGGAAATCAAAGATATTAACTGCATCTCCAGCTGCTGAATGGTGATTACAGGTTCATTATGAAGTGGGGAGAGTCACTGGGGTAACCTACTTTTAAAATGTGTCAAGAAGCAGCTACAGCAAAGGAGGGGTACAGGAAACAGGTATGAATGTAAACAAAATAATTACCTTGCACATTAGTGTTCCTACTGCTCACCAGTTCTGACACATCTTTCTTCCCTTCCCTTCATATAACTCATGGGAAATTGTAAATCCTGTTTCAATCACATCACCATCCCACACCTACAGAGCAATTGGTGGGGTAAGCCTCACTAGAATTATACTCCAGAACTCTAATGGAAGCACAAGCAAGGAACCAAGACCAAGATTATAATCAATGTTAGACTTCTGCTACTGCAGAGGAAAGAGCAAACATCTTAAATGAGAAAGAAGGAATCACCATAGGTGGTTGATAGGAGATGGAAGACAGCAGCAGAGATGAAGGAAGGAACTCTCTGAGTGGGGGAGACTAGAAGAGAGAAGAAAATCGACCGAAAGACTACTGCAAAGATACTCATAGAGCCTGTAATCCTTCTTTTTTACAGAAGATTATTGGCACACTGAAATTTGCATTCACTATTATTTAATGTCTATATTGTGGTTTGATTACACAGCAATAAGATCAGAATTTCATTTTAACAAGGCTAAAAGTAATATAAATAATTATAGTGCCTGCACATACAAGCAAAATGTTAACTTCAAAAAATCAGTATTGATTTTAATAGCTTTTTTTATGTACTTCCAAGATAGAAGACAAACTTTGGTTTACCAACTCTGGGATTTCTTTGTGTCGTATTAAAGCATTAGAACAGAGAAAATGTTTTTTCTCCTTCAAAGAAAGCTCTGTTCAGACCTGCATATTCCTCTTCTCTCTTCTAAACAGACCCGTTTTTGGCACTGCATACTTCCTTCAATCTTCTCAAAATATCTAGTCTCTTCAAAGAAGCAAATAAAACAGCCTGCCTAAATATGTCTAACTTTTCAAGCCAATCTTCCTAGTCTATAGAGCACTTTGAAATGTTCATGGAGTCAAGCAGAGCTGTTTGCCACTGAATTTGTACTAAAAAGACAAAAGAGAATATGTCAATTTCCGATGTTCTAAGAAGTGTCACTGGAAAAAGAGAGAGTTGTCTGCTGCAACGCAGAGCTATGCTAGGCTGTGGGAACACAGTGGGGAGAAAAAACTGGGACAAAACAAAACAAAATGCTGAAGCACTGAATTGCTTCCAGCTGTGCACGACAGGGAGTAACTTAGTGCACTCTATCCACCATGTAGATGAATACTTTTATACAACTGGAAAATAAACCCAATTTGAAGAAATAGCTGTCCAGACACAACAGAGCATGCAGACTGAAAAAAACAAAAAATGACACCAGGATCATTTGTCCAGAGGAAAACAAAACGGAAAACAAATGTTTCAGTACCCATTTATGTCAGTTGCCCCAAATCACTGTGCGTTACAGTACTGTTCAGCAGTCAGCCTTTTTCCTTCAAAGGAAGTGGAAAAGTAGTTTTTGATGTTTGGTGGTAGAGATGGCTTGCTTTTACTTAGAGGTGATTTTCTCTACTTTTCTAAGCAACATTACATGCAGCCTCCTGCATATTTATCTTCTCCACAAAAAACAGAGTATGAAACACTAACCTGAAGAAGCCTGACAGCAAATTTAACTATACTCCTTACATAGTGAAAGAGGGTTTATCAATTATCTAGTAATATTACTTTGCCTCTCCACAGCTCACAGCATTGAAAATCTGTAGGGACTTTGCTTGTTTTAACAGCAAAACTGCAGTTTTAGAGATTGGAGACTGACTGAAAAAATTGCTACTGGCTTACCCCAATATTGTATTGTATTAAATATATAGGCATCCTCCTTGCTTTGAATTTCCTTTTTTCCCTAGACCTGTCACAAAAGGCTGTTTTGCAAAGGAGAACAGAAAAAACACAGGTGAAGATGAAATCCTGTCTCCTTGACATCTGCAGCAGAACTCCTACTGAATCAAAAATGCAAAACACAAAGACTTAATGGACATCTCATTTTCAAAGATATTTACATGCCCAGCCTGAGTCAGATCACCCACTGATTTTCAAATGTATTCCGTCTGTATTCTGACAAAAATTTTGAAGGGCAAAATCCCAGTTGTACAAATACCTTATCTGTAGAAAGGGTATACTATGCATGAAGAAGCAAGCAGCAGTGCACTGTTTATAGTTATTTCCTTTTATTTTTCAATGACCACATGATCTTCATTAAAACCTTTGCAATGCTGTAGTGCGGTTCTGGGCAGCCAAGCAAGCCTAACAAGAAAAAGTAAAACAACCTTTGAAAGACAACAGCTTTCTGTAAACAGGAATTTTCCCAAATCACGTGTCTTCTGCTCTTAGATAGCACACACCAATTTACAACTTCCCCTAAAATGCAGGACATGGATAAAAATGTCCCTTTTTATTTCATCCCCACAAGTGAACACCAGGGTCTCGATACTAAGACATACTCATGCACGTCTCTCATTTGCAAACAGAGAGCAAGACACAGACCTGTGTGATTTGTCTATCCCATCACTGAAGGAGAAAAGAAAAAAAAAAAAAAAAGCATGAAAAACTGAGAAAATTAAAGCAGAATTTCTCAAAGGTAGGATAGAGCCTGGGAAAATCAGAGCTTCCAGATGCAATTTACTGATGACTTTTGTCTTGACAAATTTCTTGCTTTATGAAAAAAGGCTCTGCTACGCATTGTCTTGGACACTAAAGAATATGAAGAATAGAACTATTTTTGCAATAACCTCAAAATCAATGTCCATTGAAACCACACAGAAAAGTCAGAATTAGTTACTGCTCCCTTGAGTCTCCAACACTGTCAACTTAAACAGAAAGACTGAGATGTATACTGTGTTCTTGCACCAGAGGTAACAAAAGGCATGTTATGGGGGCTAATAAAAGTCATCCATCTATTCACTATCATCTAACTGACAAAAAAGATCCAAACTGAGTTTAACTTTATGAAACCAAAGAGCAAAGGGAAAAACTGATCTTACCATATGTAAGAGATTCTGTGCACTTACATTTACCCCGAGGATTCAGATTAAAATAGTTTGAAGTGTTTCAACTGATGAGCTTGAATAAACATGAAGTTCAATTTTCATTCTTTGAACTGATTTACTTCTCACTATTCTGCTGTAATGCTTTACAAATACATACTGATAAGGATTATAAATTTTCAACATATTCTGGTAAAATGTGAAATCGCCAATTAGCAATTTCTATGCAGAGTTCTTAAGAACTGTCTTCAGAGGATTAGAGAATCACAGAGGCTGAAAGGGACCTCATATCTAGCCCAAACCCTGCTCAAGTAGGGTCATGGAAGTGGGTGGCCCAGGACTGTGGGGCAGAGTTTTTAGTATCCCTAAGGATGCAGACTCCACAGCCCCTCTGGGCAATATATTCCATTGTTTGACTACAGCTACAGTAAAAAAATTGTTCTCTTCTGTTTAAATGGAATTTCCTGTATACTGATTTGTGTCCATTGGCTTTGTCCTGCCACTGGATACCACTGAAAAAACTTCTGGATATCTTCTGTATCACCTCCTGACACATAATGATACACATGCTGATAAAATCTCCTTGACACATCTCAAAACTAAGTAACCCCAGCCCTCTCAGCCTCTACTTACAGACAGACACCCCCAATTCCTTAATCATCTTCCCAGCCATTTCCTGGACTTGTTTCAACATGTCCATGTCTCTCTTGTATTGAGAAGCTCAGAACAGGATGCAGTTCTTCAGGTGTACTCTCATTACAGCTGAGCTGACAGGGAACGATCACCTCCCTCAATCTGCTGTGGACACCCCATTTGTTTGGGGGTTTTTTGCCACATTGCTGGCTCATGCTCAGCTTGCCCACTAGGACACCCAGGTCCTCCTCTGCAAAGCTGTTTTCCAGACATTTGGCCCCAGATTGTACTGGTGCATGGGGCTGTCCTTCCCCACATGCCAGACTTTGCACTTCCTTTTGCTAAGACCAGTCTGTTTCTCCAGCCTGCCAAATGCCCTTCTGGTACAGCCTTCTGGCACATCAACCAGTCTGTTCAATTCTGTATTGTCTGTAAACCTCCCAAGGGCACACTCTACCCCATCATCCAGGTCAAGATGTGACACAGTATTGGCCCCACTATTGACTGCTAGTGCCTGCCTAGTGGTCACTAATGACCTGCCCCCAGGTGAACTTTGTGCCACTGGTACAACCATTCAGATCTACCCATTCAGTTTTTAATCTACCTTGTTGTCCACTTATCTGACCTGTATTTAATCAGCTTTTCTTTGAGGATGTTACTGAGACAGCAACAAAAGCCTTAATAAAGCTAAGTTAAATAACATCCACTCTTCTCCTTTCATCTACCAAGTCTGTTACCTCATCACAGAAGTCTATCAGGTTGGCTAATCACAAACTGTCCTCCAAAAATCTATGTGGTCCTAAAACCATCATTTTAGCTACATGTACCATTCACATTTACCATTTTATGTGTATGTGTTACTTAAACTCATGCTACACAATATCTTATTAAAATGAGAACTAATTTGCCCTTTCCAGATTATACTGTAAGGCCACATAACTTTGATCAGTTCAATTTCAATGCATGTAAAGCAAAATTAGCAAGATCAAGGCCTTCAGTGATTCAGTATCAAGGTAGAATGCAAAATATATTTTTCATGTCTTAGACTCCCAGCTTTTCATAGAACAGAACAGGTTACCTATTTCATTTGCATACAGATATTCTGAGGCATGAATAAGCTGAATAACTGAGAAATCCTGCAAATAAAAAAAAAGCACAATAAATTGAAAAATTAAATTGTATATTTGTGTAGTAATACTACTACTATGCATAGAATCAATAAATGTCCAGTTACACATAAGAATATGAAAGAATAATGTGAACACTCTCTGTCAGTTTTACAGTATTCTTTTGTTCTAGTACATTGAAATAGTTCTTGTGTGTCCCCTAAATTTGTTTGCCAGAGACTTTGCTACAAAAGGGCTCCTAAATACATGTAAGAGCTATAGTACTGTATTAATATATTATATGTAAATTATATATGTGTAATATACAGTGCATCTGTAGCCACAGTAGTAAATTTTAAATTCTTCCTATTTCATAAAGAGAACAGAATATGTGCATGATTTCAATATACTTTAATATATATTTTGTGAGAAAAAAATATTTAATAATATCATCTCCATTAGATAACTTCCCTGCCTTCCATGTATTTTGCCCCCTTACTTGAACTGTAACTGAATGGAAAAATCAAATGAGGTCTAAGCAGATGGCTATGAGCAAACCAGTAACAACATACCATGGTTTAGAATTAGATAGAAGATGTGCAACCTGGTATATAATTTCTGCTTATAACTGCCAAAGACATCTGGCTTAGAATATAAACCAGCTTGAACATCCCTACACATACTTACTCTACCATTCATAAAAATTGAATTATATCAGTATCGCTTAATACTTCTCTGTTAAAGCTGTGCCTATCTGTATTAGTGGAAACCCTCCTCTTCTTCCTTATAAAAGTAGACTCAGAGCCATCACAGGTGTCACATCTTTCCATTCCATTAGAATCAGTCAGAACTGCATGCAGATGAATCCCTGCGCATTGCTCTAAAAATGCATAGGATGACACATCAAGGAAAGGAATTCTTCAGGTCTTCCAACAGGATTTTAACAAGTTTCAGTGGTACTACTGTCACTAATATGACACTTATTTGCATAACTAAAGGTTTTAGCAACGGACTCTCAGCTGGAAACAGTTTCTTTTTCAGAAGTATGAATCAAATGCACATCTCTTGGATTCTCCTTTGGCTGTTCTCACTGTTCAGAAAGCTAGCAAAATGCCCCTCTCCCATCACAGTTTTCGTGTTCCCCGCATTCATGCATAGCAGCAACTTTTTATGTAGCTTTTTCTAATTAACAGAAGTTGCCTTCAGTCATTCAGGCAAGAGACTGCTCCATTCATGGAGACCTTCGACACTTTTTGATTCTGCAAGAAGTGTCCCCTGAAACACACAGCTCCATATTACACAATGAGACTTCTAGCAATAGTATTGACAAGACACAGCTGATTGGCATCCATACCAAAAAATACATTTGAAATGTTAAGGTCTTTGCAGACTTAGCAAGTCAATAGCACTCACAAGCATATCTGGGATCATTGGCAGTAATATATAAAACTAATTCTAAAACTTAAGTGTTCTCTGAATCAGTTGGCCTGGAAAAGAGGAACAGAGGCCCAAAAACTCAGAGCTAGACAGGTTAGAAGAGTGACAGGTTTAACTGCTTGCAATTGTATAAATTCACAACCACCAGACCTGGATGATAAACGCTTCTACTAATGATTTCCAAGTAACAGTGATACACTTGATTATCCTTTCTAGGGAGTCTAAGACATAGAATTGAAGAGAACTATTTCTTGATCTGTGAAAATCCAGAAAAAGGGAAAAATTTAGAATAGGCAGGAAACTAATATTGCAGAAAAGGAGGAATGAAATGGAGCACTCATTTTATGCAAAACTGGGGGGATTTTGATATATGAGCTGGAGTAGATGGTAGAGCAGGAGAAGCTCCTTTTACAGACAAAGAGAACAAGGGGACAAACACAGACATTGTCAAGAGAGCCAAGGGTTAAAATCAGGAAGTTCCTGAAAGGAAGAAGCGAGATACGCTTTTATGAGGGAAAGGGATAAAAGAATACTCAGCAGATATATCTAAGCCCTAAATGCAAAGGAAAGGGTGATCAAGAGACCACCAGTTTTGGCGCCCCTTCTGCTTTTGAAACCCACAACACCTGAGGAGGAAAAGCAGGAAGACAAGGAGAGGACTACATGACCCAAGAGTGTGGGCAGTGACACATGGAGATGCACTGTATTTTTCACATCAGGGCACAGAGTAAGAAAGGCAATAGGTGAAGTGGGAGCAGTAGAGCACAGAGGGATTTCGGGCTGAAAACAGAACATCAATAAGCACATTCAGCAGTGAGAGACAAGAAGTTGTGTAACAGAGAGAACTCGTAAGAAACAAGTCAAAGGCTGCTCCCAAAGAGAGGAAAGATGATTGGAATCTTTTACACAATAAATTTGGGTGGGAACACATAAGTCTGGTTACTAAGAATACAAAGACTGTAATCTTCTCCTTACACCCTGGGGATAAAAAAAAAAAGCCTTATTTTATGAAGGACGACAGAAGCCATCACCCCAATGTCAAAAAAAAAAAAATTGCAAGATAGATGTGGTATCATTTCTACAGGCACAGTGGGAGAGACTGAGAATTTTCTTCAGAGTAATTTTCTGTAGAAAGGACTTCCAACTGTGCAATGGCTACTGTGGAATCAGTAAAGAACAAAATGCCTGAAGCCACATCTCTTCATTTGAAAGTTTTAATTCTGAAGTTTTGTTTGCATTTTCTAATAAAGAAAGAATATTGATTCTTATGTATTATTTTTCTAACTAGTGCAGTTGTATCTACTAACACATCTCAGCTTTTGTTATCCACTAATAGTGTACCCTCTCCTTAAAATTCCACGACTAATTTTGAGTCTAAGAGAACTTCTTTTAAATTTCTATCATAAATCCTCAGACTGAAATTCCTAAAAAAAGTTAGCAATCAGTACCACGTCTCTTCATTCTTCTAAGATAAACTAATAATACAAGTACTGTCTTTGAACCTTCATGAAATCTAACAGTACACATAATTATTAATTAGACTCTATATTTTTTGAGTGTCACATAAAGGAGCTGAAAAAAGATTCTGAAAAGAATATACAAATTAATTCCCTCTGAAAGATTCATGTTTGAAATATTTTCAGTATGGGATCCTTATCACAAAGATGGGACTATTAGAAGGTAATTAAAGGGGAGAAATAATAAGTATATTCTTATTTTAATCCACATTTTACATATTTCCCATGTTTTTATTACATAGGGAATCAAAAGTTGGGTTGGATGTGAAGTAGCCATTTTCATACAGTCTATGTCCTAACTGCAAAATTCAAGTACTGATCCTTATATCTATTTGGTGTCTTTCCATATAACTATTCCTTTAAAGGAGCAGGCAATTCCATTCAGCATTACCTAGCATAAAATATATCTTTTTCTACTCCAAACATATTAACCATAATCTTGTCATTGCAGTGAATTCAGGTGTTCCTAGACTAGGACCAAGGCAAAGCCACTTGAAATTTACTAGAGCTCTCAGGCAGCACTCTAGCAGGAACCAGGGAGGCTTTGAATAACATGAGAGAGAAGCACCATATTTTCTACCATTTAAATCTTAAAACATGCCTAAATGTGTCCTTATTGATAAGTTTTTATCCATTTGTTGAAAAAATTAAATTTGTAAGACAGTGGAGATCAGTTTAATATCCTGTGACAGGAAATTTTCTTTCATTAGAAACAGAGAAGCTATCCAGTTATTGGAAAGGTAACAGAAATACACATTTCAATTAATTCTTCATATTACAAAAGAACCCCTAGGGTCATCTTTAGCCAACTACTCAACTCAAATTAGAACTATTCACAAATATTCCTCACAGAATTCTACTCAACTGCACGCCCACCTCTCATGCAATCAATATCTGAGAGACACAGTGCACATGGGCTGGTAAATGGGTTTTCTGTGGTAGTGGTTTTCTCTCTGTAAAATGATATTGCTGGTCTTTATTCTTTCTTAAATAATGATTCAATTGTACTGTCAATGCAGTTGAGACCAAATAAAAGTACCCCTGCTGTCATGTAGCACAATTCCATTTTCTGCTGATTATTGTGGGATGCTTATACTTGATACATCTTGCTCCAAGCCTTGACAAAAACATGCAATATGTTGCAATTTTATCATCTTAGAGTTTTCTGTTCTTTTAATCAATTGTATTCTGATCCTTCTTCCCTATTTTAATTGGATTCTACTGACTATTTTTATCACACAGTTGATCTCCAGCAAGCAATCGTAGCATACCATATGGGATTATAATCTCTATATACATACTAGACTTGGGTTCTTGAGCTGTCATCTGAAAGAAACCTAATGGAGTACTCTGAAGGAAAAATAGTGTAGTTCCTGAAGAGTGACAAGTCTTCAAAGACAGTCCTGCAAGAATCTCTCATTTAAAAATCTCTCATTTAAGGAAGACGTGCTATTAAAAAATCAAGGCTAATTTTTTTTAAGTATGGCTCCCTCTCCTCAGGCACCTCTATGAGATTTTATTTATAACATTCTCCTTGAAATGCACAAGGAAGGGCATTGGAACTCCCACTTTATATGCACATTCATGACACTGATTGTGTACAGTACAATTTATCTTTAATACTCTGATTTTAGATGATTGTTAAGCTGATGAGCCTACACATAAAGTCACTTCCAAAACAGTGTTACTAAAGAAGCTGACAACAGTTCAAGTTCCTAGCAGTATATTTTGAAAATCTTTCCCACAGGGATTCCAATGGCCAAGGACAGCTTCTCGCGACAGAATCACTCTGCAATTGGATGGGAAGTAAAACTGGAACAGTCTGTTTTAAAACAAATTCCTCTGGCATTTAGTCTCAAGCACCACTTCCCTAAGCTTTTGTCCAGTTCTTACCAGACTATATACCAACATGGGAATTCTTTTCCCCATTATAATTGCACCTTCTCTCTTCTTTAATGCTACAAACTACTATACTCTTAGTCTTTTGGTTCTAAAAAATTACGTATCTGAATGACCAGATGACTTTCCCATAGACAAGACACTAAAATAACACAGGCATAAAAATACAAAAAAAAAGGCCAACCATTTATAAGAAGGAAAATTTTGGCAAGCAGAATTATTTATGAAAATGTGAATATGTAATTTTGAAGAGATATAAATAATACATATGAACCAAAAATCTGTAAGATGAACCTCTGATCTGCCAATACCTAGAGAAAGAGGCTCTGAAGTTAGAGAAGCTGAGGGGTGCTCCTTCAGGTCAAAAAGATCCATTGGTTTTAATTGGAAGAACTCATAACCACCTGATGTAGATAACACAAGGTACTGGCAATGTAACAGCAAAAACTTCAGATATGGTTTTCTTACACAATTTCCATGCTATTGTTTTATTCATTTCCATTTTTACTATAAGCCTACTTTTAAGAGCAAAACATTTTTTTTCCCATTAGAGCATTGTGCTTGTAAACAAAGACAAAAACAAAACCCATGAATTTCTTTCATGTGGCACTCCATAAAGGATGGGATTTGCTTCTCTCCGTTTCTGTCACTTTTGTGAGGTTTAAGTTAAAAGAAATGGAAATAGCTTTTAAAAATTCCTCTGCCATGAAGTATACACATATGAATCAATCACAGTAATGTCTGGAAGGCAAAATATCAAAGTTCTGCTTCAAACTCTACCACTGATTTATTCTGAGACCCACATTAAACCTTTCTCCACATCTGTAAAATGGAGATAATATCTGCCCTGTTTTTTAAAAGATATGGAAATTATGTTGGAGGAAAAAGTCTGAGGATAAAAAAAAATTAAATTAAATATATTTACATATATACTTTTTATCCTGAGGTTGCAACATTTAAATGTATATTTTATTATTTCTAATAAACAGGACAAAAAAGTACATTTTTTGGACATAGGAGATTAAGGGTGGTCAAAGGGCACCTTTCATTCTAGAAACACTCAACTTACTTGGTTAGGGAAGAATAAACACACATATATATACACAACAGTAAATTAGGGTAGGCCACCCCAAGATACTTCTCATTAACCATTTATTTAAATATAATGTTCAAACATTAAAATCTGACAATGTCTTTCCCCTTCTTTTAAACATAGGGAATCCTCTCTGTGTGTCTCAAGCATTAACACCAAAAAAAGATAATACTGATTCTGACTTCCTTTGTAAAGGAGCTTTAAGATCTACAAAATAATTTATTATATACTTTAGAATTCTCTTGAATTCCCTTTGTGGGGATATTCCCACTCCAGCAGTTACACAGTTCAATAGACACTTAGACATCATGGCGATGAGTGCAGAAAAAAAAAAAAAAAGACTAGAAAATTTCAGTAAAAACTGTACAACTAAGACAGCAATGAAAAATTAATGAAAACTAATCATTAATTTAATAAAATTAAATTAAGACAGCAATGAAAACCAATGTGAGGGTCTTGCATAGTTCTGCAATCTTTCACACTTCTTTCCTGTTAAGCACCAGGGACTAAGGTCTCTTTTCACCCATCACCACAGAACCAACCTAAATCTACATATATAGTTCCACAATCTATTTTGATATAACAATGCTCTGTGTGTGCTGGGGAAAGCATCAGCTACTTAAAAGAGTAACTCTAATAAACTTAGTAACTCCACGTATCAAATGCCAGAAGCTGACAGACCAACTGAATACAATGCTGATAACTCCAAGCTTACTCAACACAATTAAGTAGCAATATGGTGTATCAGATATTTATTTAATTCTACATAAATAAATCTAACATAAATCCACTAAGAATATGTAGGTTCTGCTGTCCATTTTTAAACATCTCTTACATGACAGAGAAACTACTCTGTGAGTAGCTATCTTAAAATATGAAAAAATATGAAAAATATGACTTTGTATAAGTCACTTTAACCATGAGTTAAAGAAAAATTTCACAAGGAATTCAGATTGTATGTATATATGGAGATCCAGAAACCTGAAGGATATGCAATTGAAACCAAATTCAGCTGAAACAGAAACATGAAGAAAATAATGCATTTTGATGATTTTTCACTTTTGTACAGTCTAATGAAGTACACATTTTCAGTTGCAAGAATGGGTCAGAAGTTAGGTGTTATGGGTCAGAATTCAGGTGCTGTGTCTTAACTGGGCCTTGTTTAAAACTGGTAGAACTCTTAGGCAGAGTCTGAATTCTTTGTCTCTTGGTGACAAAAATCTTCTGATGCCAGCGACCAGAAGTCAGACAAAGTCAGAAAAAGAGAAACATTTATTAATTTCTTCATTTGATCAGAACTGCCTAGTCCAACTACTAATGGACCATTCATACTACGGTTTACTTCTGCAAGTTTATCATGCTTCTGCAAGGCACACACTGAGGGCATAATTAGTGAATCTTCTGGTAATGGCCTTGGCTAGTCCTCACTGCTCTGCTGACTTCTTTATTGACACTCATATTACGTGGTTCTGTATCTTTTGCTGACATGAGCATTTATGTCGCAGAGCTGAAGAATAACTGGGATGTTTTCTGACTATAGAGGTAATTTTTTCTTCCTAAAGAAGTAAACTCTTTTCAGCAAAGTGGTAAATCCCACAACCTTCTCCTTAAAGACACTATCTGCTGCCACTTTATTTCATGTATGTGGATGTGTCAAGAATGGAAATAAAAATCAAATCAATGCCAAAGCATGGATGATATATTAAGATAATGAATTATGGAAAGGCACTGAAAAACTACTGTTATGTAAATTATTTCAGAAGCAACTGAGGATCCTCTCAAAATGAACTTCACACAAGCTATGTGAAAATTTTGAGAGCTTCATCAATATGTAATTAGAATACTATGCTATGTCTGTTTATAGGAAACAACATAGCATTTGTATCAGAAATTAGTTATATAAAATATAGCTAATACATACTATCAGAGAGTAGTTAAGTAGATATATTCATATTCAAATATACAAAATTATAAATAACACTGCTGATTTGAAAAAAGTGTTGTTAATAACAGTATAGACCAGCATATCTGGTAAACACTCCAGATTCAACACTCCAGCCTAGGATGACAATTTATTAGAGTCTGGTATTTGTGACTTGAAAGATGTCAAAGACAAACATTTGCATTAAAGTTAGAAGAGAAAGATCCCCCCATGATTAAGAAAAAAGGAAAAAATATTTAGCAGAAGGCATCAGGAAAACAAGAGTCTGACGTAAACAAGGAGCTAAGCCACAACATCACAAGAAGGGGCAAAGGCCACAGATTTCATTTTGAGATGTTCAAACTGAAGACCAGCACGAACTGCTCTCGATGAGTAGCACAGCTCTGGAACAGGTTTCTAGAAAGGCTGTGAAATATCTGTCAGAGCTGATTTTTGACATTTGGGTAGCAAAGTCACAGCTAAAACTGTATTACTCGAACAACATTCTATTCTAATTAGCTAATTATGCGCAGATCATATTATGGTTTTTGAATCACAGAAGGTTAGATTCCAGTGGTCCTTTCCCACCAATATTTCTATGGTTAACAGGTGATAGAGAAAACAGAAAAATAAAGGGGAAGTATACAAAAAAGGCTTAGGTTAAAAAAAATAAACCAAACAAACAACCAACAATGATCCAAAACCAACAGAAAAACCCTTCCAGATCCACCTACTATTTTTAGTTTATTTTTAATGTCTATCTTTAGCTATTTTTAATGGCCTATTTTTAGTAAACATGACATAAAACATGAGGATCCACCAATTCATACCTCATGAGGTGGCATGAGGATCCACCAATTCATACCTCTTTAATACAGATCATACATTTGGATCATTTAGACTTCAATTCTCCTGCTTTTTTGGGAAGTTTTTTTTTGTTTGAGAAATCACCAGTGTATCTCCTAAGCAGATGACCTTCTATGATCATCAGAAAGGATACAAAATAATAGGGAAACCTCTTCTTTCTGTTTCTTCTTAGAAAGAGATGCTAGAGCATTTACTTACTGACTGAAGTTGAAGTGATTTTTAAAAACATCTTTTTTCAAATAACGTATTTCCTTGCTTCAAAAGACTGTATTTTAGGATTACTGTTTTATTCCATGGTTTCCAAGACTCTCCCTCATTATGTAGCCTATATCCATCATGAACAAAATGGTCAGCTTTATGTCAACATCAGTTTCACTTAACTGAGAAAAAGGAAAGTGGCAGCTTTGTCTCTCTGTAATCTTTTATTTTGCACATTT
This sequence comes from Haemorhous mexicanus, assembly GCF_027477595.1. Lineage (NCBI taxonomy): Eukaryota > Metazoa > Chordata > Aves > Passeriformes > Fringillidae > Haemorhous > Haemorhous mexicanus. The sequence continues at coordinate 63,425,067 of NC_082343.1, forward strand.
CACATTTCTACTCAGGTTAGCAGAGTTTCACAGCTGCCTTAAATCAATCTTGAGCATGTCCTGCCACTGAAAATTGCAGATTCCCCTTCTGCCTGTATCCACACATTTTTACCATACTTTTGTCAACTGTGGAAATCATTTGGCTGCACATTAAGCTGGAATTGCACATGCACCTGAAGAAAAAATTAGTATCTGATAAGAACAGTGACCTAACTCACAATACAACCACAAAATCTGTAACAACCACATGAAAGAAATTAGGAGAAACTCTTGTGGGAAATCCATAGGAAGGGGTAGGGTCATTCCCTTCTGTAATTGCACCCTGCTACAGCCACATCAAACAACTATGGAGTCACAGGCATTTTCCACCTCTATTTTTTTATTTATATAGTCACAAACACACATAGTCACAGATCCACTGCAGACACTTACTGCTAAAAAATGCAACCACCAGATCTTTAGAGGGTAAAAGCCCAAAACTTGAAAACATACTGAATTCAATTTGGTTTTCCTTGGGCACAATTCCACCAGGACAACAATTCAACTGCCTGGCACGCCCCCATCTAGGCTGAAGCACACTCTTCAGAAATTCATCCATGCCAGAAGCCTTGCAGTTTACAAACACATTTGCTGTCAGGAGTGGCATGTCATTTACCTCAGATGGGTGGATGGCACTACCACCCAAGTAGTGCAGCCTTGCACTCTTCCCTGTTCCTTGCTGTGACTACAGATTTCAATTTATGGAGTTTTTTGTAAAAATTGAGCAAGGGAAGACCACCCTTAAAACCGAGATGCAATTCCAGTTTGATGCAAAGTTACTGGTTCCAAGTAACTCTCTGCAGTCTGTCTGTAACCCCTGTACCCAAATTCTCAAGATTCCTTCCACTCTGTGGAATATATCTTTGCGATAGCCAACAACATCAATAGGAATTCAGTTAAATCTGAAGGTCTAAAAGCTGCAGAACATTATTTTGGTTCCTAGTGAGTGTTTTTTCTTGCTTAAAGGTGGTAGTGCAAAACGTTTTAAGAGACCTGAATGGTGAACTGGACATTGCACAAAAGAACTTTTCTTCATTTACACACAGAATAGCTACCAGATAAAGACTAGTCATATAAAAGCTGGCTAAGTCAAGGGACTGAAAATATAAAATTACTTTGCAGGAATACAAAAGGGGTGTGGGAATGGAAGGCAACTAAAACACAAAAGATTATTTTTCCCACTTGTGGTCTTTTCAAACATTCCCATGGGCAAGTGACAAGGGTTAAGACCTTTAAATAAGTAAGAGATTTAGAGAGTAGATTGTCATTAAAATGATGAATGAAGTTAGTTAAAGTTATTCTTAAGGAAGAGATATTTTATGCCTTAGGATTTCTAAACTTGGCTAATAAGAGAACAATTTAGTGGCAGAAGAATAAGCTATTCAAGAAGGATGTAAAAGGATGAGCAAGAACAGATGTGGTCTTGCAGAAAACTAAATAGGCGTTTCTCAATTTCTAGCAGTACAAAAATATCACCTTCCTACCAAAAAAAAAAAAACAAAAAAACAAAAAACCAACCCAAAACCAAAAAAGCTAGTTAATAAAAAAGAAAACCTGGTACAATTTTATTAAGTCATGAGATGTGGGGCTTTTTCTACATTTTATGAACATATCACTATTAGCCACTCCAAAATGCATAGCATGAGATCTGGCTTTGGAGTATCCTCTAGGCAAAGAGGCTTGATTTCCTTGCTTTAAACAATGTAGCAGAACCAGCTCTTACTCAACAACATTTCTCTTTCAGTTCCTGCAAACATACAAAGACTCCATCAGAACCATAACAGTTCTGACTTTGTCTGTGACCTTCTAGCAGTAACATTCATATTGAAAACAGAAAAGAGAGATATGGTGCCCAGTTACTCTCCAAGCTTCTGAAAACATCTCTGAAATTGCACCATGAAGACTAAGTCTAATATACAAAGTACTGACCAAATAAAATTCTTATGTGTTCAAAGCAAAGATATGGTAAGGAATAACACAAAGCAATTGTTTTTCATTTCCATCCAGGCTGAGAACTTAAATGTCAAAAAAATATTTCTTCTGTTTGTTTGCCTTAGTGAATTCTGATTTTTCCTCACCCCCATGTGATACAGTCTAAAAGAGATTTCGGTATGTGCATGAAGACTCCATGTATTTACCTAGATACCTTGGTCCATGGCTGTATGCTGTTTCTAATTAAACATTTAAAATCATCCAGATATAACAAGACTTACATTTTTTAGACAAAATTCCTGAAAAGTTATTTGCTGTTATTCTTATCTTGCTTATGACTATTAAACCTGGAATAATCTTGAACAGCTGTCAGCCAACAGGTGCTGCTGAGTAACACTGGAACACCATGCCATGAACTGGAATCAATTTTGTCTCCTTCATCATTACAATCAGGCAGGCAGAACAACTGCAGCATTTTTATATTATTTTTAATATCCTGCAGAAACTTAGTTGGGCGATGAAACCTTACTATAAAATTAACAAAGTATGTCCTACCATAATTACAATTATTACAGCTACAATTATATGAGATTTGTAGGGAAGCTACAGCAAAGGTCTTTCTCTGTTGCTGAATGCAACTGATAGGTATTGAGATGAACACAGAATACACAAAACATTCTTGAAAACGATATACTGAGTTTCATTAAGTCCTAGATCATGCAATCCAAAGCCAGCTACAATGACTTATAACTTACCACCAAAATTATTTTTAAGTCAACTCTTTCTGTGCTTCAAGGCTTTCCTTGAACTGCACTGATAGACACTGAGAAATCAAAGCCCATGTAAATACTGATTCTGTATCTAACAAAGAGATTTTTCACAATTCTAAATTTCTAATACTGCAAGACTGATGTAAATTTTTCTGAACTTCACTCCGAAATTGTTCTATTTATTCTAATTCAATAAGAAATGTTGTAAACAAAAATTGGAACTCTAGCCCTATTAATAAAAAGTACTTTCATAAAGGAGTCTATGTTTGACCTCATGTGGAAGCTTAGAGTAGAACCCTATTATAGCAGCTGACACACATAATTTCCATAATTGAAGAGAGAAAAAAATTGATTTCTGAAAGTTAGGTATTCTCCTGAAACCAAAATCAGATGTAAACAACTCTTCATTTATTTAACTGGTGCTTTGATCTTGCAAATTAAACAGATTAAAATAGCAGTTGCTATATTCCTGACAATAAAATACTATGATTAATAGAAAGTTCTGAAGGTTTTCATAGAATGACCTGATTTGTAATGCTAATATGCAATGCATTATGTGGTCAGAGTTGTTAAGGGGTGTTACACAGCCTTGTTATATCTTCACTCTTCCCAGTTAGGCAGTCTCTCAAAGGTCTTCAACCTTGTTAGCAATCAGACTTTATTGTTCAGCTTGTCAGGCATGCACTCTGTGGGGACCCAGAAACCAGTCAGTCAAGACAGCGCTATAAATATGCAAATCTAAACAAACCAACAACCCACACAATTTTCACCCTTTTTTTTTTTCCCTAAAGCTCTAGCATTATTTTGATGAAAGGCATAGTTCAAGGAGACTAAAAATCAACTCTTCAACTGACACAATCTCCTGTCTCTCATTGGAACTAGGAACCACATAATCAAATATATATTTGTCTTATAATTGTCTCAACATTCCAATAGGCCCAATACTACTTATCAATTAGTGCAATTTTTGCAAGTTCTGTGTGACACTTTCCATCATACACAGTTGTGCAGCTGAAAAAGTGACTTTGCAACATCAAAGTGACTTTCCCAAACAGTCAAAAAGCAAATGATATATATATTATATGTATTTTTAAATTTCTCAGTTCTAGCATAATTTTAATAGATGAATATCCATTTTTCAAGTGCTCTGCTTCTAAATTGAATTAAAATATCCTGTCTCTAGATGCGGAGTGATCCAAGAGGACACCACTTTCAAATTGTTCTTTGTTTCCTGCATAAATCAACTTTTCAAAACTAAATTTCCACAGAAGCCAGACAGGTAGAGTTATCTGCAAAAATATTATGTCTTTTTCAGTTAAGCTCTGTCAATAGGCAGAATTAAATTATGCCCCTCAAGAGATACCTCCTAAGTAGGTAATACAAGCCGTTTGAATGATACTATGGAGATGTCTAATTCTTGCCTAAGTTAGATGAGTAAAATACTACCATAATACTTATAGTAGAATTTCCTTCTGGGATTTAACAGTGAGTACACAAACAATGTACACTCTTTATGTACAAGCGTATGGCTAATCCTAATAAAACCAGAGTGGGTAAAGCTGCAACACACACAAGCAGTCTATATTCAATGCTGCTTGAATATTTATTTTAAATAGCAAATTACTTCAAGAAGTCTCAAAATTTCAAGAAAACAAGTGAGATTCACTTTGAAAAACAAATCTGAGATTTCATATCCTGGCCCACAATGTTCAACCATCAGAGCAGGCAGGTCACCAGGGGCTCTTCTGACTGGCAGCTGAAATATTTTCACGTACCTTGAAGGTCTCCCATGGACAGGGATCAGATGATTAGCTCTGTCCCTGCCTTTCCTCCTGTTCTGAGAGCACCACTTCCTCTTCATCCCTCACTACGTGAACTGATTTTGTCTCAGATTTTTTCTTCTGTGTAGGGGCAATTGCTACCAGCATGTGTTGTTCCCCTGGTTCAGCTGCAGTTTGAGTGGCCCCAGTGCCTGCTGATGTGCTTCCCTCCTCTTCACCTGAAGGTGCTCTCCAGTGGTAAGTGGTGTCCGACAAACAGCAGCCAGGACCCAGCACAGTGCATAACTCTGCACATCTCTGAAACCGCCATAGCAATTTTCTTTCAAATAATCTGCCACTTCATCAGGGTCCTCTAGATGTTCAGGGGTGAACCTCCAAACTATTCTGGAGCAGAATAATCCATCAGTAGCAGGCCCACTTTCCATAAGGCTCATGACATCACTTCCTCTTGGGGAAGATCTCTGAAAGACCCTCCTAAAAATCTCTTTTGCAACTCTAAACATGGCGTAGATCACATTGAGGAGACCCAGCAGACCTAGCAACAAGAACATACTTTCCTTAACATCCAAGGGAAATTCAAAATCCTCAGAAGTTGTTGCAATGGGCCTGAAAGAAGAAAATGCTCTGAAAGCCTGAGGAAAGTGATCCTCTCCTGTTCCCTCTCAGACTGGGTATGGTTATTAATGGTGTTCCAAACATAGCACTTGAGATAAGGGTAGGACAGCAACACTGAAAACACATCCAAATGATCCTCACTGCCCTTGATGTTACCATATCATAAACTGATATCCCACAGTAAAGTAAAATTCCTGATCCCTCTCCCTGCTCCAAAAAGAGCACTGTGGTGGGCACATAGTGCATATACAGAAATATATACACGGTAATGTACCACACCCACAGGAACAGACCAACGAGCATAGTGACCAGTGGCTTCCCACCTACTTCAACAAATGGTTAAATCAAATTTGTTTCTCACGTGCTCTGGGTAGATCTGTTGTTATCTCAACCCTTTGAGCCCTACACTGGGCACCAAATAAGGCTGTCATAGTTTAGGAATGGTATTCACCAACTTAGTGCTTTCACACTGCCACTCACTGCCCCTTCCCCCTCCCTCAGGCAGGTGGCTAGAGAGAATTGGAGGCACAAAAGGTAAAGATTACAGGTTAAGAAAAATTTACTGGCAACAGCGATGAAACAAGAAAGCAAATGACAGCAGAGACAATACTGATGACAGAGGGTACAAGAAAGGAAATGAGTCACATGGAGAAAAAAATACCAATAATAAACAATACCAGATGGCTTCCCCCACCATGTTTTCTCAACCAGCAGGACACCTTTCTCCCTCCAAGAGTCCCTTTCTCCTGCCCCCAGCAATGACTTGAGGTGTTACAGAATAACCTCTGGGTTCTAGCCATGTCCCCTATAACCACAAAAAAATTAACCCCCTTGTTCCAACCAGAACCAAGGGATGCTTGGCTGGCACATTTGCAGCTTGTCCTCTAGGCCTCCCTGAACTTCATGGTCCTTGTCAGTCCATTTCCCCAGCCTGTCGAGGTCAGCCGGTCCCTCTGAATGGCTGCACAACCATCTGTATCATCCACTCTGCCCAATCCTGCAACTTGCTGAGGGTGATCTCTATCCCATCATCCAGGTCATTAGCAAACAGTTCACAGTATTGGCTCCAACACTGATCCTTCACTCACAACCTGCCTACAGCTGTCCTTTGAGCCCAACAGTTCAACCTGTTTTCAGTCTGCCTCACTGCGACTTAGCCTGTATTTCATCTGCTTATAAAAGAAGATGTTAGGGAAGACATTGAAGAAAGTCTTATTTAAATTTAGACAAACAATATCATTTGCTGTCCCCTCACCCACTGAAGCAGATATCCTATTGTAGGTGGTTATCAGATTAGTTAAGCACTTCTCCTTCACAAATCCATGCTGATCCCTGTCGCATTGTGTGTTTTTAGAATCGGTTATTCCTTTTGTAACTCAATAATGGTTTGGTCCTCAGTTCCCCCCATGTACTTCCCTCACAATGGTTTCTCCCTATTTCCTCCCTTTTGGAGCTGCCCCCTCTTCCCTGGCCTGTCATGGTAACCACCCCCCTTATCTCGAGAATTCTCTGTCAGTCATCCCTTATTCGATGTATGATTTGCCCCTGGGGTTTTTCTCTTCCCGTGTGTGATCCTCAGTGGCTTAGCTGTAACCCACGCTCCTCCCTGGGTCCTTGCTATTGGTAAGCTTTGTGTCTCCTCCCATCACACCCACTCCCTTTATCAGCGTCCTTTCGGGACCCCCTCCTTGTCGCCCGTCCCTGACCCCACCGGGGAAGATTAAAAGATCCTTGGTATTTATACGGGCGTCCCTCCTCCTTCCTTTGCTTTGGTACCTCGTAGCCGAGATCCCGCCTGCGCCACCCACGCCGCAGACGGTAACCACTGCCAGGGTTCCGGAGGGAATCTGGGGTGGCACTTGGTGTGGCCATCTTCGGCCGGGCCGGGGGCACCCAGCCGGGCTCCCGTACAGCCCCGCGGCCACAGGAGAGAGGCTACCGATCCCAGATACTTTCTTGTCCTTTATGTGTTTGGAAATGGCTTCCAGCCTGGGAAATGGTTTTAGCCTCAACTTCCCAGGGATTCATAAGAGATTCAACAGCTTGTAGTTTCCTAGATCCTCCTTCTCGTGCCTCCTGAAGACAGAAATGGCAACCACATCTGTGGTGTATCTAATTTTTATGGGGAGGGGATGTGTAATACTTGATCAAAATACATGGCCCAGACTAGAGATGCAGTCTAAAAAGACAGCTCGAATCTAGCACAGGAGTAATAAACTGACAGTACATAAGATCACCTCTGCAGAAGCTTTCAAGAAAATTGACCAGCTTGTCTTCTATCTTCAAAATCATTCATCATAAGTAACCAAAGTGATGCTGACCATGTAAGTTGACCAGTGCCTGAGCATCTCCACTTATTTTTGGTCACTGCAGCAGCAGACTGTAATTAGCCCTCCGTAGCAGATTATTTGCCAGTAACAGAGTAAAATATTTCAGGTGACACAGATGCTCCTCACACAACCCAAGAAATAAGTGTGCAATCATATTCAGCTTTACTTTTTATCTTCAGCCATCTTGTATATTCTTGCCTGACATGTACCTTTTATACAGAAGTTTGGATTCCTGACAAAAGTTTCTAGAAAATGTGTCTTAAGCAGCTTCAGAATTTTTCATGAGGCCTGACAACTTCATCAGTGTCTGCTAAGCAGTGAATAAAACCCACATAGAGTAATACATTACACTTAAATTCCATCATCCTGCCCTCTTGATGACAAAAAAACATCAACTAATTATCACAGCCAATTTCACTGCCAATCTTATCTGCTCTTGTAGGAAAAGAAGGAATTGATTGGATAGTGCTGAAGTAATAGCTTTGTATATAAGTGATATTCAAAGGCAAAACTACAGAGATTTGTATTGTAAACTGATCACATTACACTGAGCTCTGTAACAGACATGTAAAACTCCTATTTGTTATATGTTAGATATTCAAAGCAGACCCCAGACTCTAGGAATTGTCCTACTTCTTAATTTACAGGAACAGCAAAAATATCATGTCATGCCCTTTACTTCGTGCGTTCATCGCAGCAGATGAGACGTAAACAATAGATATAATGGTGATTCTACAGATTCCACAGTTATTTCCACAGTCAGCTGTACCAAGGTACCTTGAGTTTGTGCCTGTCAGATTCTCAGGAAAGAACCCAGAGAGCATACTGCTTTCTCCAAATGCCAGTTTCTTCCACTGCAGACACACATATGCTCTAGAAAGACTAATATCTATCCTTTCAGTCATCCATTTGTGATAGCTGTCAAGGGCTGCCACTCTCAACATACTACATGCTATTTATGAATCCCACAATGCAAATGCCATAAGAAAAAATTCAAATTTGTAATGCCGAGGTAATATCTCATCCTCAGGAATTACAAAAAAGGTTTTCATATACATATATACATATATACATATACATACATATATATATATATATATCAGGAATCTGCCTTGTTAGTAATGAGCAACTTCTCACATGTAAAACAATAAAAGAAGAAAGAAAAATTTTTTAACCAAGGAGAAATTATTAGCTGTATTTTAGCTCTCCTCTTACCACGCTAAAATTTATGTTCCTGAGAAACAGTCAGTGCCAGGGCATCGTTACCCTAACCTAACCATCTTGATATTATAGTGTTAGATATTTGTCACAGAGTACCTCCTACATTACAAACACATTTGGTAACTTCTGTTAGACAGTCAAGAAACACAGTTCATCCTCAGAAAAGGGCATCAGTACTTGTAATTATTCTTGCTTGATTCTGATAACCACTGTCATTGATTTCAATTTGAAATATAATAAAAGGTACATATACTATGCATAAATTCAATCTTAACTACTATTAGATTACTGGGCAATGATAATTTTTCAACATGTGGTAAGCATACAACTTTTAAGATGAGGAAGAAAGCATTAATAAAACTTTAAGTTCTCTAAAGAACTATGAATTGTTAGGTTGTGGAGCAATTGTTAGGAGTAGAGCAATTATTTGCTTTGTTTTGTTTTCAGTCAAGATATGTCCTCTGCCATCAAGACAGCCAGAAAGTTCTTCTGCACCAAGAGACAAGAAGTCAGGATAAACCTAACTAAGTTTTATCCCATTTAATATTTGAACTAAATGGCTAAACCAATATATCACTTTTTGCCATGATTTTTCTAGATTTTTCCTGGAGGAAAAATACTAATACTTCTATAATGAAAGATATTTACATCAAATCCATAGATAAAGTTGATATATGATGAAGATTCTGTTTAGAGGCTTGCAACATTTGGTAGATGTGGCTAAAAATTTTATTTCTTAAGGAGGCCAAGTTTCTCAGTTTTGGAGAGAGGCTTACATTCATTGCATGTTTTTGGAAAACATTTTTAGAAATCTAAAGTGAATAGCATTCTACCCAAGAATTTATTTTTAAAAAATAAAAATCTCCCATGTTATACCAAAAGAATTCAATCAAGAGATGGTTGTGAGTCAATTTCCAAACCAATCTGGCAACACCATGGGAATCTGAGCCACTATAAATGCATGGAAGAAAGAAAGGGGAAAAAATGTTTCAAAAGCAATAGCGAGCAAACAGTAGCAATTGCACTTGCAGTTATTCACGCTAATAGAAAACACAATTCTGGATGATAGGCAGCATTTTTTAAAACAGCTGTGACTTTTGAATTATTAAATTCAGATAAACATTTAATTATTTGTTATTTATTAATAATTAAATCTATATAAAATGTGTTTATATATGTAAATAAATTCATATCTATAGTTTTTTATTTATTAATTATTTCTTATTTATTTATTTTATTATTGAAAAACTGAGAAACTCACCTCGTTGTTTACCCTAGGATTGCAACTGTGCTGAACTTTGACTCCTTTGAGATCAATTTCCCACTAACTTCATAGATGCCAGGACTTTTTTCCATTCATTTGCCTTTCATAATATACATGCTATGTTAAATAATATCTCCTGAAATATTTGTGAGAGTAAATCAGGGGCCTGGTGTTGCCCTGCTGAGAGGAAGAGAAATCTGTGTATTTTAGGAAATGCTGGATTATTTTAAATACAAGTGCCCTTGTTCACATGGCCTCAGAGTTCAGCTAACCAGCAGGAAATGATGAACCCTTCTCAATTCAATTAAGTCATTCCTGAAAGGTCTATTACCACTTTGTAGCATTTCCATCAGGCCTCTTCCTCAGACTGGTACCAAAAGGGAGTTCCTATTCAAAATTTAAAAGAAGCAGCAGGACACACTGACAGTTCCCAGACTCACCAGCTTCTTCACATCAGCGTATCCCAAAACATACAAAAATATCATCTCTATCAAAATATTCCCACAGGATGTTAAAATGAAAGGCATCCAAAAGGGCCCATAGCAGGTCATTATAAAGTCTAGAAGGGCAGTATTGCCATGTGTGCCTTAGGCATTCAGTCACTTTTTTCTGAACAAACAGATTTTGATGTAGCTAGTAACTATGGGGAAGATATATTCCACAGCTCACAGCACCACAGGAAAAAAACAGGTCCTGCAGTTAGACCAGGATTGCATTTTAAGCTCGCAGCTGGTAGCTGAATGCCCTAATTCATCAGCACTGCTCCTAGTTAATTCAGAGAAGCAGTATGCTTACCTAGCTGGAATCAAGGAATGCTGGTGCAAAGGTGACACCTACCAGGAAGTACAGCAGGCCAGAAATATATCTTACAATATACCCTCCCAGTGGCATCCTGTGAGAGCTAAGGATACAGACAGATACCACAGAGCAGCACCACAGAGCTCCAGAAATCTTCATATTCTCACACAATATCCAATATCTGTTACATCGAATAAGCAACAAATCTACAGCTGTGTTTCAAACCAAAGATCCCTTAAAACTCTCCCTACTTGGTCTGTGTCTGCTGTGTGACACACCTCCTGTAGTTATCTTCTTCACCTTGAATTTTTTACAGCATTGTTTGCTAGTCTTTTCCCAGTGGCATTTAAAAGTTTAGAAACATTTTGATGTTCTAATTATTCTCCAACTAGAGAAATTGCACAGATTTATCAACAGTCACTTCCTTGAGACCATGGTTTGCATTTCACCTGATTTTTTTAACAGATTGAAATCAAAGTAATCAAAACCAGAAAATAAATAATAGGGTTAAAGTTCAAGATGACAGCAGACGGTATAGTAGGATTTCCAAGAAGGAAAGTATTTTCCAACTAGAATGGTGGAAGAATGAAGAATAAGCAAGCTGCTGGTCTGAAAAGTATGAATGGCACTGAGGCACAGAAATCTACTTCACTGTATTACAGAAAAATTTAAGAGCCCTTTGTTAGCACAGGCACCTTAGATGTATGTGCTAGAAAATCTTGTTAATTGAGTTGTCTACTCATTGATTTAGGTCTTAATGGGACTGGAATAGATTTAGGGAAGAGCTTAAGGTTTAGAAAGACTCCTCTGAGAATAAAACACAGTAAATGGAGACAGCACTTTGAAACAGCACAGTTTCTCCCAACAAAATGGCTAGTGTAGAAATATCACAGCAGAAGCTTAGTCACCCAGCTCCTGGAAAGGTAATTTATCAGTCTGTCTGCTGAGGTAAGCAGGGATTCCTTGAAGGCTCAGTGGTTACAGCAGGTTTACACAGCACATTTACAGACACTAACACACCTCATCCCAGGGGTCAATTCACAATGTGAATCCCACCTTCTGCATTAGCACAATACTACAATAAAAAAGCAACTAACAAGCAAAAAACCAAAACCTCAAAATAGAATATCTATTTACCAAACATACAGTTTCCATTCATCTCAGATATAAACCACTCTTAGACCTCTACTGAGGTCTATGTGTCTCTTGGAAATTACCTCCTAAAGTCAGAAACCTAGAAACATTCAAACATCATTGAACAGATAATCTAAACAATCTAATCAATCTAAACACTGAACAGATTCTGAGCTAAAGATTAATTGGAATTCCCTAACTTCAGTTGCCTCTTTAGAGGAAGGATTCTTCAAAAACACAGTGTCTCAAAATGCTATTTATTATTATCCAGAATCATGATCATTTGTCATCTGTGACCGACCAAAGCAACACATTTCTGAGCCCTATTGCTCAAGAGCAGCAAACTGTACATGCAAATGACACAGCACTTGAGTCCTTGAAGACAGAGAAGAGTGAACACAGAAAGAAGATGTGCTTGAACACCAAAAGGATCCTCCCACTGCATATACCCAATGTATGCTCCGGAATGTGGGAGACTACATAATGATGTTTCTCAGCTGACCTCCTACAGTATGAATTTCTAACTTTATTTTTCATAAAATTTTTAGGTTTTGGTGTTGCTTGATAATAGAGTTACAAGCCAGAAGATTGCTTCGCAAGTGACATATCTACAACTACAAATTCATTTACTAATAGCATACAAAGAAATTACAGGGAAGCTATTTTAGTTTCAGTAATCAAAAGGGAAATATGAAATGATAAGGGAAGTAACAGTTACAGAGGCTCAGAACACCTCTGAATAAGAATATTGACTATGTGTAAATGCACTTAAATTAAAAAAAAAAAAAAAAAAGGCAAGAAAGGCATTATCTTCTCACCACTCCCAACGTCTTTAAAACATAACTCTCATGAGAAAGCACTTAGTCCTTACCATGAAACTGGAGAAACTGCAGAGCCTTCAAGGCCTTTCATCTGATAGAAATACTGTCACTTTGAGTGGGTCTATATTTTACATCTGATTTCTAAAGACAAGAACCTAAAAAGGTAAAATTATTTTTTAACCAAATCTGCACTAGCAATTGACCTATTTACATTCAAAAGGATTCATTTTGTATTCATGGCCATACACATGAAACAGACATAAATCAAAAAAGGATGAAATAGGCTATGAATAAATGGGGTTGGTGAGGGAGGAATGAGCAGTGAGATACTTACAGGTAGTGCTCTGTGATATACTTTAAAAGAATAAAATGCGATATTCTGTCTTTGAATGCCTAATAAAAACAGGTATTTCAGACTCGCCAAGTAATTAATTTGTAGAATATGCTACACAGATGAGGCAGTGAGACAGCTTCTCAACAACAGTGAAATATTAACACTTTTCCATTTAAAATTCTGTAGTGCTTCAAACTCTACTAAAGCAAGTCCCAAAGTTCAGGAAAGCAATTTATGCTCTGTTACAGTAACATGGGCACCCCCAGCTAGCCCTGCAGAAAACTGGAACGTTAACAGAAAACTAATCTAAAACATGACTGGCTGCAGTGAGCGACTGGTTCTTGTGATTAAACTACAGTGTAATTTGGAAAAGGAATCCAATAGCTCGAGGTTAAAACATCATGCCCCCCACCTCAAGTCTGCTTCATTTTAATTGACATGAAATATAAAAAACCTGTTCAGGTCTTTCCTCACAGAGCTGCTTTAATGCTTACATCCCAAGGGCTGGAGGAAGGCTCTCATGTCAGAACTGGTTCTCTTTGGACAAACATGATAAAATAAAAAGTTACAAGAAATAAACCCATGTTCAGTTTATGAAGCAGCCCTTTCTGCTGAAAGAATAAGAAAGGAGAGAGCGCTGCTGAAAATGATTCGTCACTGATCTAACAGGTAAACTCAAAGGCAAATTGTAAGACTTAAGCCCCACCATTCTACAGAACAAGAGGAAAATCCCATAGACAAGAAGGAAATGTAGACGTTATATCAAATTACAAAGAAGATGAAATTAGAAATTCGTGTGTATGTTTGCAGATGTCTAGCAGACAGAAGAGCATCTAGCATCTTTCCTCTCTGCAGCTGATTCATGCAAGAGGCTTTCCCTTCACTTTCTGTAAGAACTGTAGAAACTTTGGAGTCAAAATCAATTCAGAGCCACCTGAAATTCCATTTTGTATATTTTCATGTACTACAAACATGAATCAAGAAACTGAAGAATGAATGGGCCTATCCCCCTTAAACCACAGTTGTCTCCCAGTAGAGTTGAAAGAGATTTCGTTAATTTTGCTTTATTTCAGCATTTGAATCCCTAATTTGGAGACCTAGCTCTTCATTTTCTTTCTAGAGGAGAACATTATGACCTTGTAAGAATCAGACTTAAGTTGTCAATCAAATGTGGGCTTGACCATTTATTCTGTACTGAGTATCCAAATGTGATTCTTAGCTCCAGTAATTATGAATCTAGAATTTGGTCCCATCATTATTTACTGAATTCAAAATGAGTTTCAGTATTCAGAAGTTCTTTGCATTACACTACCACTGAACTGTTTAATAGGAAGACAAGTTTTAGTATATAAGAACAGACTTGTACTAATCTAATATGAACTGAAAAAACACGCCTAAAGAAAATTCTCTATAATTTTCAGCAGCAAAAAAAAGTAATTTTCTTTATACCTTGCTAGAGGACAATTATTTTATTGAGAGATAGTTCTTGAAAATAAGAGCATCAAAAGAACTCAAATTAAGAACAAGGTGAAGCATTTCCAAAGGCAAAATATTTCACAGTGAGAGACACCTCTAGAGAGAAACCTCTAGAAACATGGAGTTTCCTGCTCCCCTGCAATACTTTATTGTGCTCCTAATCAAACTGAAAATTCACAACATGCCCCAGTACCAAAGACTCTGAATTAGAATGTGAACAGTACAGAAAACTAAAAAAAATATTTTCTGTTTAGAAAGAACATGAATGCAAACTTAGGATTTCATGCTCAGATTGGATGACATTACATACCCAGGGGAAAAAAAACAAAAAAGCCACGATGTTCTTCTTTGATTACATATAGTCACCAGGAAGCCAAAATGGACACAGAAATTGAACAAAGGACACATAGAGGCAGAGTTTCTCAAGTTCAGAGGCACGTAGTCCTAATCACTTTTGCTTTTACCTCAGGCTAACCTGTTTTATTGATACAAGGATTTGTTCACATTGCTTATTTCCTTACTTAATTAGTAACTGATAATTTAAATATACTATCCATTTTGAATTCAAAGAAGCAATGTGTGATTCCATCCACATCTTTCAGGTTTCCATTCTCTTTAGAGCCAGTGGACAAAACCAGTCTCTGATCCAGTATCTGTTCAAAAAGTCTACAGTATGCAGTCTGGAGAGGAGCCTGGTGGATATTCAGTCATAGCAATTACCCATCCCTTAAGAATTTATTCCTGTTGACAAAGGAACTTGGTTATCTCTCCCATTCTTCAACACTTTCCTTTTTTTTTTTTGCCTTCTAACAACAGAATTTCAATTCTCATCCACAGAACCTTAACTCTCAAAGTATTGCCAAATCTACATGGAAAACATGAGTAAAATGCACCAAAAAAACCCAAGCAAACAAACAAAAAAACCCAACCAACCAAACAAAAAGACCCACAAGTGGTTTTTTAAATAGTCACTGTAATCAAAATGCTCTGAGATCAGATCAGTGTAGTGGATGATCACAATGGGTGTCATAAAATCTAATTCCAAAGCCCCTTTAAATCTGTAACAGCCTTTGGATCAGACCTAGTTAGCATCAATTAATTACCAGAGCCATCAGTTTTAAACCTTCCACTAATATTACATTCATGTAAACTAAAAAAAAAATAAAATCCTCCCAAATAGTTTAAGAGTGAATTTCTCTTTCAGATTTGTATCCTTGGAGCCCTAGAAACATCCCCTACAGCCCTGAAAACAGAAAGTTGTGGTCTTGCAGGCGTATGAAAACTCAGTTTAACATCCTTAGAGATAACTGGGGATGCAAGGAAAATGTGGGTTTTTTTAAACAGGAAGACTGAAGTGACTGTCTAAAGCAAAGCACGTGTGCAATAACCAGAGAGGGATACTGCAGATGGTCGTGACGCTGTTTACATGAAATCTGATTACTTCCCTGATTTTTGGCACAGCGTATAAAGAAGCTTATTTTTCCCCTGTACGTGTAATGCCTTTACCAGATACATTGAAGAGCTCAACAAACATATGCTTCCTATGCTTCACCTAATACAACCCACTGTCCCTTGGGAAAAGGTCCTGCCAGGAAACAAAAACAGTCAAATGGAGGAACTCATCCAAAATACAGGTGCTCATGGTGTAACAATGCTCCTTCAGTCTGCTTCAGAAAGAAACCACAGAAGCATTCAGCACAGCGTGAGGGTTATTAAGAAAACATCAGCTGGAAAAGCATTTCTAGGCAAACATTTGCTATGACTAAAATTAAATTATTTTTCTTATTTTCTCCAAATTAATTCATTATGATATAGAGTAGTAAAATTAACTACTCTGTTACTGTTCTTTGTTACCTTTTCCTGGAAAATGGTGCATGCCAGAATGTAGTTATTTTAATTAAAACAACAACAACAAAAAAAAGAGAAAATATACAATACAGACATAATAGTTGCTTTAAATAACTATTTTATGAATTATAATATGTTCAAGTAGATTGGTAATAACTACAAGAGCTCATAATTGCTTGTAAAGCTTACCCTTTGTTCAAGTAAACTATGAAGTATTAGCTGGAAGGTTGCTTTTCATTTTTGTTATTTTTGTTTCTTGTTGATATTCAAAGGTTTGTACTAGAAAATGGAAAAATTGTCTTGGTCCAAAGAATCAACATACAGAGAGTCAAAAGGCAGAAGCATAGAAAGTAATTAAAAAGTTGAAGAACAAGATAAAGTCTACAGCTCAGAGAAAAGTTGAGCTCTAGGAAGAAACACCACCACAAGATACAGGACAGAAAGTGTAAATACTCAAATAAGAATCTCCATTTTGAACCACATGGAGCAGGAGTAATTTGCTTATTCCAAAGTCAGAGAGTACTGCTCCTAAACACATACACTAGCTTAAAATCCAGGATTGAAGTTTTATTAGAGTACCTTCCCTTTGACCAGATTTGCTGTAGGCAGGCTCTGAATCCTGAGATACAACATTCATTATTCTGCAGTGAAGCAGAACGGCACATAAGGGTAGTTTCTCACATTCTGCACACCCTGGACATCATTAAAATACACTAACAATAAAATGAAAGTAAAATAAAAAAGTTTTCTCTTGTGCCACTACTTCTACCATGGCTGCAACAGAACAGGCTGCACCAGAACAGAACACATAGCTATTCATGGCTACTAACACAGTAAAACAAAATACTTATGTCTTTTGCCACCCACCAGAGAGCCCAGATGTTTTCTGTCAAGCTAGCTGGACAACAGCGTTCTAATGTAACTTTCTCTTACAAGAAGAAAGTTAATGTCTCCTTTGAAAAAGTTCACCTCTCCTGGGACCTCTGATTTCAGAGGCATGTTCTTAGTAATTGTTTTGGTACTCATACCCCCTGGTAATCTGCAGATTTATTACTTCCTTTCACCTTAGAGGAAGATTCTACAGGATGATCCTTCAGAACACCATGCAGATTTCTTTTCATGCTGTGCTAGAAGCAAAAGAACCTCACTTGCCTCGAAAGCAGCTTCATCCACTTCTAATTATATGGAAAGGTGCTCATGAGCATACGCTGGTGGTCAAAATTTTAAGAGCCCTCAAATGAATTCACCTGGGAAATTCAGAAGATTTCACAGCTTCATATTTAATGTAAATCTGGCATGAAAATGGAAAGGCTTTCTTCATCTTACAGCATTATAAAACTCATCTCAGACATTCATGGTAGTAGACATTTCATGTCTACTGTGTCATATTATGTCTCCATGTATTAGAGACAGGAGATTCAAGACAATAAAATGTCAATATGTCAATAAAATGTCAATATTCATCAATATTAGATGAATCTCTAACTTGTTTCCTCACCTTGCTGCTTGGATAGACCATCTGAACCAAGATGTCAGAATTACTTACATCATTCTCATTAATTTTCCTGAAGTTTTTTGAGAGCCTGAACGCTCTGCAGTTATATGTTGTACATTATTAGCAACTCCTGGAATCTTTCTAAATGCATAATCAGTGCAGATAAACAACAGGGCACTCCACCAGTATATATTAAAGAAAAAAAACCAATTCACCAGATCAAAGTCCAGCTGTCTACCTAGCACCACCACCATATTCACCACCAAGATATGCACTCAAAACACAACCCTGATCAGATCTCAAACGCATACAAATTTGAGGCATGAATTTGAGAACAGAAAAATCTTCATCAGGTCATCAGGCAGATGAAAATATGAATCTGTAACTCATAAAATGACAACAGAAGGTTTCACTGAACTACATCTTAAGCTATGAATCACTGGCTATGATTTAAAAACCCTTGCAATCCAGAGGAGTAAATACTTGCCATGACTAGATCACTAAGTGATATGCTGCATATTGAAGAAAAATGATGAACCAAAGAAATTATGCAGCTCAGCTCTATAGAACAACTCGAAGACTTCACAGAACAATTCAAAGACCCCAGGCCAAATATGGTGCTCACACTGTTGCAGCACCATCATTCAAAGACCCAGGGGGAGATTCTGACCTGCAGAAGCTGTGTGGACTCAGCCCAGTCAGGGACTATTATGACTTTATGTAATAATTCTGCTTTTTTAATCGGGTCTGTTATTTACTCTGTGCACAAAATCTTGCCCCTGCTACAGAATTTCAAATTTCAGTCTTCCACATTTTATAGCTATGGCTCTGTTCTTCATATATTGAGGTGCTTTTTATGTTCTGTACTGCAGGGATTGCAAACAGCTGAGTATCCAGTAGAGAATTGACTCTGAACACCTATTTTGAGATAATAATTTTGTCAAACATTAAAATAACAAGCTCTATGACATTTAGTCCCTTTTGAAGCCAACCTTGAGCATTAACAAAAAAATGCTCTAAAGCAGGAGATGTCACTATTAAAGAAATAAACCCAAACATTTTTCCAGATGAAGAAAGGACACATGAATAGTCTTGCTTCTAGGACTGCATATGACTATTAATGAGTTTTCAGTGTGCATACGTAGTCCTCAGAGAACCTTTCATAAGCTGTTCCCCAGCTGGGGGATCCTTGACAGTGCAGCTCCACAGGGAGCCTCTATAAATACTCCAAGGCCAAATGAAACTGTGAGGATGAATAGCTTGCCCTTCATATAATTTACATGCTCAAAGTCACAAAACACTTTGCATATATCAGTAAGGCTCATGGCCTTAACTTATGATTTCCTATGCAATAAGGAACAGCATCTCTTTTCCTGAATTTGAATCAAGAAAAATAAAAACAAAGCGTAAGGTAATTTATGGTATGCCTGCATGCACAAGGCCACTGAGGACTACCTGCTTAAACTACCTCAGTTATCAGGAGTGCTGCAGTTGTACTGAGTTGTCTCATAATCTGGAAACACTGCTGCCAACACCTGAGCTGGCTTTTTTCCTCTATACTTAACAGCTGTTTAGCTGTTTCAACAGCACAGAACTATACCAAGCCTGTAGCAGCTAATGAAAACACCCCTGTGTTCCTCAGAGGCTCTGGCTGAAATTCACTGCTATAAAGTAAATAAAACACTAACTTACTGTCCCAAGAATTTGCCAACAAATAAACAGAAACAATAGATTTACAATATAAATAACTACTAGAAGCATCAGAATCAATCAAAATATAAGAAAACAGAAAGTGTAGGAACTGGGAAAGACAAAAGGTTAGTCCTACAAAGGCTGAGAGAATCACCATCAGGGATTTCTGAAACCTCTTTTTCTAAGGTTCCTGTCACAAATGAAAGGAAAATTTATCTGAGTAACAGTACTGACTTACATTTTTTGTAAGTGTAAACCAGGAAACATTAATACATAATTAATGGCACATTTTTATTTATTTATGCAGCCATGAACTTAAGAGAAACATGTAGAATCTATGATTGAGTCTTAGGGATAGCTTTGGAAGGCACCTAAATTTCCCAAGAGACTGAAGTCTTACAGCAGAAATTTGATAGCTATTGCTTCTGGTCCTGGCATGAGGCATAATGGGTCTATATCTCATCCACATGCTTAGTACTACTGTGACCTGAAATGAACGTTTAGAAAACTTCTGGAAATCAACCAGACCAAAATAAACTACTAAAAGCTACACAGCATGTATATAGATTACACAATCATGTTTCCGGTATAGAAAAGATCTTATTTCAAATAAGATGATGCATTATGAGAATCACAAAATGATAAAAAAATAATAATAAAACAATTGATACTGGAAGTGATTTTTAAAAGATAGGGAACTGTCAGCTTTAAGCTACATTTTAGATTTGAGACTAATTTAAAACAAGAATGGATGAGTATAAGCCTGTTTTATTGCTTATAGAAACATAGCTGTGTGCAGTTGTACACTGTGTCGAACTCAATCTTGAGAAAAAGCAATTGCAGATATGACAAATGGAAAAAATAAATTTCATGCAACTGTTTTATGGGACTTAGAAAAAATTCCACTATAGAGAGTCAGTTTTATCCTTTAATGCCTTTTTTTAAATGAGTAATTAAAAATTACTAACTCAAAGAACACTGCATGACAGGATCCTAAATCAAACTTGCTAGACAAAAGGAGGTACCAGTGGACAGTAAAAGTACTCACAGGACAAACATCTGTCAGCATTCATCAGTTCACCTGGAACCAGAAATTATAATTTCTTTCTTATGGATATTTTTGTTTCTGAGGCTCAATAAGAGGAAGAAGCCTTCACATAGGAAGGAACACAGTCAGACACTGACTCGGGTACAGCTTGGAGTTATTTCAGTGCTGTCTTCAATCAGACACATTTAACTATCATCTACTAACAGTATTAATAAGAAAAAACTGTGGTTTTCAATGAGACTGCAAACCAAATGAATTCCTGATGCAGCATGACTGATATCAGCCTAGATCTATCAGGATTACTGTACAGCCACAGATAGTTTTTTACTTCCTGTAGTTTATCAGCAGTGTACAGGAATTGGCTTTAAACCCAAAGAACACTTAATGCTTGCTTCAGTTCCACTGAAGGCAATGAAATTAAGCCTATGTCTAAAGGAAAATGTGCACTTGGATACAGTGATGAAAAGTGACCTAAATCACTTTACTGCTGTAATTGGATCAGTATCTGAAAAGTCTTCAACTAATATCAAGCTATGATCATAGCTTTTTCTCTCCTCAAATCCTAGCAAGTCATTTCTTTATATACTAAACAACACCAGCTGGAGGTTTTCACCCCAGGAAAGCCTTTGTGTAAGGTGGTCTGTGTAAAATAAAACAGCAGTCACCACTGCATTTTGGCATGAGACAGCTCCGGAAAGAGCACACTGAGGTGCTCTGGAGTACCTGTAAAGGAAAGCAAGAACACCCAACTTCTGCATCTTTGCTCTAGGTGTAGCCTGTTTGCAAGATCAGGATTGATGGAGCTTAGGGCAAAAAGAAAAGGAAAGATTTTAGGATTAAAAAGTAACATATGTATGAGGCATAAAGAGGCTAGGAGAACATCTAAGTAATTTTATAAAATCTGTTTTGCTATGTGTATAAAAAGGAAACATCATGCGCATAAGCCACCAAAAAAAAAAAAAAAAAAAAAAAAAAAAAAAAAAGAAAAAATAAAGCAGTTCCAGAGTATAGTTCTCTTACCATTTCACACTAGGTCTAAAACTGCACCTATGAATAAAAGCATCAGTTTTGTGGATCCTTTGTACAAACAAAAGTACAGACAAAATAAGTAATGTGGTAACAGGATTACAGGATTGGACTGTCACCACTGGTCTTCCACATCTGCTTAAAAACATATATGTTTACTGGTTTGTTCACCTGGATAAACTCAACCTAGCTACTAAGAATACTATATCTAAAAATCAAAACAAACCAATTATTAACTATTCTGGTCCAATAAAACAACTGTTAATATTAAGGGCTAATTTAAAAAATGCTAAATCTTACTTTTATATTGAATTTAATTCTTTGGCATATTGGTCTCACATGAGGATAATTTGAACCCTAATACAGCTATAGTAATTGAAATAGAAGTTTCTTGCCCCAACTTGTTTGTTTTTTCTTAAATGTCACTAGAACAACAGACCTCCAAATTCTGCAAATACATAAAAATAACACCAATCAAGTAAGTATGCTGACATCATCTGGTATAAGAATCACAAATTAGGAATCACAGTATTTCATTTGGAAAATTTGCTTTTGTGCTTGATAGGTAAGAACATCTTAAATGATCAATAGCATGGAACAGTTTTTGAAATGTTTACTTTTTCAAACAATATCCATGTTAACTAGACAAATCCATGCTGACCTTAATGCAGACTATCAAAATATTAGGAGGCTAGAGCAGAATTCTCTTTTTAGTCATGCTTAATCTTCACAAGCCTTACATTTTTCTCAGGAAAAGAATCTTCTTGCCTTTCATCAAGCTCTAAGGTTCTCAGTTTCTCATACCCAAGATTATTTATAATCTCTCTAATATCTCATTAGTCAAATACCCCTACAGCTTTTTGAGAAGTGTTCTTCCATGTCAGCATACAGTCTTGCCCTTTTCTTACAATGGACAGACTTAAATCATTTCACACTTCCTCCCCTCAGACCAGTAACTGTCTTCTAACTAAAGGTCACCACAACAACATGAGGGAAAAGGAAGGTGGATGAAATTTAGAAGCTGTTTGTTTGCATGTATTTCTTGCTAAATGAAGAAAATTAATTTAAGAGTATGTGTATTACCGTAGCACTGACTGCAAAACAGGTTCAGAAGCTCTCCAGCAGCTAGAGAAGTCTGAAAAGCCAAGCTTGAAATCTAGAAAATTCAAAACTTACACAAGACGAATAAGCAGCTCCATGCACACTGGAATGGGCACAATTACTGAGCAGCAGTTCTACAGAAATTAGATAGGAGCAGCAATGGACCTCAGATCATGAGACGCCATGTAATGTAGTTACAGAAAGGGTGATCCTCATTCCATGGCACCTAATCAGAGGTATACTATGTCCAGCTTTGAGGTCTCAATAAATTGTACCAGAAGTTTTATTAATAGCTGAAAATTAGAAACAGCACTAAAAACAATGAAATATTTTCCAAGATGACATCTAAGGAATAGTTTCATTTTAACACTCCACTTTAAAAAAAGATCTGGTTTTCAGAAGACAAGCAAAATTATTAGAAGTCCAAGTAATGTTAAGTAGAAAAACTCAAGATGTTCTGCTCAGACAGAAAGTACTCCAGATGCCTACAAAGCAGCATCTGGATGCCTCCAGATGCTTATTCCAGGGCCAACTAAAAGAGTAGAATTTTGCAATAGTTTTTTTACATTTTTTGTTTCATTAGGACAATGGCTTAAGAAAATCTATAAAAGAACAAAAAATATGCATAAAAGAACAAAAAAAACCGCACACCATTAAGAAGCCAAGTGATACTATTTCACAAACTTCTTACCGGATCTAAGAAGGTACCTAAGAAAATGTTTAAGTAATTAAAAGTCATATCTGAAACAAACAGGGATTTTTATGGTTTGGATTAAAATTTCAGTAGAAATTTCTGCATGTCAGAACACTTCTGTGAATACCCAAGACAAGTTTGGCAAAGATAAATGGTTTTGTCAGTGTTAATGATTACTTTCCCAAAGTATAATTCTGTCTTAATGCACACCTATAAAGGACATGCCTTTGTGCTGTATGGAAAAGATAACCAGCTATCACCTTGCTCATGTGTATTCCCTCTTTATCTGTGCATACCTTAATAAGCAGAAAAGAGAGCAGTTAAAGTTTGGCAGCAAAAATTTCTGAAGGTTCCAGTTGTAGTTTCCCATATTTGGAGAAAGGATTGCACTTGGGGGCTCAAATGTCACATGGGCATGGAACGTTAATGGAAAATTTTTGCTTAAAACATCTTTGTAACTCCATTTACTGGCTGGAGGTAATACCTTTTCCAGCCTGACTTGGTAGGGGATTCTCACTTCCTTTGATTATATAATGCTTTAGTACTAAATACTCTTATAGAGGTCATTAGCAAGAGAACACAAAATCATGAAGAAGGAAAACAACCACTTTTTGTGTTCAAGACAGGGTACAAATGGAAAACAGTAAGACAAAAGATCACATCTGAGGATTAGAAGAAGACTGGAAAAATCTTACACTTTCGTAATACCCAGTAATAAAAACCAAACAGGATGTGACCAAGAAACAGAAGACTGTATTGCAAACAGATGAATGTGCTTAACTCACAACCCTTTTCTGAAGATCTAAACTCTAGTTTCCGGCTTTTAAATGCTCATTTCCAGTGTTGCACATTCTATATGCTGGGGAAGAGAGCTGGTTTTGATGGGAGAAAGCCATAGTGGAAAAATAGCTACAGGGACTACAGAGAGATTATACAACTCATTAGTCACACTGTACATGAAAACTCAACTTGAATACTTCTAAAATACTTCAAACTAACTAAATGGCAAGCCTTTACCAGTTTTGGCTGATGCAAGTATTCTGAAGATTCATATTCATACTTCCTTTTGCTTATCTACTATAATAACACATACATGTAATTTAGTGACTCCAGTGAAAACTTGGATTTGGCATTCCCTTAGAAGGGAAGAAATTTTCAAGGAGCATTTACTTATATTAGAGGGAAATACTCTAAAAGACAATAATTTGTCTTTTAACTGTCATTTATCAAAAATCTGAACAATATATTAAAAACAGCTGTGAACTGAACCACCCTAAAGTTTGCTATTTGTGATCTGAAATTCTTACATGCCCCAAAAAAAAAAAAAAAAAACAAACCTGAAGAACATGTTACTTCTTTCTTCCTTCCTATTTCTGACACCCACCTAAAAGCTAAAAATACCTCAGCGAAAAATTAGGCCAATAGGATGTCGAACTTAAACCACTCCAGTGGATTGTGATCTGTCAGCTCTGTACCTCGATATATTCAATATTCTAATAATGAACTTTCCAAAGCCTCATACTGATACCATTCCAATGAATGTTTCATAAATCAAAATATAATAATGTAACTATTTTTTTTATTCTTGCCTTTAAGACAATGGTTGCTAAAAAATTTGCAGACTTCTCAGCAACAAGGAAAGCATAACTGGATTTAACAGGCAAGCATTATCACCCTACTGAACTGTGGAAGTGACATGTAAGTTGATGATTTACTGATGCTCTGAAGAGATATTACTTTGTTGTCATTATCAAAATTTATTTGATATGTTCTACGAACAGATTAAAATATTTCTATCAGTGTCTCCTTGAAAATCCTATCCAGTTGACAGAGTGAGCAAGAAACACTCAAGATTAAGCAGTTTTAGCCTTTAATCTTCAGTGATTCATTGCACAGCCTTGAACAACTGACAAAGTGTAATCTTCAAAACTGACCAAGTAATTTAACTTCTCTTGCAGAATTTAGCTATCTAAAGAAATTAATTTCATAATTTGCATGGATTCTGCAAAATCCAAAATGTGAAACATTTTGAGATTTTGCATAGAGAAGCTAGAGGTACTTATATATTCTGGATATCTCACTGTCTAGACTGTCTGTAAAATACATTTGAAAGAAGATATTTTAATGTAACCATTCAAACATAAGATTACTTTTTAAGAGTTCAGATATTAAGCCAAAAATTTTTTCCTTATTCAATACAGGATTTCTCCAGACTCCTAAAGTATAATTAGCAGACCTCGCACTTAACAGCACAATTTTAAGTGGTACAAGTTTGGCTTTGCTCTAGCAGGAGTCTCAGTGACATGAATGGGAAAACTTCATTTTTGTAAGGGTGTCAAGTAATTTTGTGCAACTTATGTCCCCTCCATCATTTGTACTGTATGATCAGGCTTAAACCAGAGGCTCTTCCTCCACACTCTTCTCTTGTCTTTTCTACTTCTTCCTTATTTTTTCATTCCAGGCCTAGTTTGACAGAATCAGTAGATTTTCTCAACGTGGTGCTCTGCCCTTCTGAAATGTTATCCAAATTTCATATTGCATTTAACCATGGCATTTCATGCACATATAAGTTCATAATTTTGTTTCTTTATGGTATTTATGCTTTGTTTGCATTTCAGCAGTCACTAGGGATGAGATTACTTCTGTAGCATTGTAACATTAGCAGATGCATACATAATTATTTTTCCTTTATTTGCTTCATATGAAATACAGTAACAGTCTGGTTACAAAAGGGAAAAAAAACAACTGAAGAAGTATGAGCCAGACAGGGGAGTAACTTTAAAAATTAATTATGTGAATGACACTTCTCTTCCACCTTTTAAATAAGTAACAACCAACAATCAAATTATGCTATCAATCAAATACTAGTTAAACAAAACACTACTTCATCAATTAAGCACAAAAATTAGAATAAAGGAGGGAGAAAGGTTGTGTATAGTTTCAGTGTGATACCTGTAAAATCACAGGAAACAAGTGAAAGGAAAATAGGTTAAGAAGAGTCCAAATTAAAAGGTTAAAAGTACTTTGATCTATAACCAAACCACAGAATCACAGAATATCCTTAATTGGAAGAAACCCACAAGGATCATCAGGTCCAACTCCTGATTACACACAGGGCAGCCTATAAGTTAAACCACATATCTAAGAGCATTCCCCAAACACTTCTTGAATGCTCAGGCTTCAGACAATGACCATTTCCTAGGGAGCTTTTTCCAGTGCTTGACCAACCTCCCTGTGAAGAACTTTCCTAATACCCAATCAGAACTTCCCCTGACACAGCTTTAAGCCATCTTCTTATGGCCTAAGCCATTCCCTTGCATCTTAACTAAAAGAATGGGCAGTTTTCCAGGATGCATTTGAGAGAGAAGGTAGTGACACTCATCCTCACCAAATGAGTGGTCCTACCTCAAAGCCACAGGTAGCTTAGCAAGTATTTTAAGTAAGCAGCACATGCTTCACTTGAAAGGTTTGTTTAACTGGTTCAAAAAGTGATTGGGATAAATTAAGAAGCCAGATCAAAAATACAGAATTTTCTCTAGAATCAGAAAAAATATTTCAGAACATACAAAGATTACAGATACCTCTCTATGTCTAGTTTACTGTACCATGTGTTTCACAGACGACAACAGATATCCTTCCTGTAACCATCTGTCTGCCTTACTGAACATAAACAAGGGAATTCAGGGGAAAAATCCATTCAATTCTATCTTCGGGAAAATAAAAAAACCCACACAACATGCTATTGTTATAGAATACATATCCCACTGAGTTAATCTAACTCAAGTTTCTATTTGCATAAATACACTTGCTTTTCACCAGCAATTTTCCTGCATATCAGAAAAAGAACAGAGATATCAGAAAAATAAATAATTCATAGTAAATTGCTAAACAACAGATGAATGACAGATTCACCATCTTTCAGCTGCAATACAAAGAACTAGTATTTGTATAAGAGCTCTAAGTTTGATTCAATTCAGCTTAGGCTCCTGCTTACAAGAATTTCTGGCACAGTAGGATTGTTTTGCAGGAGGACAAGCAGCAGATCAAATTCCATAAAGACACTCTCATAACCAATCTCTACAACAGACACCCTAGATTAATTCAGCTTTCTTTGGCCCTTATCATTTACCAATCACCACAGAATCACAGAGTATGTTGTGTTAGAAGGGACCCATCAGGATCATTGAATCAAACTCCTGGCCTTGCACAGGACACCCCCAAGAGTCAGACCATGTGTCTCAGAGTATTGACAAACACATCCTGAACTCTGGCAGGCTTGGTGCTGTGACCACTTCCCAGGGGAGCCTGTTCCCTCTGGGTTAAGAACCTTTTTGTTAATACCCAACCTAACCCCCCAACCCCGCACCCAACACAACTTCAGGCCATTCCCTGAGGTCCTGCCACCAGGCACCAGAGAGGAGAGATCAGTGTCTGCTCTTCCTCACCCCCACAAGGAAGTTGTAACTGCAATGAGGTCTCCCTTCAGTCTCCTCCAGGCTGAACAGACCAAGTGACCTGAGCTGCTCCTCATACACCTTCCCCTCAAGGCCCTTCACCATCTTTCTTGCCCTCCTCTGGACACTCTCCAATACTTTAATGTATTTCTTACGTTGTGGCACCCAGAACTGCCCCCAGCACTCGAGGTGAGGCTGCCCCAGCTCAAAGCAGAGCTGGACAATCTCCTCCCTTGCCCAGTTGCAATGCTGTGCCTGATGCCCCCTGGGACACTCTTGGCCCTCCTGGCTGCCAGGGCACTGCTGGCTCATGTTCAACTTGACATTGACCATGACCCCCAGGTCCCTTTCCATAGCTCGGCTTTCCAGCTTCTAATTTCCCAGTCTGTACGTACATGCAGGGCTGTCCCATCCCAGGTGTGGAATCCAGCACTTTCCTTTGTTGAACTTCATTCAGTTGCTCAGCCCTCTCTAATTTGTCCACAAATAAATCTGTCTGCAGGGTCCCTCTGGCCTCAAGGGAGTCAACAGACCTCACAGTTCAGTATAATCAGCAAACTTGCTTAGAATCCCTCCCAGTCCTGTGCCCCAGTCATTTATGAAGATGTTGAAAAGCACGGGGCCGAGGATGGAGCCCTGTGGAACCCCACTAGTGACACACTGTCATTCTGATGTCACCCCATCACTACAGCCCTCTGTGCCCAACCCATGAGCCAGCTGCTCATACCCTGCATGATGTGTTTATGCAGCTGTGTGCTGGACATTTTGTCCAAAAGTCAGGTTCCTGTGAGAGACAGCATGAAAAGCTTTACCGAAATCCAGAAAGATTTCAACTGCCTGCCCTTGATCACCTAGGTGGTTTATCTTATCATAAAAGGAAATCAGGTTTGATAAGCAGAACTTTACTCTCATTATCATCTCTCTCCCTGGAATTTTGTGTTGTAAAATTTCATGAGAAGCGAATGCAACTAATTTTAAATTATTTTGACAGCTTGCTTGAAAATAACAACAAGAAGAAAAAAGTACATTTTCAAAATCTCTAATGTTTTTCTAAAGATAGCCCTTTCAAACTTGTGTATGCCTGACTTAGAAAAACAAATCCTAAACACATATCCAAATTTCATGAACAAAAACAGTCTGGCTGAAATTTTTCTGACTTAACTTATTCAATGCTCTTTTTTCTTAAGAATATCGGCAAAATTCTGCAGAACTGAAAATTCCTTGCAAATTCTGTTCCCATGTTACAGGTACAAGGTATTCTTTAAAAACTTTACCCAGTCTGAAAGGACAGTGAGATTACCTTAATAAGTAAATAAAATGCGTATTTACTTATTTATTTATTTATTTATTTACACACACAGTAAAAAACACTTATGAAGATTAAAGAATCCCATAAAGACAGACTAAAAAAATCAATATTTAAGTAACGGGGGAAAAAGCACCTTTCACAATTATCTCTTGGTTGTGTCCTCAGAAGCAATGTAATTTCCATTAATTGTTCTAGACAATGCCAAAATTAGATGATTGACTAATACAAAGCCCTAAAATTTAAAGCACAGAAAACCCATTTTCATCTAGTGCAGTTACATGCAGTGCCCATCCTATGGATTTTCACAAAGAGATTCCTGTATTACATTACCTAGCTGAGCTAGGGGAATGTTTCCAAGAAAAATCAACAGTCATGACTAGTCTCTTGCCTTGACCTAAAATATTTCAAAAGAAGGGCCTTATGTCTGCTGAACTAATTCTTAACAATGTCATTTTGATATTGGTTAACTGCTTTACTTCAAATGCTGTAAATACTAAAATTCTGCAAAGAAATTAAAAACCTTTAAAACAAAAATGAGGTAAAACTTTTATTTTAGTCAGATATAAGGATGAACTTCTAATGTGGAAAAAAGTCACTATAAAATCAATTCACACAATTTACGTAAAAAATCTTTTAAAGATGTCACAATTAGAATAAAACAACATTTTTTTCAAAAAAACCCCATGCTAATGCCACTGCAGTAACAGCTGCCTTATCTTCCTCTGTTTTTTTCTCTGAAGGACTGCAGAAGCATTACTGCTCCTGCAGCCACCAATGTGCATGATGGATACATGGTCATACACAGCACTTAAATTCTTTGCTGCATGAATTCAGTTCTCTGAAGGGGTCTGCATAGTACATATGTGTGTGTGGTTTATACCATTTGGTCAAAAATGCAAACCCTATTCAAGCAAGATTATGATACCATGCAACCTGTGCTGTGCTGTAAAGCTCTGTCTGATTTTGATTATTTTAATGATTGCTTAACTAGTATTTATGATATCTGTAATGTTTATGGGAAACAAATTCAGGTTTTCATGCAGATATATTATACTGATCATAAACAGCCACAGAACAAGAAAAGATCTTTTGGACCTGGCTATAACCTCATTACCTGATTTTCTGTTTACCATCTCTCTGGGATATCAGTTATCATTAAAATTATGATACACTGGTCTTTGCAGAGTACTAGTTTTAATGAGGTTTGATTGATCAAAGAAAGCTAAATAATTTAGAGCACTAAATATGTCAACATTTTTAAAATGTATCACCTAATAAACATTTTATTACAGTTGTTTCATGAATCTATTTTCCAGCCCTGGATTTCTTGTTGGCTAATTTCTTCCTAACTAATCCTAGAAGTATCATGCTTCTTGATTGTCTCTGATTACCACTCTTCTCCAGGATTTTTCTTTGGATTAGTGTAATGCTAATCTGCCTACCACTATCTGAAGCATCTTGCTTCTACTTTCAAAATGTTGCTTTTTCCCTTTTTAAGACCTTCAAGTTCGTCTAATATTGCAATCTTCTAAAAATCATATTATCATTTCCTATCCATTGGTTGTGTGGATGCTTTACTGTCGCAAAAATTTTTTTTTGTCCTTATCCAAAATACCAAAAGATTGACAGTTTCTCCACAGGTTTATTTAGCTTTCAGATATCAACTCATAAATTTTATTTACTGTTGTTGTCCTTTTTTATTTACTATCTATTCTTTTGTTTATTTTGCCATTTTCATTTCTCTTAACTAGGTTTTTAAAAAACTTTGAGACTAGCTTTTCCATTTAGAGAACTATGCTTTTTCAAGTATCTAATGAGGTTTTTCTTTGATATAATGCCCAGTCATACACATTGCAGTGGTGTTTTTTTAGCATTTTCTTCCCATATAATTTCACGAGGATAAAATCTGAATGCATTAGAACGATATATTTCACAGTTGTGACATATTGGCGGTGAGAGATGCTTCTTTTTCTATTAGAAATAGTGACAGTGCAGTTACTATTACTATCTTTGTAAAGTAGGACTGGACAAATGAGGCAAGG
Organism: Haemorhous mexicanus; assembly: GCF_027477595.1. Classification (NCBI taxonomy): domain Eukaryota; kingdom Metazoa; phylum Chordata; class Aves; order Passeriformes; family Fringillidae; genus Haemorhous; species Haemorhous mexicanus. The sequence goes on from NC_082343.1 coordinate 63,456,291, forward strand.
TGAAGCTTTTTCAAAACTGATTCTAAGATTCTGGAATCACTAAAATGAAGGAAAACACAAGTGCCTTCTACACAAAAATATGAGCTAAGCATTTTGTTTTCAGTGGATTCTGAATCCAGGGGAAAATAAACATATAATAGGAAAATGTAAGGAGGCAAAACTGTTTTTAGAAAGGGAAATCTGAGAAGTGACAATAAGGCAGAGACAAATATTCTGAAGTCTCATTACTAGATGTTTTCCCTCACATTACTTATCCAGAATGTTTATCCTCCCAATTACTTTATATATCAGGTGAAAACTTTGCTATACGTTTTAATACAAAAAGAAAAATAACAAAAACTAATTCCATGCTCTGAAGTGGTCTTGTGATACAACTTGTGTATATTAATCATGAAGCTTGTAGTTCTTTCTGAATGGAGCTAGTTCTTGGAGTCAACTAGGCACAGAAGGCATTCCCAGCATTTTGTGGTGATTACCTAACTCTGCCATTTGCAAGTTTACCAGCAAAATGGGATTACTGGATATCAGCCATAGTAGTGACAAGTCAGAGCAAGTAGATTCCTATCCTAAAACTGAAATTTGTAAAAAACAGAGTATCTGAGAGAGCTGCCTACTCATTTAGTATTTGTTCCACATATCATGTTTGTTTTTAAGATTTTGTTGCTTTGCTTTTTTTTTTAAGATGCAACAAAACATATTCCCCTCAAGTTCAGCCCTGCTGACTCCTGCTGGATTTACACAGAAGATTACGTATCCATCAAGTCTCAAAGTTGCTTTCTTCTGCATAGAAAGAATTAGCACATAATTTAGGATTTTTTTCTCCAAGTTTAAGATAAGAGCCCACTCAATGTAATATTATAAATATACTACCTTAAAGAAGAAAAACAACCAAAATTGGCAGGGATACCAAACCTTACAAACTTTTGAATGATTAAAGTTTTAAGAAAGTTATGTTATTTTGTTTCAGTTTTGCACTTCTGCCCAGCTATAACTGAAAAAAATACGATATGAGTGTCCATTAAGCTTTTAAAATGGAGTAAATAAAAGAACTGTGCACTACAAAAGAACTTTTATAAGAGTTACAAGGAAAAATAATTTAGTTTGATGGATACACAGAAAAGAGAGTACAGCTAAACCAGATGCAATAAGAAACTTAGATGAATGTGTTTAATAGGAGAGTTTTTAAAAATTAAAACTGTAACAAAATGTTAATGGGTATATGACAGTGGTACTCAGAGTAAATCTTTTGGGAAAAAACCTGACTCTCATATGAAAAACAGATCACAGTACTAGCTCAAAATTTAATGAAATGACAATAAAGCAGAGAAGTGAATTCCAGACCCCCAAGAAGTGGTAGTTCACCCATGGTCCGATAATTATAGCAACTCAGGCCCACAACCAGTCATCTGTATCAGTTTCATTTTTGGTTCTTATTAGTAAAAGTAGTCAGCTAAAACCTGGACAGATCTGCATTTCCACCAGAAGCGGAAGCCAAGGAGCACAGCATCATGGAATCTTTTTTCGTCTAAGGCTCCACTGCTCCTAGAAAAGCTGAGAAAGCTAAAGCAAGGGTGGCCATCAAGATGAACAAAATGAGTACAAGAGACTGCAGATTGTAAAAGCACTTCCCAAAGATAAGAAAGGCATGAAGATGCCTTTCTTCTGAATATCTGCCCTTCCCTGTGAGCCTTCCTCTATCAAGAGTTAAGGCAGACCGGAAATTTCCCCCTCCCACAGCCTTACCCTACATAGCTATGAAACCTCATCAGAGTCCAGAATCCCTTCTTTCCCAGAGAAGTGTAGAAGGAGCTGCTGTGGGATGTGTTACATAAGGATGAACTGAGTGTGTCCAACAAAATGATTTATTCCACAGAAGAATCTGAAAATGCAGCAACTGAAAGCTTACCTTGCTTCAGGATTCCCCCATAGTAGCTGCTCTGTGTCTCATCCTTTGATACAAAAAGTACTCCACAGGCTAACTGGGATGCTTAGAGATCTATTTTAACAATGTAAGCTTTCACAGCATCCTGAAGGCACCCAGAAACATTTGATTCTGTAAATTACCAGCCACACTATTTTTCACTTTAAACCACCATTTAAGTGGTTTAAAGCCCTATGGCCCAGAGCTAGTAGGCAGGCCAAATTTTTAAAAGAGACTTCCGATTTACAAATAAACAGATTTCATTAGCAGTCAATGCTTGCGTGCTTATTCAGGCTTGTAAATATATTTTCACTGCATTTTTAAGCAGAGTAAACAGAAGTAGAACTTCAACTCGTAACTTCCAAGCAGCTGACTTTCTCAACCTTAAAGCACATAATTCAAACTAAATATTTTTCTGGGTAAATGAGAATTAATAAAGAGCAATATTAACATTGTACTTCATGTTAATGACATCACAAGGAAAACTCTCTGCATCCATTTTATAAACAGAAAAAAAATTTCTTTCCTCCTAGGTATAGCTAATGCAGGAATAAATGTAATAAATACCACAAGACATTCAATCTTTAGTACAGCATTGCCTCAAATGATAGGCAAGTGAATGCAACATTCTCATTTAGGCTTTTGACCTCTCCAGTGAGAAAAGTAGAGGCAGTTTTTATGTCTAAACAGTGACTGGAGAAGAACCTAGAACCATGAGTTAAGCTGCAGGTGTATGCCAGTGTGTGTCTGCACATTTATTAATTTAAACATTATCTATCCTTCAGGATTTATACTCATTGTTATCACCCCCACTGTGGCTACAAATGACCTTGTCTTCTGCTCTGCCTCTCCAAACTCAGTTGTCCCAGCATTACAACAGCTTCCAGCTAGAAAAAGTTTCATTGTATGTTTAAAATATACAATGAAACTATGCCTCAGACAATTAAAAAAAAATTAATATAATACAAGATTATCCCAAAAAGGAAGTCAGGATGTTGGAGAAAACAAGACCAGTCAGAAACACCCAGATACCCATATTAATTCCAGCTTTTCATAAACAAGTTCACCAGTGATATCTAAAACTGATAATGACTTTTTAATACCTTTTTAAAAGCTCACATATGATAAAAAATAATGTCCTCTTTGGAAAGTAATTACTTTTTATTGCTGCTTGTTGGTATATGTGATTTTGTGTTTTCATATGGAATAAAGATCTGAACAGCTCATTAGAAGAAAAATCATTACCTGAATGTAAAAAGGAGGTGTTCTTTACTCTGCCAAAACCAACATAAATCAATTTAGCTTTGAATATTGATAGTGACATGGACTGATACTGAACAAGAGCTATTTTTAATGTAGCTGCAGGAGAAATGCAGCTCTGCTACAGATCATTACTGCATACCTCATATGCCTCATTTATTAGCCCAGTCAGAGGCAATTACAAGAAAGCCATTCAAATGCAAAAGGCCTCTTTAAGAAGGCTGTCATGTACAGTTTCTCTGCCATAAGGGAGAATTCAAATATTGATACATGGCATCAGGACTATCTCATTTCTTATTTATGATATTTCTTCCTATTTAATTTTAGAGTACTGTTCATTTGCATGAAGCACGCACTAGTAATCAAAAATAGCACCCAGGTTAAGAATGGAATGTGACTTTCAGGTCGCCGAGTTCAAAGACAAAAGAAATATAAAAACTTCCCTTGATAAGACTGCCCCATAGACTGTCACATGGCTTCCTTCCTCTGCCTTCTAGTTCCAAGTCACAAACAAGGTTTCAACTCCCTTTTCCTCTAGAAGTCCTATCAAACTCCTTCCAAACTCTAAAAACCCTTGCTGAAACCCTTAATTTTTTTGGTTTATATTTCAGCTGTGGAACAGTCAGAGCACTGCAATTTTTCATTATCAAAGGAATATGCTTAAGCCCAGTGCTGTGACAGGCTCCTAATACAGACTTCTGATTTCACAGTAACAGGGCAGAGCCACAAGAAGGTGTTAAGGCAGTTATATCAAACTATGCTAACAGAATGCCACCCACAACTCCACATTGTATTTTTCATCTGCAAATTCAAGTTTTATTTTCTTTACAGGCTATACTTATACATTTCTTGAACTTCAGATAAACTGTTGGATGGATGGAGAGTAGGGAAAACAGATGACAAAAACTTAGAATGTAGAATATTCTCAAGGCAGGTATAAAGGCTCTTTGAAGTATATGCTGCTAAAGCTTCAGAAGCTTCTCTTATTGCATCTTCTCCACTGACACAATCTGACACAATGATCCACATAGCTAAATCATCATGAATCAGCTGAGTTTGGCTCAAATTCACAATTTAAGAAAAACAGGAAAAACACTCTAGCACAAGTGAAAGGCTGGCAGCGCAAAAAGCAACAACACTTCTCTATGGGTCCCTATCCCTTTCTGGAATAGATCAGTGTAACTGTATAGGATGAAATTCACATGCAACAATCTGTCCCTGATTCCAGCCTACAACAGTATCTAAAAAAGACAAAAAAAAAAAAAAAAAAAAAAAAACAAAACCAAAAAAACCCCCAACAAAAATTAACAAAAAACTCAGCCTAAAAACATGGGGGAAAAAAGATTGTTACAAAAAACGAATGGTACACAAAAGATTGGTTATAAAATGTATGAAGCTCTCCACAGAGTTTGCAAAGTGATAAAATAGTTTGGGATCCCCCAGGATCTCTGCATCCTCACAAGATAACAAGTTTTGGGAGAACATCTGTCTTTTTCATTTGTACAAACTGGTAATAAAAAAAAAGAAAAATAGTAACTGGTACAATATATACATATTAAGACAAGTGAAAATTTTCTCTCTTGCTGTTTTGCAAAAGGATATTTCATGACACTTCATGATTTTGTAACCATAGATTTATTGATTCTGAGTAACCATTAATTATGTAAAATAATAATTCATATTATTCAAATTTAAATTCAATAAAATATGGCAGATAGCTTCCTTGAAGGTAGAATGGCTAATATTACCTGAAAACTGGACAGACAACTTGCAATTGCCAGAAATTAATTCTTGTACCAGAGTATTGACTTTTACTGTACCACTTTATAGATCAATCCTTCTTTCAAGGGAAAGAATTTTGTTGCTTTCTTGTCCAAATAATGCACTCATCTGTCTATTTTTCTCACTTTACATTTACAGTTACAAAGAGTTTCTCTATTAGCTTTTAGATGGGTGCTGTTGGTTTGGGTTCCTAAAGAATTCTATAGAACTTACTCATTAAATGTAGAATTAATTTATGACATTTCATTCAAAGAAGAAACAGTGTATTCCTCTGTTTTTTCAGGTTCAATTCATTTTTTCCTTTTAGTCACCCTTTCCTTCTTCCTATCTACATTCTTTCTGATATTTTTTCTGACAGAAGTTAATTCAGACATTTTGTCTAGATTGCTTAATCAGTACTGTCCACTTTTCATGGTCTTTTTTAGGCTTCACACCCTCTCTTAATTTACAGTTCACACCTAAAGGTGGCACATTTAATATAAATTTCCAATACACACTTAAGATAAAGCCGAAGAAAACCCTAATTTCTAAGGCAAATCAGATGAGAAGAATGTTGACTGAAAATAATTATTTTTTGAGATCTTGCCTGTGGAGTTGTGCAACAGAAAGACAGTTGATTTGCAATCTTCCCTCATGCCTCACGTCTAGTAATTTATGAAACAAAAAGAGGTGTTATTCAGATAGGAAGTGCCTTAAAACACAGACTTGGCTCTTTTCAGTACGCATAATATCCACTGAATGAGAGACAAGGATTATATGTACTGGCAAAGATCCAAGAATAAGAAAAGAAAAAATTCTTTATAGGAACCATGCACATCTTCATAGTAAGATGATCAGGACCTTTGAAAGGCACATTAGAACTCTTCATGTTTTCATTACCATGGATCACACTAAAATATTACATAGGGAAAAAAAAGTATGTTAACAGAATTGGAAAGAAACATAAATTATTACCATTAAATCTGGACAAATGTGAGACTTTTTGTCAATACAATCTTCCTAAATATACTTTGATAGAATTCAATCAATAATGGTTCTACTTTCTTTCTTCATTACATTGATTCTTAAATAATACTTCTTTTCTGTCACCCAAATGACTGCATGGAATCTGATAGTAAGATGTTCTTCATTTAGGCATTTTTCTTCTGCTGCTTAGCAATTGATTCCTGCTTTTCAGCAGCAGACCAACAACACTGGCAATTATAATAAGGTTTAGTAAAGACTTAGACATAAGGCAGTACACAAATCTTTCCAACCTACTTGCCGTACTCAAGCTTTGCATGCTTCAGCAGCTTTGCCAACCGTTTGTCAACATTCTTGTGATCATTACTACTCTTGATTTATTTCACAGAAATTAGTTAGTTTGTGATATAAGATTTATTTCTGTTTTTCTTTCTTTTGGACTATACAAACATACAATATGTAATACAGCAGACACTGAATACCTCTGTCTGTTCAGGGTTCACCTGTAGACATTATTCTCTGTGACTAAAGGAGAGGTCTCATTTGCCATTCTATCTGTGAGCTTGCCACATGCACAGGACCAGCATGACAACAGCAATCTGCACTCAAAAACGTTGGTACAGTTGTGGTGACCACCTTTTCTATTCCACGTTGCAAGTATGAAGTCTTGTAAATCCAGGAAAAGGAAATATCAAATCTATCTTTCATCATGTTCTGCTCATCAGGCCTAAAAGGATGATCAGTGTGAATTCTCCTATCTGACTCTCTGTAAAGGCACATGGAATGCTATGGGATGTAAAAGGGGAAAGCAAGGCAGTCTAAAGGAAATGTTAAGCTCCTGTTCTCATTTTGGCGAGCATCCCTATATTTTTCACTACAGAATCAGTGAATAAAATATACAAAATATGCAACTGTATTTAAAAAGTACAGGGACCAAGGAATAGATGTGAGATACAGTCTGTTTGCCAAATTAAGTGCCTTACCACTAGAGACATCATCCAGTTTTCCCAAAAAACTTGTACTTTTTACCTGATTGGTAATCTGGCTTTAACAGGAAAGGTTAACCCCACCATACTGTCTGTATATTGATGCACAGAACATCCTCTTTCAAGCTGAAACATCTCTGACTGAACAGAAATAAAAGCTCAGGCATCATATGAGAAATGAGAGACCTATTTCATAAAAAAACAGACACTGTCAGACACCTCCTCTAACACCTGACATTTGGAAGAACGGCTGCATATGGCAACTTCATCCTGAAGAACAATACAGACACAACAAATCAAGCACTATGCCAAGAATCTATGGATTTGGACTGCAAGTCAGCACCTACATGTGCTAAAAAGATACTGAATTTCATTTTTCAGCACTGTACCTTTTCCTATTCATTCAGGATTCCCTCTTCCACTCTCACATTTTTCCCTTGTATCTTTTCTGTACTACAAAGTAGTCAACCTTCAAGGTAGTGGTGGGAAAGATTGTTTGGATTGCACAAGAGGATGCAGAATGATCACCTTCCTTCATCCCTCTCCAAGAGAAGTCACTATCAATCACTATGTTTAAACCCAATTTAAACAAAAACCAGTCTTATTCTTGAGCTATTAATTTGCTTAAGGTGTTTGGTGAATACTTAATTTGGTGTGTTCTGGTTACCTGAAGCCTGGAGGTATTTATATTAGGATATTGAACATAGCAGGGTGGTTTGAAGATTAAAATTATGCTTGTCATTGGCTCAACGATGTAATATGTGCAGCTCTTCACCATGAAAAATGAGAATTATTTTGGTTTCTACTCTTTTGTAATTTTCCATCTCTTCCCCTAAATATGTCATCACCCATACAATAATGATTTTCTCTGTGTAACATTTCTAAACACCAGCAGATCCCTCAGTAATTGCATGAAGCCAAACAACTAACATTTCAGAACACTTCAAACTAGAAGGCTTTTTCACAGCAAGGCCACTGATTGTGATACTCAAATCTCAAGCACAAATCACTTTAAATGATTCCAAACAGTAAATGAAATATTTTACTCAGGTGGCATTTGAGTGAAATTTGCACTTACAGATATCACAATATAATTTGCCTTCAATGCTTCATTTGTGTCTTTAAGTTATACTGGATAAGCAAAACCACAGCTTGTAATCTACACAGACATGGCACGATCCTTACACATACATTTCATAATGCACAGCAGTTCCGTGGGGTTGGTGAAGGCAGAAAGAAAAATAGGAGTCAAAATGAATAATACATCAGTCCCCCAGCATAAGTATGGGAGTGACATTTTGAGTCAAGGTGAAGTCAGGAGGTGAGCAAAGTGAAATACAGACACTTGGCTTGTTTTCTGCAAAGTTTCTATCATTCCACTTGCACATTTAAGTAAGTTACATCATCTACAAGATGTGACAAACTCTACAACTGCAGAACAGAGAGACCTTATATAACACTGAAAGGCTGTTAGAAACATTTTCCTTCCAACAGCAAATGTACTCCTGTGTTTTAAAAAATCATTAAAAGAAAGTGACACAATGAAAGTCTTGTACAAACATATGGAAAAATTATATTACTCACAATTCCTGAAATTAAAAACTACATAGAGTATATTTTAATATAAAAGGCATGAAGTTATAGATTAGATGGCAAGTAGATGATAACATGGACTGCTAGCCCTGATAAACTGACCATAACCTCAAAATATGTATATACTTCTTCAGCTGAATTGTATTTCAGAGTAACTGTATGCACCTCCTGATTATAACCATCCAAAGGCACAATCTGGCAGTGAAGAGAAACACTGCAGCTTCAAGAATGTCTGTACTTCACACATAAAGTACAATTTACCATAGAAAAATAACAGCATTAGAGAACAATTATATTGTTCCGAGGTGTGCTGCAAGGCAATAGGATTTAAGAAAAAATAGGTTAAAATCAAAAATTTCAAAATTACAACCTTTTGATTAAAGCTATTCAAAATCAAGACTAAAATATTTTAAAAACTGAAGTGAAAAACTAAGGACCTATCTGTTTGCGAAAACTAAGTGTTGTTCAAAACATCTTCCAAGTAAACTTTAAATTACTTCTACACTAAAAACATTGGAAAGTGGCAGAAAGGGAATTTATATGTTTGTGATCTCGGCCATGCAAACATTGCTTGAGTCCTTCCATTCAACCTGCCCCTACTTCTCAGAGAACAACAGCTCTTCAACTCTGTATGTGACTATCATCATCTTCTGTGTCAGGCACTAAAATAAATTTAAGTTCCCCCTTTTCTAGGAGTTCCTAAAATTTAAAACACAATTGTTCTTACTTGCTCATTTATTCTGTGAAGAGTTGACAGTGAGACAAGCCACCCAGCACTTCTCTCTGTTTCTCTCACAACTGAATGGCAGACCCCTTCTGCTGACTCTCTTTCCATTCCAACAAGCATACAGTATTTAGCAGGTCAGATTTCATTTTTTTGCAGAGATAAAAATGTTCTAGCATACTAAGGAAGCCATATGCTGATACATAAGTCCCACCAATATAATTTAAATAAACTATTGTGTACTTAAATGGGATTTAGGTAGTCAAATGATCAGTTTTGATTCTGAAAGCAGCAAAATGGCACCTTGGCACAGGTCTGAATGCCCCCAGTTGCTGGTCAAAGCAATCAGCATTTCAAACTGCACCATAAATAGAACTGAAAAATGTATGATATTTTAAGCATGCCTGCTTTGGGCTACTTACCTGGCTGCTAGGTATTGACTGAATAACACAGCCTCAAAGCACTTCATAACAAGACAAGCACAAAATCACAGGTCTTGGATTTCAGCCTTTTAACTGCTCAGGAGTTTTCTTCCCCTACACCTTCACAATCTGTGTAATACTGGCAAGCAATTGTCAGTCTTTTAAAATAATGTTACTATTAGTTAATGTAAGCTACAGGAATTCTCTGACACTTGACACTTACAGGAACTGCTCAAGAAATAGATTAGGCTTCAACTACCATATATTCTGTTTTAATTTAGTTTGCTTAATATAAAAAATATCTCCACTATTCCTTGAATACAGTGCTTAATAAATACATTATCCTTGAGTGGATATTGAGTCTCTGTATAGATTACTACATAATTATATAAATATACATTTACATGCTTACTTAAAATTAACATGATTTTATAAAACACCACAACTTTTAAGACAATATATAGACAGTGAATCCATTGCCATGAATACTGCTTGTGCATGCAAACTGTTGCAAATGAATACACATCGTTTAAGCCAGAGCTGTCACGCATCAGCCAAGTTATCTTTCATACAGGAGTACCACTGAGATCCCATGCAGAGAAATACACTTTACCTATACTTTCACAACACGCCTGCACTTACCATCACTCAAATACAGGAAGGAAGGAAAGAGTTATCTGTACTCTATTGAATTGTTGATTTTGTCAAATGCAGTTTAACTTCAGTGGAGTTCAGCTATAATGTTCAATACTTCATTGACTGCAATTGCAGTCATTCCATGCTCCCAAAAAGCCAGTTTATGTAACATCACACGTAGCTCAATATTATTCATGACAAAGTCCAGCTATTCCAATCTAAATTATTATGTGAGTTTTAAAGCCTGAATATTTTTTTTTACTTTATGAATATATATGTCTTTTCAGAGACCACAGAAAAACAGTTATCCTGATTTTTTTAATATGGAATTGAGTGTCTTACATTTTTTTAAAAGCTTGTTAGAGCACCTTAGATACAGACAAAATATATGGGACATCCCAGATAGCACATATAGCAATAGCACCCAGAGGAAAAATAACCACATATACCTGATACTTAAATGTCGAGACAGATCTACAGCACGCAATAAAGGTAACTTCTGTCCATAATACACCTGTGTCATTATTCACAAGCCTTTAAGAAGATTTCTAAGTTCATGTTCCTGAAATTTTTACTTCTCCATCAAACTACAGCCATTCATCACTTTAAAGATCTTGCCTCCCCTATATGCCTCACAACCCCAAGCTGCAATCATTTCTCATGCTTTCCTGAATCGAGTTCTGCATCAAGGGAAAGTGGCTATTAGCAAGTTCTGTACCAAGGGAAGGTGGCTATTAGCAGATCACAAATGTCATTTCATGAGAATTTACTAGGGTTTCAAAAAATTTCTCCATACAGGCTGCAGAAACTTAAAACTTGTTTCCCTGAGTCTTTTGATGAGATAAAGTTATTATTAAGGTACCTTCTTTCCATATCTAAACAAAGACCTGGGCATCCATAAAGGTCATTTATTTTTCCCTAGGAAAACTAGTTTGTCTATTAAATTATCTCATCCCTCTATATCTGACAGAGTTCAGCAGAATAAAAAGCTTGAAACCAGACCCACATTACAGAGATTTGCCTTAAAACTTCATCTTGACAAATCCTGCCTAATTTACTAACTAATCACATGCCTAATCTGCAGGCAAATCAGTGTAACATCCTAGATGCTTCTACTGTCTCCCTGTTTCACACTCTTGTTTTCAAGGAATGAACTATCTAGCCTAGTGAACATTCTGGGCTTAAACAGTATGATTTATGGTTTCTGGGGCCTCATCCTTGAATATATAATGTAGGATTTCTATGACAAATAATTTTTAAGTCAATTTCAGATAGTAGAGATGAAGAAAAGAACATCAAGGGAAAAAAAAGAGAGATAAAATTACAGAAATATAAAAGAAGATGTAAGCAGCATTAGTTTTTCATATTTTGGTGTTAGAAAATAAGTCCCCAGGCCAAAATCTAATAGCTTTTTAGAAAGTATAACAAAGTCAAAGGATTAAGGGTAAAAACCTCTTGAGTTTGATTTCCAATGCAAGCATAACAGACAAACTGTCTTCATCTGTTATTTCCTTCATGCCAAATGCTGAAACACCACAGTAGACCCGTGCCTGAAGGACTCCAAGACCACCACTGTTGCATCTAAGCCTGAATTTTTCTTCTTTGCTGAAGAAAACCATACCTGTTTCAAAATTCTAAGCTTGACATTTGTATGTAAGCTAAGGCTTCCCTCATTCATGAAAAGAAACCACATTAGAAAGTCAGATCCAGAAATGCTGCAGTCTTCCAAAATGTTGAAACAGCATCCAAGCTCTCAGGAGTGCAAACAGTAAATCAAATGTCCCCAGTGGCTCATCATGCCCACTAGGACCTAGATATTCTTTAAAAACAGAGCTGTGGCTCTTTCACCTAATTAAAAACAATTAAATTCTAATAAAAGACTTAAAAAAAAAGTATCTGGCACTTATCTGGCTTTAATACAGTCATTAAAAATGTCCAGAGTTCTCTGCTGCTCAGGTAACTTTATGCACGTTCCATATGCTGCAAGTTTAAGGAAAGGCACCACAAATACTGCCTCTCCCAGTAGTCAACATCTTCCTCAAACCTCTACAAGCCAAAGATTGAGGCATGCTGAAAAGGCATTTCAATTGTGCTAGCCCACTTGCCACATGTACTGAAAGAACCCTCTGCAGTGTATGCAACATCAACATTTACCTCCAAGTCATGCACAATTGCAATTCATACACTCAAAAGGATAGGCAGATTTCCTAACAACAGTTGTTTGTTATGTCTGATGCTATTGAGGGAAAGAATCTTCTGTTGCCCAGCACTGGATTAAAAAGTACAAAAAATCCTCAAAGGAAAACAGCTACATTATATTTGATTTATTGAAGTTTCAGTGACAAGACTGCCAAGTTCCTTTCAAATAGAAGTACACAAATCTAGTGAGGTAGTAAGCATGAACCCCGCCTATTCTCTGAAGGTAACCGAGATCACACACAGCTGCTCCTTTCACAATACTTGGGGTTTGTCATGCTATGCAAATTGTTCTGTAAAAATTTCCATTTTACAACATAAACTCATGCTTTCAAAAACCCAGATCATATCCCATGCCCTTTAAAAAAAGAGAAAAGAACTGAAGAAACTTTGCCACTTTTCTTCAGAAAGCTTTATGACAAGTGGCAACTTATTAAAACAGTCTTTACAAGGAACCTATTTAAGATCTTATATACCATCCCTGCTCCCCAAAAAACTATAAAGGGAAGATTCCACTGCGGGGGGGGGGGGGGGTGTAGTATGGGAACAGCCATGAAAAGTTGTGCACTGGTGATGTGTGTTCTAGGAGATTTGGTTTATACCCCTGTTTTTGCAAATTCAGATGCCTAAGGCTGGTCTCATAACACAGAAAATCTCAATTTTAAGACATCATTGCCAGGCATTAGGTACTATCTTTGCCTTATAAATACAGAAGCCAAGATCCAGATATGATTCTGATTTCTTGGGCTATTTATTTTTCAGAAAGATAGAAAATAAATTAGTTGGAAAAAACTAATCAGCAAACTTTACATGATAACATTGGAAAATCTTTTTGCTGTTGTGAGATCCTAGGCATGTGGTTCTCACTACGAAATCTGCCATGTTCTTATGCTTTCTTCCCTGGCATTGTAATCCATATATATGGAATATTTTACAGACTTCAATTTCCTGACAGGCATGCAGAATTCTCTGCACTATCTAGATAGGTCAAAGTAAATTATTACAGGATGAAAAATATCATTTTGACTCTATTCCACTATGAGAGGAACAAGGGTCTCTGCTCTTATCTTCTCATGGGTTTACAAAAGCCACAATCATACCTATTCCCTGAATTTGCCTTACATGTATTTCAAAATGAAAGCTTGAAATATGCTTCCTTTTCCTTTCATAATAGCAATCTTTAACTACTATGACTAAACCATAACTACAGCTGCAAGTAGTATTTTACAGATGCAATTTCTTCACAGAAAAGCTGAGTTATACAGCAAATTAAAACCATGTCTTTTTGACTCTCAGTGAATATAGCTGTGTAATAAAAAGGCTACAGAAGACATTGGGTTTCTATTGCCAGTTTTGCCACCTGAAGACTTTAGTTCTGTGTCTCTGTACGTTGTATAAACTTTGTTTGCCTGCAGCACTTGTAGTAAGCTATAGACAAGCTTTGTCAACATGTAGTACTCAAAAATGACAGCACACAAGAAAGAAAGGAAGTTTTGAGTTTTTCAGACTAGGTCTTAGTTTCTGACTTGTTCTAGTTCTGACTATTTCAACTTCACTCCCAGCAATACTAGAAGAATTGCTCACTTTCTATTACTTCAATTACTGTTACTTCCACCAAGTAGTACATGATTTGTGAATTTTTACACTCTTCTACATCTAATAAGGCATCAGAAATAGAATTTTTGAAATAAACCAAATAGCTTTAGTACAGAAGACTGATCCATAATCGTCCAAAAGGATTTAAAAATGTGATTTTCAACTCCCAGGACACTGGCCAAATTCCAAACTACTTGAGAAGGAGAGGGAAGGAGTGGGCAGATCCAGAAAACAAATGGAAGCATTTCTCAGTTAAGGAGACTAGTCTAGTCTAGTCTTTCAACATGAAAAGTATTTTGTAACATCACCAGTATTTTTTATCATTACTATTCTTTCTTTCTATTTAAACAATATTGGTCTCAATTGCTAATTATATAATCCACTATTCAATTACATTAGCTCTTTCCTCATGACCTCCATTTTTTCTAACAGTACCAGGGCATAAGGCAAGTAAGTAAACCCCTAAATTTGAGACAGTTAATCTCTCTATTTAGATCTGAGCAAGCCTCCTTTAGAAGAAAAATGAGAGTACCCCAAACTTCTACTCTGCTGTTCTGTATGCAATAAAACAACTCTGCCAATTACTGACAGAACATCTCCCTAATCAAGCTACATGCTGATGTTGACTTCCCCCAGCACTTCATGTCTCAGTGGCTCAGGTTTCTGCTCCTGAAATGCCATACTGACTTTGAGAAATACAATGCTAAGAAACTTCTAGCATAAGAGAGCAGCAAAACTTGCTTGTCTCTTTACAAATGTGAAAATCCTTAAGTGAAATGGGGGGGACTACTGTGTAATACTACATATTTTAGAGCACAAAACCACCAAAACTCTCTCAATGTAATTAGGAAATGTAGCTTTTGGAATTCATGTCTAAACATCTGATGGAAGTCTGCCCAGACAGGGAAAAAGAAATCAAAGAGACCAACTCTTAGTATATTTATTTATAAATTCTACTTAGCCCTCAGAAGGAGCAAAATTATTAATTTTATTTGTTCATACTAAATTTTGTTGTTGGAGTTAATTCTTCATAAGTAATCTACTTTATAAAATTTTAAATTTTTTAAAAGCTTACTTTGAGCAAGCCAAATCATGATAATTACATCACCATGGTGAAAAGTTTTATAGCCATAGAAGAAACATGAAGGCAGCTGGTTACCCTGAAGATGCTGCTTTGAATAAAAGTATTTCTGCACATAAATGTAGTATAAAATAAGACATAACTGCACTTGAACTAAACAGTCATGTAAACAGCAATTGCTTACCATTTGAAAACAAGTCTACACACAAAAATGAATATAATGTTTTCCCTTTTGTGATAGGGAACAGTTAATCACAGATTACAGGACAAATAGGGGTAACAGAGAGCATCCATTTATAACAGAGGTTGATTTTGGATCCAAGCTTGTTTTATCTGGCATATCAGCAATACTACAGGAAACCACACTCAGATTAGAATGCATAAGATTGAAAGATTCACAACATTATCAGATTTCCCATGCAGTATGCTGTTGCTCTGGGCTGCGTTCTAAGACTGGTAACAAAAGCCAGATGCAAATCTAGGGCATTATTTTTTAACCTTTATTTAAATTTAAAACTTCCTATTTATGTTGTTTAAATATCCAGTTTACAAGAGTTTGTTATCAAAGGCAAAAAAACAGAGGCTGTGACCTGATTTAGAAGGCCACTAAACTTCTGTATCCTTCATGCATCACTTGTCCTTCTGGGGCCTGACTCTGCAAACACTAAGCATTCCTCTAAAACAATAACTGGATAATTTTCAAAAATCCCATACTGAGAATGTAGAACAAGAACACTGAAAGTGTACCACTCTTAAATGAAGGACAGTATCTCTATTTACACAACCTTTTTTAGGGCCTGCTTCACCATTCTCTCCACACCACTGAGAATCACCTTAACACAAATATCAGATTTTACAACCACGTATTCACCATGTTGCTATTTTTCTAGTCAGCTGATACATGTGGCGCTAATCATCCATATTCACCAGGACTGGAGTAACAGAATATGTGAGAAATATATATATATATGTGTGTGTGTATATATATATATATATATATATATATATATATATATGCATCATGGCATGCATTGCTTAAAAAGCATCAGCCAGAAGAGTTTGCAGGAACGTTGTGCTTGAATACTCCTTTCTGGGAAGGAAACCTGACCCCAGATTCTCTCTAGCAGATTAATTACAGATTTTAAGCAAAACAACAATCCCTCATCACGCATTCCAAATAATTGAATGCACCAATATCCTGACAAGAGAGCCTCTTGCTTTGCAGCAACATATTTCCAAGAGAAGAACCACTTCTGTTTCCAGGCCTATTAAAACAATCCTCTTGAGCCTTTTTTATTATGAGACTGAAGACTGACGCACAAACAAATTATTCCAGGTGTGTGCACCTCATCTTTCCCTTTCAGGTCTTGAACCAAGTAAGCTGCCAAATCCAAGGATAAGTTTGTGGGTAGAAGACATGAACCTGCTATATTTAATAGTATTACTGGAATACTAAAATTAATTCAGTATTCCATTATACATCCACTGTATAAAAGCACAATGTACTTATCTAAATAGCAGTTTACAGACCTCATTTATATATGTGGAAAGAGCAGCCTAGCTCACCTTCCAAGTACACATCTATTCTAGACAGATACAAAAATTTCAATTGAATGGAAGCTATGCAGAAATATTCAACCGAGAAAGGGGATGAAGTATAACAATAATATTGGAACAAAAAAGGCTTCTTCCAAGGGTGGGAAATATGATCTGTCTCAAGTCAAGGATGTTCTTAAGAACACTATTTTAAAGAGCAAAGTGCCTCAGAATAGCTACAATCTCCTTACTTGTTTCTCCTTACAGTCTCTATTGCCACAGCTAGGTGACGTCTAAGGGCCATCTGTTGGCTTTAAACCACGTGCTCTTTATCTCAGTCCTACAACCATAGTCTGGTATCAAAAACACAGATTTACCCAAAATTGTTGCCAAATTCTGAAAGCCCTAGATAATTAATTTGGTTGGAATTTTAATGTATCTTGGCAATATACAGTGATTCTAACCATTACGTATGTTGCATCTTAGCTACAGCAACATACATTGTGACGAAGCTTAAGTTCTCTGATGTATAGTAGAGCACACCAGGGACAAAAATTCAGTTAAGATTTTAGCAAGAGAGAACATTCATTAACTAGAGATAAAATAGGTCAAAATGTCAGGGTTTTTTTAAGAAGAAAGCTACAAAGATATTCAGGAAGTAAACAGCTTGTGTGTGTTTGCCAATTTAAAAACAAATAAATAAATGTAAAGCAAATATACTAATTCACTTTCATGCTAATTATATTTCCTAGTGGAAACCAAGGGTGAGAAGTATCATACCTTAAAATCTCTTTAGGTCCAGTAACACTAAATACACTCTTACACATTAAATCCACCTTAAAATCTAGTAAGGTGTACAATTAGCTCTGCTAAAAAAAATTAATCAGAATTCTTTTAGAATAAGCCTTTAAAACCTTGAGCTTGCTTTTTAAGACACTTTATCCAATAAAGGCTGAATCCTTTGCTGAAGTTTCTCAGCACTGGTAAAAATTACAAGAATTATTTGTACATAAAGAATTATATTACTGTTTGGCATTACTCCTTGTCAGGTTTTTCATAAAACATAGATACACTCATAAGTGCATATGTAGGAGTGATTAATGTTTATGAAACAGAACAGTGGGATTCCAGAAGTACCATATGATGACATGTCAATATTTTGATCCTCACAGACTTAGAACAGCTGTTTCTTCAGCCCAGCTGATACAGTGAAAACATCTCAAATTCGACACAGATAAGTTTAATTCCTAACAAAAGAGACTACTATGGATCTGTATATGTAATTTTAAAGAACATACCATTTCCAGGGTTAGTTTATCTTAAATTTTTGGTTTACTGTTAAGGTATTGCTGTAGAGTCAAAGGAGCTGATAAAAAGATAGAAACATAGCCTCATTTAAACAGGAAACAACACTAAATGCTTCTTAATAGCTCTGTGTAGCCACTCACTCCCTAGTTTTGAACTACAGCTAATGCTTCAGTTTAACAATACATTCTGACACCCCTGGGACCCTCTGGCCCCTCTTGTTCTTCCAGACATTGTAGAAATAAATGGCTTGCACACAAATACGTTCAGCAGAACAGTAAGACAGAACAAAATGTTATGTTCTGTGTTGTATACTTCTTCCATAATGACTTGGAGTTGAATTCCTGCCACGAAGAAGCCAGTAAGAATTTCACAGTAATTTCAAATAAACCTAACTTTCCTCTAAAATGAGTAGATAGCACACAATTTTACTTGGATTATTTCAGCTAACAGCGATAAAGGAAAACCAGGTAGTGATTGAGAGAAAATTGTTTCATTGGACTCTCTGTGGATTTGGTTTAACAGGGAATACATAAGTTCAGTTTCACTTCCAGAAAATAATTGTAGAAGTGTCATACTGGAGATCCTACATTTTAAAACTAATTCCAGAAGTGATTTAAAGGTCTGCTATGCAGAATATAGTGGCTTTTTATTACAAAATTTAATAATTACTTGAGTTTATTAAACTGACTGAAGAAACTAATTTCATCTCATTCTAGATTGTCTTAATAATGTTGACTCACTTTGAAACTAAATGATGTATTACAAAGATACTTAGGTCAATTAATGGATTCATTCATCAATGGATTTTCAGATAATTGGAAGTATTTATTTTCATACCTTTCACCTAAATTTCCTTTTACTTCCCAGAAATTAGAAGGACAAGAGTACTCTACGGAACACAAGTAGCTCAAGAGAGTGGTCCCCTTTTATGGACCTTGTGTGAAGTCATGCACCTGAGCAGTATAAAGACTCCCAAAGGCACATTTTACCCTGGGGGTCTGTCAGGTTATCTTAGGCACACACTGCTCAGCCACTCAGCTTCTCTGGCAGGAAATTGATTGAGCCCATGCAACAGTTACTGGGAAGAAAGAAAAGTCTCTGTTGCACAACAGCAGCATCAGTGCTGTTCAGCCTAGAGCAGAGAAGCTTGCATGAAGACCTCATAGAAACCTTCCAGGATCTGAAAGGGACCTACAGGGAAGCCAGGGATGGATTCTTCATCAGGAAGTGTGGTGACAGGACAAGGAGTCATGGGCTCAAACAAAGAGGAGAAATTTGGTTCAGGTAAACTTCTTTACTGTGAAGATGGTGAGGCACTGGAACAGGCTGCCCAGAGAAACTGTAGATGCACCATATCCCTGTCTCTGTTCAAATCCAGTCTGGATGGGCCATTGAGCAACGGGGTCCAATGTCCCTGCCTCTGGCAGAGGCATTGGAACAAGATGATCTTAAAAGTCCCTTCCAATCCAAGTCATTCTGTGATTGTTACAGCAGAGGAAGAGGCAGTAGTTGAAAGCCATATTATGCGTGTTACAGCAGGAGTTATTTTCACTTTGCAACATCTCATACAAACTTATATCAACTATAAATCTATTTAAGCCTTACTTTTCCTAACTTATTCAAACTGCCTGTTAAGTGACACTTTCTGTGCTGTGCTTCTTAATGTGTATAGGCATTAGTCTTTCCATGAAAATATTTACAAATAAAATTAGGGAAAAGTGAGACTGCAAATTTCTTGCATGAGAAATGTGAAACAGGTTTGTTTCACAAATACACGTAAGTGAGGTGGATGATTAAACCACCGTCTACATTCAAGCCACAACACATTTCACCATTTTTTAAGCAGACTGCCTACAAATTATCCCATCTTCCATAGAGATGGTGAGATCCACATGGAAATGGATGGTCTGCAAATGATTGTGTGTAGAACTGGAATTCTTGATCAGTCATAGCAGCTTAGATAAGGCAGAACACTTGCTACTTACTGGATCTTCAGTAACTGAGTTGTAAGAAATCAGGTGAACCCTGTTTAGTTGAATGCTGCATTTTTGCATGTTAAGTGAAGAAGAGCAGAATACTACAAGAATTAAAAAAAATTACTGAATAGCTTCCAATGTAACTAATGTTCACATCTATCAATTCAATTTAAGACTAATTCCAACCCAGACAGGCATACAGCTTGTCAAAATCTTTATGAATTTTTCCATAAACTGAGTTCTTTCCTTTTTCTCTGTGAAATCATAGTTTATGATACTCAGACATATTCTCAACTGCTTTTCTGAAAACCCAGGTCTACTATTATAGCCCTTATTAATATGTCTAATACACATTCCTTGACAGTTTTTTTCTCCATATAATATTAAAAAAATACTCTGGATCTTGCCAACACAACACATTTATCCATGTCTTTACTAATTCTATACTTTAATAAATCTACAATTGTAATCAGTTCTAACTCTACAGTTACAAGTTTACCACAGGAGGCCTTTTTAAATAGGAACATCATAAATGCTGCCTTCTATTTCTCCTCTAATGAGGCTATTCATATAACCTGTTCAACAATCAGGTGTATAATGCCATTACTTTATCAGCATTTTCACACCAAATTATTTTCAACCTTCCCTAAGCCTTGAATTCAAATACCCATTTCTCCTAGAGCTGTTGAGCTGAAAACACCCCTCAGCTTTAATTTGTATCAAAGTTGATTTAGCAAACATTTTCATGCTAACAGCAAATTCTATACCCAGAGCTGATAACTTCATAAATCAGCTTTTCTATCCTCCTGTATCTGCTGTTTAGATCAAAACCCCAAGGATATTATCTATGTTTTCTATAATGCTAAAGACAATCAGAAATTACTGTGTACCTTTCAATAGTTTGCTCATCACCACAATTTTTCTCATCAACTGTTTTATACATGTTATGAAGCACCCTATGACCTCTGCCTATATGGCACTTCTGTCTTAGTCCCAAAGAGCCTGGAATATAAAGACAAGGTTTCATGTCAGTAAAGGTTAATTCCTGAAGCAAAAAGCTTCATTTCTTAGCAGTAATCTCACTGAATATCTAATTATTTTTTATTTTTCTTCTTACAGACAGGCATAAATAGTCTTGCCTCCCAAATTTTTACCCTCAAAAAGTACACTGTGTTCCTCAATGTTTTCTAAAACGAGCACTGACAAGCTATATATGTTTCTGTAATCTCACGTGTATCTGTAATCTGTGTTCAAATGAAAAGTCACAAATTACTAAAATAAAGCCCAGATTTTATAGAAAATGAAAAACAGAAGCACTGTGCAAAAACTATGAATACAGTTTTGCACTCTGTAATATACTAAACCAAGCACTGATCTGTCTCTTACTTGTGGCACAAATGCGATATTATTATTTTGAGTGACATTATGGGACTTAATTGAGGTGCAGGCCAAAAGCAGACTGGCAGAACAAGTAGCTACACAAAAACCTCTCTATAAGAGAAGTTTGAAATAGATCTTTTGGCACAAATATATACTGCAAGTGGAAGCAAAGTACTGTACAAACAGCCTTCAGATGTGTGAGCATCATGAGGAACCCAGACATTAGAACAAGGTGCATTCATTGATTCCTTTAGATATTATTGTCTAAGAAATACAGCAAAATTTGAAATCATGAGCGTACTAACCCTCACCAAAGGATAAGGCTTATCCTCAATGAATAGACAAATGACTCAGTCTAACAGCTTGAGTTCCACTTTATTCCTGTGAGACAGTGCCTCATTTCACCAAGAACTGACTCAAGCTCTTGATGCACATGATGATGATTGTGGTTATTGTTGCTTTCCCCATCACTTTCATATGCCACAAAAGTTCTTTCACTAATTAAACTATGAGCTTCAAAGTCACTTTTAAATAACTCCTACCAATATGGCAGGCAGATTCAGTACTTTTTCTCCTCTAGTTAGCAAGCTATGAAGTTGATACAAGCAGTTAACTATTAATTTTTCTGGCAAATGACTGTCTTACTCTCTATGTCAAAGCTCCAGTGGGGCAAAGAAGCTGAAGCTGCATGCATAATCAGTGATTATAGGGCATGCATGTAAAGGCTTCCCACTTACTCTGAATTTAGAAAATATTTCTCATATTTACTCCACAAGCATAACATAAGTGACACTTACAGACCCTAATTCCACACAACACACAACCTTAATACAATGGAACTAATTTAGAAGGCTGTATCCAGCTGTAGAAAGACATTGTGCTTAAGAGAATAACTCAGTGTGCATATTACAAATATATTTTTCAATTAAATGTGTGGGTGTTTTTCCTATGGTAAAGAAAACCTTTTTGTGTGAAGACTCAATCATCTTTAAGAAGGAATGATTAATATAAAATAACCTCCAGTCGTACCAAAATCAAAAATCAATGAGAAATATACTCTGGTTTACGCCATGAACTACATGTGGGAATCCCTATATTCACAAATGGGGTGTTGCCACAATTGTCATAAAAGTTGACTAAAAAAGTGATGCACAGAGATGAAATAGTATCAAGAATAGCTTTTTTCTGGTAAAATTAACTAATTCAGCAGTGTCAATGACGGCTTAAAGTTAAACCTAAGAAATGTACTTGTGGTGGTCTGCA
Source organism: Haemorhous mexicanus (assembly GCF_027477595.1). NCBI lineage: Eukaryota > Metazoa > Chordata > Aves > Passeriformes > Fringillidae > Haemorhous > Haemorhous mexicanus. The sequence continues at coordinate 63,478,914 of NC_082343.1, forward strand.
ATCTCTTTGTTGACATGACAAAAATTTACGCCTAATTCACACAGTCAAATTAGATGTGCAAGTGCACCACATCCCAATCACCAGCTCTAGGATTTGCACAAACATCCTCGTTCCATTCCTGGTGGTTCCACATAACAAATTCAAAAGCCCTGTATTTTTTTGCCATGTTACCTTGTCCTCTTTGAAAGGCATGGATTTCTTCTTGTTCCATAGGGCTTTGTGGCTTTCAGAGGAATCCAGACTACTCACATTATCACCATTGCAGAAGTGCTCAGAAAATGCACAAAATAGATATCACTGCCACACAGTGATATGTAAAAATAATACTATTTGTTCCTTCTCCCAGTCTAAAAGTCATTCAGCAACAAATGTGTAGCAGTAGTTCTGCATTCCCCATGCAGGATAAATGCCAGGAAAGTTAATATATAATACAATCCTTTACAGTAATGATTACCCAGACACTTCTGTGGAACAGGATTACAAGATGTTGACCAGTTAGCATAAAGATAGCAATAAATTGCCACATTTAGCATCTCCCATCAAAACCTAAAGACAGCCTGATTGAAAGTGGCAGCAAAAACTCTCAGGGTTCATCTGAGAAGCAGGTGTCTATGTAGAAAACCAAATTAAATCCTAAATAAATTCTTACTATCACTGGAAATGTGCAGAGAAACAGGGGTTCTGATTTCTTTTTCTTGCACCTCTAAACTCCTGATTGCCAATCCCCAGCATTGCTGAATTTTCCTGTAGCAGTGGGAAATACATTACAGTATGTTCAGAGGCATTCTTCCAATTCTTTCTAATTGACCTTGAAGAACACCCCCACCTATTGGGTTAGGTGAACAACGAGAAGATATAATAACTTGCCATTAAAAACAATTGATACAGCTATAAAAATAAATTTTATATAATATTTTGTTCACTTTTAGGTAATTTCTTTTTTATTACATCTTAAGTCCATGAATCGTGACAGCAGTACGTACACGTCAGTTGGGACAGAACAAGGCGTTGTAATGGTATTTGGATAATCCACTCTGCAGGAATGTTCATTATTCTTCCTGAGCTTTCACAAGAGTTCCCTGGCATAATGCTGCTACAGCTGCTTTACAGTCTAATGTTATTACAAGGTCTGATTCAAAGATAATGTCTGCTAGAGGAATCTGGCAGGGTGCAAGGGTCCTATGAAAATCCTTGTGACGCTAAGGTGTAACTAATGGAGACTGAACTGCTGAAAAAAAATCAGTTACTTGTTTTGAGTGTTGCAAGAATCCTGAGTGATCTTGGTTATTTGTCTGTACAAAAATCACACAAATCCAAAGTTATTTTTTCTGGAAATCTTATAATTTTTCTAATAAAAATAAATCATTAAAAAGTCTAATCTCAACCTTACCCACAGTACAGAAGTGGTGAAAAATACCATTTTCTTCAGAATCTCTCTTATCTACATGTTTTGGATTGAAGAAAACGTGAAAACTGCAGAAAAACAGAAACTAGGAATTGGCTATCAACTACAGTAGCTGGTAAAAGGGAATAAATAACATGTAGTCATAAATAACATGAGCAAGAGCAGGCTCATGAAATAGCTTTATTGGCAAACACAAGGAATTCCCTTTCCTATTTCAAACACATGGATGGAATCAATATAAAGTTTAACAAACATAACATTTTGGTCTGTATTTTACATCTGCAAGCAAGAATTGTTCTGCATGATTGCTAGTGTAGCCTGAGTTGCTAGTGTGTGACATATGAGCTCACATATTCTGGATAAAACTCTTGGTTAGGACAAAAATATCCAGTAATAAAGGAACTATTATCTATGAAAAAAAGTTGGTAAAGAAAAGGAGATCATTAGGTATGCTTGCTGGTTCACATTTGCACGTATTTGTGTCCACAGGGCATCACCACTACTCCTGACCTGGACTTTGGGGGTGGGGGGTGGAAGAAAATGAAAACAAAAAGAAAAGAAAAGAAAAATCCACCCTGCACCAGGAATTCATGCTGCCTCTTATTTCAAAGTACTATAATCTCAAAAAACTGTCAGTCCAAGTAGCTGGATAAGAAATTAGAACATGTGTGGGTGGATTCCTTCCTCCAGCCTGAATTAATTAAAAATGATTGTTTGCTGTATTATTTTAAAGCAGATTTTTGGAACAGGTTAAAGAACCACTGTTCTGACTTTAGCCTTTCAAGCCTAATAAGAATGACTCATGTAAAAAACTTGGAGGAAAAATTAATAATAAGGAGGTTAAATATAAAGAGCTTCTTACCATCTTATGTTCTTATTTGTTGCTTGGAGAAATTCACACATTCTTGTACAAAACCTACCTCATTGGATTTGGCTGTGGCTATTTCTAGTTAAAGCATGTACACAAAAAAAAACTCATGTCTCCAGTCAATCTGGGCAATGCTACCTATTTCTAACACCTTAGACTGGCCCTTTACTATTTCTCACATTCTAAACCTTAAACACATATTAATTCTCTCTGCTTTCACTTTCTCAGCCTGTTATTAAACTATAAGAAAGTGATACAGACAACAGCTTTGAAGTAAAAAGGTAAAAGCAATTACAACGCATATTTGAGAGCAGCATTCTGGGGCTGGTTAATCTCTGAATAACTGATCAGACAGAAATAAATACTGCTAAAAGAGTTGCTAGAACTGATTATGATCTTGTACACATACATTTAAATAAATAATAATTAAAAAGGAAAAAAATCATAATTTACAGATCGCCAAAAAATTTATCTGCCAAAATATTAAACAGCATACAGACTGTAAAAAGGGAACATACGGAATGTACTATACTGCAGTACACCTTCAGTGAACAAGGCTTGTTACCTGTTATAAAATCCAGAAGCTAGATTAAGTAAATCCTTAAAAAAAAAAAAAAAACCAAAGAATTTTATGCATTCTGTGATGCCAGCCCTCCACAAGGAGGGCTGAAGGAGACACATTCTCCTTCATATTTTTGTAGCCAGAGTTCTATATGTTGACTTTCAAGCACTGCATGGATTAGATAATGGCTAAATTCTAGCTTTCTTCTTGCAGAAGATAAAGTACTTTGGGACTCTTTCTCTTAAATAGCCATTGATTTTTAGTGATCATATCTTAAAGATTTTTGCATTGTTTTTATATTTGCTGATATTGGGTAACAGTCTCAAAATTTATTTAGATGAGAACAAGCTGATAAACAATCATCTAAGCCTTCTTTTCTCAGGAAAGTAGAAGGCAAATTAACCAACTAAATCTCTTACAAGCTCTGTTCTCTAAATACAGCCAGCACAATGCTTTGAAGGTTTAAATGCCATCAGCCATGATGGAAATGCTCTCCATTACAAGATTAGAGCTGGGTGGTGTTGGTGAGTTTTGAAATTGACCTTACTGCAAAGAAATCCCAATGAAGAAAGAGGAAACTTGACTTCTGCTTTTACAGATTGTCACAGACACATTTTACAAAAAATCCTTTTTTCCTGAGAGGCCTCAGGAACAAAATGTTAGCAATGATTATCTGCTGCTGTGGAATGCAACAGGTGGATCTGTGATTGGTCTCATGTGGTTGTTTCTAATGAATGGCCAATCACAGTCCAGCTGTCTCAGACTGTCTGAGAGTCACGAGCTTTTGTTATCATTCCATTCCTGTTCCTTTCCTTTCAAGCCTTCTGATGAAATCCTTTCTTCTATTCTTTTAGTATAGTTTTAATATAATATATATCATAAAATAATAAATAAAGCCTTCTGAAACATGGAGTCAGATCCTCGTCTCTTCCCTCTTCCTAGGACCCCTGTGAACACCATCACAACAGATGACATAAGCAAAGCATCTGGGGTGCTTTTTGTCTCAGGAAAGAGAGAACCTAAGTCTACACACATTCTTCATTCTTAGGATCTGAAATACTAAACTTATGTCCTACTAGCCTCATCTCTTGACTTTTCAGAGCACAGGGTACAATACACACAAGTTTCTATGTGGGAAGCAATCTTATAAGTCCTAGTTGCAATAACATAACACAGAGAACACAGTTTTGAACTAAACTCTTCAGAAAATTGTTTAAAAAATGTACACCTACAGAGAGACTTAAAAATATTGACCTGCCTGATACCATCCATTGCCTAACAGACGGGCACTAGTCATATCCTGCTGATGTTCACCCCTCATTTCTCCTTCGAGTGAGAAATCTCACTTTGATTTTATAAGCATCCTATATACATCACCACTTGGAGTCAACTTACACTTCCTTCCACACATGCTAAAAGCACCTGTACTCCATGAATTATCTCCACTGATGTCAGCAGCTGACATTACAGATCAAGTTACTGTGCAGTGTATGTTCCTTAGCTCGGTCCCTTCTATTCACACCTTTGACAGACACATAGCTTCCACTCTCTCTCATAACAGATATTGAGATTCTTTTAAAAACTGCATGAATTCAAGATCAAAAGAAATGTTACATTACTTTCTAAATTACTACTATTTTGGGTCTCTCCCATTCCACACTGAAAAGGATGAACCAAGGTTCAAGAGTCAAAGGAACATTACATAGCACTTCAGTCAGTTTACCTTAACTACAAGTTATGCACACCTTTAAGAAACACTGTTGAAGAATGCACATGCCTTTCTGGTTCTGATTCTTCCATTTTCTGAGAAATTGCACTGGTTTCAGCTTGGGTAGAGTTAATTTTCTTCACAGTGGCTCACATGGGGCTGTGTATTAGATCTGTGTGGAACACAGTGATGATAATACAGAGATGGTTTTGCTAATGCTTAGCAGGCCTTGCACAGAGCCAAGGCTTTTTCTGCTTTTTGTACTGCCACGCTCGTGAGGAGGCCAGAGGTGTAGAGGAAACTGGGAAGAGACACAGCTGGGACAGATGACCCCAAATAACCAGAAGGATATTCCATACCATATGACATCATGCTCAGTATATAAAGTGGGAGGAAGAAGCATGAGATGTTTGGAATGTTGGTGTTTGTCTTCCCACGTAACTGTTATGTGTGATGAGAACGTGCTCTCCTGGGGATGGCTGAACACCTGCCTGCCCATGGGAAGCAGGGAATTAATTCCTTGTTTTGCTTTGTTTGCCTGCAGAGCTTTTACTTTACCTACTGAATGGCCTTTATATCAATCCATGAGTTTTCCAGCTTTTACTGATCTGATTTTCTCCCCAGTCCTGCTGGGACTTGAAGGAGTTGAAGGAGTGAGTAAGGGGCTGTGTGGTACTTGGTCATTGGCCAGGATTAAACCATGACAGAAATTCTGCATGACTATTTAGTGTCCAAAAAACAAAAGAACAGATAATATGTGTAGCTAAAAAAAAAAAAACAAAAAAACCCCCAACAACAACAACAAAAAACCCATCCTGAAATTAACTCCAGGTTTCTGACCACAGTAAGTCTTCTAACAATTTTAAAAGAAAAAAAAATTAACCACAAGAACAGAAACAAAAAAAGAAATACAGACTGTTCCCATCTTTGAGGTGCAAAATGTTCTTGAACTGTTCTGTTCTATAAAACAACATGGGAATTCATTGTGATGTCTCAAGTACTGTTTTTCAAAGCATTGCAGCTCTGTTACATAATTTTGTCCACAGACATCCAACTGGTGCTAACAATTAGTAAGCATCCAACATTACGGTTATTACCAAATAACATTTAAGTCAAAAAACAAAAGCTGTAAATCTAAAGATACAAACCATGGGTGCAGTAACATTCCTGTACATGTTAAAAATCCCCCAGGACTTCAGTGAAGTCAGACTTTCCTAACTTTTTGCATTACAGTGGAGCTCATTACCTCTTTGTCTGTAGTGGGCAACACAGTGACATCTACATAGTGCTAGCACCTCCTAGCAGCTGCAACAGATCTTAAATAGAAATTTAGAAGACAGTAAATGGCATAAAAATGTGGCAGGCCAGGACTTGAATTCAACTGTTAAGTTTAGAAGGTCCCATCATCACATTAACATTTAATTAAAAGTCCTAGGATTCTTCATGGAATTACCAGAACTCACTTACAATATAAGCAATGCAGCAGATGAGCACCAAACACACCCTCTTCTAATTTAAAAGAGAAATAATTAACATATCCCTTCACTGTTGAGGTTAAAGGAAACCATGATAGTGCATAAGCAAAAGGACATTCTCTAAAAGTGTCTCTGTGTGTATGTGTGTGTGAGAGAGAGAGAGAATACTAAAAGAAATGCTACATCAATATTAACCCAAAAAAAAAAAAATCAGGGGGAAAAAACCAAGAAGAAAAAATCAGCAAGAAGAAAATGCATTATGTACTGTATTTTAAATGCTCTACTTTTAAAATCCCAGTCTTCAATGTTTACCAATAAGTCATCATCTAAACACAGTCTAATTCTGGATGAGTTTTTATCCACACAAACATTTGATCAACTGCCACTTATTCTCACACAGTAAAATTCATATTAAGGAGTCAGTGGCTTGAGACTTCTCTTGAAATGTCAGTGCATCATGTTTTCCAAAGTAAACCCTAAATTGTAAAAATTCCTAATCCATAATGTTCACCCTATTATGTGGCATCAAGATAGCTGTTAATCCAGAGGCTTGAATTAATTTTATTTTGACACTCCTGCAGTATCTTCTAACTGAATTCATTTCAGCAAGGCTAAAAATGTTAAGAGCACAAATGTAAGCACCAGAAGGAATATTGTGAGCTGAAGAATGGTTTTAAGGATTTCCTATGAGAGCTGAGAAACTGACTCAAGTTTATTTCTCCCATACCTGTACAACACCCTTTTTGATCTTTCCACTGAATACTAACTGAAAAAGCAAACAAAAAAAACCACCCCTGTAGTGTCAACACACCTTAACACTGTATAATGCATGATAATGGTATATCTAAGACATTTACTACCCATGCAGGATACAATTGATTCCATTCCCATTCCCGTCGAGGTTAGTTTTTAACAGAAAAGCTTTGTGACGGGCTAAGCGCATCAAATTGCCACCTGAACTGAAAGCAGTACAGGCAGCCTACACGTGTTTCAACACAGCCTATCAAGCTTCCCCTGTCACAGCGATGCCAGCAGACGGGCACATCCCGGCTGGAGGAAGGATGCCAGCAGATCAGTCTGTAACGCTTGCGTGACCCTTCGGGGACGAGGTCACGTCCTCCAGCCGTCCCTCACCTAGATGATTTCCCCCTGCGCGTCCAGCCACAGTGCTGCCCACCTGCGCTTCTCCGAACCGAGTGTGTGAGGGAGCGGGGACTGTGGCGGGAGGCGGGATGTGCCGGCCCCGCAGCGCAGCCCCCGCAGCAGCCCCTCCTCGGCCCGGCCACCGAGGGACCAGCGGCGGTGCCGCCCGCCGAGTCCCCTCTCTGCAGCCTGGGGGGTCACTCGTCACGCTCGGTCCCTGTCCCCTCGTCCCTCCCGTGCCCACAAGGACTCCCGAGCTGGCGGCGAGGTCGCCTCCCTCTCCGCGTACTCCGCGGTCCCGGCCGGCCGGGCGAGGCGCGGGCTCCCCGCTCCCCTGTACCTCTTTGCGGCGGCGGCGGCGGCGACGGCGACTGGCCTCGGCTGCCGAGCGCCGCCAGCAGCAGGAGCAGCGGCAAACTTTCCCGAGCCATGGCTGCCGGGCAGCCCACACGTCCCGCGGCGGGACGGCCAGCCGAGTAAGCCACAACCGCTGGGAGAGGAGAGGAGACCCCGGTGCCCCGGGCAGGGAGCGGGAGAGCAGGACACACCCCTGCCCCCCCGCACACACTCCCCGCCCCGCCGCCGGCCCGCGGAGCAGCGAGCGGGGCCGGTGGGGCAGCGAGGGCTCGGAGCGCGGCCCGGGAGGAGCCCCCGAGCCCCGAGCGTCGGGAGCGGCCCGGAGGCGCCGGGCCGGGGGAGCAGCGCGGCTCCGAGATCCAGGATCCAGGCGCCGGGCGGGCACGAGGCGAGGAGAGCGGCACGTGCCTGCCCGACGGCCGCTCCCCGGAGCCGGGAAGCGTTCTCGTCTGGAAGTGTGCTCGCCATTGGAATTAGCCCTTGTCAGTTTATCCGACAGGAGAGAAAAATACCTGCGCTGTGATGGGGTGGGGGGGGGGATTAAAAAAAATAGCTTTCTGAGAAGGGACTTGGGAAACGAGGTTTGTGACGGAGCCAAGCACATTTTTCCTGCTGTGCCCGGGAATGGTATGTCAGAGCCAACCAGGTATGACAGGGAAAAAATCTATAGTAGTGCATAAAGGAATAATCATAAAGGAATAATTAACCTTGCACTAAAATAAAGTGTGGATTTAAAATTATTGCATAGTTCTCTTGAAAAAAAAATTGCTTTACAAAAGTCCGTAAAAACCAGGTTTTGCTATGGAACGGTGAGGCTCCCAACCTATCTGTGAGCATGCAGAGAAAGGACGTCATGGGCTGACAGAAAGAGTGAGCTGTGCTCAATTCATAATATGTCTGTGGCATAAAACAAAGATTGTGCTGGCAGCCCACTTCTGACTTCAATAGTCATCTTCACAAGTCTTATACCACTGCACTTCAAATTGACCTCACCTTGTAATTGACATCAAGATTAAGCAATTCTGTGTATTTCCCAACATAATACTTCAGTATCTCTGTGCTCATTGCTGTAGCCAACAGTGAGGATAAGCATGCATTTGGTACAGTGTCTGTTTCAGCTCTCAAGTCACAGCATTTTCCATTGGTAAATTTGCCTGTCATTCCAAACCCAGCATTGGAGGAGTGCAGAATTTTGCACATAATAGACTGTTGCATCCTGCCACACAGTCAATTTGTTTCTTTCCCTGTCATCTCACTCCAAGAAGACTCATTCTTTCTCTTCTGATGGCTAAGCCTGTCACAAAGCCTCTCTTCTGAAGTTTCTCCCCGAACAGCCTAAGCTGTGCTGCTGGGAGTCCTGTTACTGGACACTCATTGCTTCCATGGCCTTTGGGAAACTGCTCCTCCAGCACAGAACACAGGGCAGCAGCAAGAATGCTCTTATGGGGCTCGGCCATTGGTCATTTGTAAGTCAGTGGAAAATACTGAAGTCCTCTTGCCAAAAAATTATATATGTGTGATCTTCTGCACTTCTTACTGAGAAACCCAGGTTCAAGGTTTACCTTGATGATTTTCATCTTGTCAGCTATTTGCTTTGTTGTGGAAGTATAGATAACCAGGGAACTGGGAGGAACAGAGATGGAGATGGCGTTCAGGACTCCATCCACAGTTTTGTCACTATCAATATTTATTTACTCAGTGTTTCCCTGCAAGCAGTAACAGTCACTACCTTCTTCTAGCTGCTTCTCCCTTTGCAATTTCCTTCATGGAAAAATTTTAACTGCAAAGAATTGTGTGTATGTGTAAGAGGAGTAATTTAGTGAATTAAGTACAACTGATAAACGCTCCAACCCAAGTATATGGCAGTACCTTGGAGAATTTAGCATCAGTTTCTTACTTAGAAATCTGACTACATCAACATGGGTTTGACACATTTATTGGTTGAATTTGGTCAAGCGTAGTGCCAGCTGCATTATAAAGGCCATGCTAACATGAGTTGCATACTCCCCCAGCTGGAGTAATTCCTTCCAGGGATCCAAAAGCTGCAAGTGCTGCAGTTGAGTTTCAGGTAATACTCCAGAAGCAGATTGTAGAAACTGGAAGTGAGACCTGAAGGTCTTACTCTGGTGCTTTGTGTTAAGGGATCGTCTGATCCGATGAAAATATCTCCATGACTTGTGATCTCCATGAATTTGAGATTAGGAGGAGTTTCATTGTAGGGGGGAGGGGGTCCCTACTTCCCCAAATATCAATATTACACCAATATTAAATAAACAGATTATTTACCCGAGCTTTTATTTGAATCAGTTTTATTTTGAATCAGTTTAGCCTGCTGTTGAGCCTGTGCAGTATTTAATGTGAGGATAGGTTGTGAGAATTCAGCCTAGTTTCAGTTTAGCAGCACTGCTGGCATACCCAGGTACCTCATCACATGTCAGAGCCAATACTGACTGACTGCGCACGAGAGATGCAAACTTTTATTCCTTTGGGGACACCAAGAGGCAAGAGATGCCAGGAAGACCTGCTGACTCATTCAATGATTTTTCACATCTGAACAACAGGAAATAATTTCATACCATAAAATGCCAAGCTGTATCAAGAAGCAGCAAGAGCGGGCTGCTTCAGAAAGAGAAGCACATTAGAAGATGAAGTGACACCACTGAGGAAAGCAGGGCAGTGTCCTCCTGCGGTCTCTGAATGCAGAAGGAGCAGATCTGGAGGCAATAACAAGGACCAAACAAAATTACAGGTCTCCAGACAAGTTCATAGGCAGGAGATGGATCTGAGATCAAGTCTGCAAATCAGGGTTAGGATCAGTGAGGTGCAAAGTGATGCACAGGTGTGCCTGCAATGTAAAACAGGCTGGGACTGGGGCAAGGCTAGAACTTAAATGCAGCATCCACTCTTTAAATGCAGAGAGAAACCAACAAAGTTTCTCCAAGCTCTTCCTCCTACATCAAATGTGTCACCACTGCCTGACACAAGGTTGCATGGCTGTGCTAGGTCAGAAGTGGCCTTGAGCACAGGCAGACAAACCCATAGGAGTGAGGAGACAAGGCTGCAGAGACTGTAGCAGAGCCTGTGGCTGCACCCAGGGCCACGACAAGCTAGATAACAAGTTTTTCAGCTAAAGCAGTGGCTAAAGGGGCATTAATGGTAGTCTGTACTGAGGATGGAACTGCTGGGCTGAGAGGAGGATGTAAAATCAGATAAGGACTCATCTGGGAGCCAATATGGCTTAATATTTTCATGACTTTGCATTAAAGAGAAGGGCTTTTAAATTAATTCTGCTGATAAAATAGGATTGGGAGGGCCAATGCATATTTTGTCAATTATTTGCATTTATGTATACAAATATACATTTTGAGTTTATACAATTTTTATTCTCAATGATTCAAGCATAAAAACTCAGAAGATCCTAAATGCTATAAGATCCTGGGTCATGCCAATAAGGGCTATCAGTAGCAGTTTCTTATGAGAATGATGAATAAGGAATATAACCCCAAAGTCCTGGGTGGAAGTCAGTGAGTCACAAGGCATTTTTGAGTCACCAGAATGATGCAGCTATGAAATAAGCAAGTAAAGCCTAGGATGCATAAAGCCTAGCATCAGGGAAAATATTTCTAGTGAAGATATGAAAATTAATACTGTTGCATCCCACCTAGGATATCACAGGGAATTACGATCACGCATGTTCAAGAAGAATTTATTCAGACTTAAACAGAGCAGAGGCCTCTGGGGAAGGGAGAGCTTATCTGAGACAGATTAAAAGGGTTTGATTTGTTTAACCTAGGAAAATAAGATGTGAGACATTTCTGAGTGTAACAGGGACATTAATGGATGCAATTGTCATAAAAGGAAAAGAGCATAAGCAAGATACGGATCATTATAGGCTGGAAAATGGAAGATAGTTTCTAATCATAAGGTGTGGAAACAGCTCCTGTTAGGAGAGCAGAGGGGGAAAAATAATCAATTTAAAAGTAAACCTTGGCAGATTTATTAAAGTAATTCCATTACAAACTTGCCTGCAAAAGGCAGGAGGAATGGATTTGATAATCTGCGCGACCCTGTCCTGTGTTCTTAAGTGGACTGCAATCAAAGGATAAAGAAAATAAACATTAAAAACGAGCTTTAAAGGATAAAGAGAAAATTCAGATACAGCACTTAGAATGAGTTGAAGTATGTGAACCACAGGAATCAAAGAATTAACCCATTTTAGTGGCAAGGTGAGAAACGGTCTGTTCTTTGGACCCAAGTCAGGAGGAACCACGATGTCCTCATGCCAGGTTTGTGATTGCCCAAAGCAGCTGTTAGGGAAGGGGCTGGCAAAAGACAAGTTAAAAGACAGACAAGGGATAAAGAAATGAGATATGTGACTAGGAATCAATATCAAAGTAGAGACCAGAATTAAAGATCAAAGTGGACAAAGGACACATGAAGAAAAGAGCGAATCTAACACTGATAGAAAACTGTTCTTGTGAAGCCCTCTGTTGCCAGGGTCACCGAGTATTGTCAGTTTAAAAGCTGATGCAGATAGCTGCAGGTCAGAAAGCAATCCTGTAAAATTAAGGGGGAAAGAAAGGAAAAATAATCAAAAGAACAGGGGGAGGATAGGATAGGCCTGGGCCTAGGTAATAAAGAGAGGGTAGCTATAATTTGGTAAGAAAGACTCTGAAGAGAGGATGACAGGAACAGCAGTCCCTGCGTTCTGAGGAAGCTAGAGTCAAGAGCAGAGTTGTTACAGTTTGATGAGCTACACATGGCATCAGGATGGAGCTCATTTCAGAATAGAGCTCATTTTGTTTCAACCCCTCCATTTTGCCTTGCTCACCATCCCTGTAATTAGTCAGATTAATTAGTATATCCAACCTACTTACTGTCATTATTTATCATTAACTCTTATGAAAGCTAAATGCTCATCTGTTAGTACCTCTGTATTGGTACTTACACATAAGGAACAGAGAGGAGTCATCATCTTGCCTGATATTGGATTCTGTGGGCCATTTGGAAGTGCCACTTATTTCTGGTCTTGACTTCTAATAACTTCCTTTATGCCTATGCTGCTATTTTGAGTGGCTTTTGTTTTAATTTTGATCCTGTGAAAATAGAAGAGCAATGTCACTGACGTTATGTTAGCTTACGTTTAGCTAAAAATATGAAGCAGAAAACAAATGGGATTTCTCAGCCCACAATTATTTTTTACCACCAAAGTCTGTATGTACTCTCCATAAATAATATACCTGATGCAAAGCCTATTGTGGCTCTATTTTCAGAGAATCAGATAGCTGCCAAAAAAGACTTACTGATTAATAGCTACCCATTACAAAGAAACTAGAACTTACTCTGAAATGACACATAATTGTTTCAGTTTTAGAATGTATTTTAAAATACTTTCTACCATTCATTTATTTAGAAGGTCTGTTGTATATGAGAAACTGTCAAAATTGTTAGATCCAATTAATAAGAAAAGTTAACATTTACTAATTTTGCCCTGAAGTATAACTTTGCCTCTCATGGAATGGAAATGAAAATGATTTGGCTGAATCACACTAAAACCCACAGTGTGGGTTTTACGTTTTCCTGCCAGCCATTAATGAATCGTAAAAAATAAAAATTAAAAAATAATAATAAAGTAGGAGATTGAACTGATTCTGTAGAATTAGATAGACTTGCCTTCCTAAAAATGGATATTACTGCAAAACATGCAGATAGGGAGAGAAACAGATGGGCGATATCTGACAAATAAAATTTCCAGATACTGCCCCATCTGTTTCCTTCTACACAGTTCAGCTATAAGCTTTTTAGCATTATAGGGTTGCTTAGGTGATATTCCTCTTTGCAATGACATCACACCCAGAGACTAGCAAAAGCAGGTTGGTACAGTAATCTGAGAACAAGGATCAGTTCACTACGTGATTACCATTTTATATCCTCAAACACAGAGGCATTAGATTTCCTTCTTTCATAGTAGAAAGACTCTATCTCCCAAAAAATGTTTGGTAAACTCTTTGGCTTGTTTTTGAAATTGTTTTGCTGTTCCTGTTGATCTCCCATAGATTTGAAAACCATATTACTTTATCTGGTAAAATCTAAATTTTTGGCCTCCTCTGCTCAAGTTTTATTATGTTTACTTCATTTCCTGATGCTTTGCTAAACAAAGTTTATCGTTCTTCTCTGAGACTGATGCCCTAATTTATGAAAGAAAAAAGTGTCCTCAGTGTTGCTATGTTTTACAAGACCAGAAAGCATCATGACCCTAAGGAGATAATCATACAGGACTATCCAAAAGTCAACACAATCCCCCACGCCTCCCATACACCTGGGTGAGCCTCGAGACATCTGAAATTATGAGTATGGAGTGTTAGAATCAATGTAATCAGCTGCAGGGTTATAAGTTGCCCACATGATTGCATCTTACTGAGCTGGCCATAACGTGGTTTGATGAGTAAAAATCTTTGGTTTATTTCTAGATCAAGGCCTTTGGAACTCTGTATTGTAGTGTAATTGAAGCTGATGGTGGCTGTGTCTTAGAATAGAGAAGCTCGTGACTAACTAGAAAGGAAATTATCAGAAAAGAAAGGAAGGAAAAGGCAGGCAGGAACTCAGGAAGGAAGGAAACACGCGATCGCTTGAACTACTTTTGAGTTTTTCTCAGCTGATTTACTCCAAAACAGAAAGGGCCAAGCAAGAGATCTTCATTAAAGACTTCTTCCATGCAGCTGCTCTGCAAAGTGATAGATGGTTAGTGTATTCTTCCTTATTTTGATAAAAGTCAATTGGTACGCTTTGTTCATTAGGAAAACCTGGAGAATTTTGTAAAGGAGCAGTGAAGGTCACACTTTTGTCAAATTACATGTTTGTATACATGATCAAAATTGAACTTCTTAATTTAATCTCTATTCTTTAATCAATAAAGAAGCCTCTAGATCTCATCTGCATCCTTAAAATTGGGTTCTTAGAAGTAGTTGCAGAGTAGATTTTTATGACTCATTTGAATTTAGGTTTTCTGAATGAGAAAAAAGTGAAAATCTAGAAACTGGAAATATATAAAAGGAAGAATTTTGAATGCAATATCTTCTTTGAGAGAAGAGTATATCATGTGCTATTTAGCAAATGCTCTTGAGTACATCTACAAAAACATCTGTCTAAGGGTCAACTTCTGTACTGATAGAATACATTCCCTGTAACAATCTTAAAGTATAAAATTAAGGGATGTTTCTAATGTGCATGTGCATCCTCAGAGAGGAATTGTGGCTTGGTGCCATCAGGAATTTGCTCATTCTATGAAATCATATTTTTGAAAAAAAATTAAATGGCCCCAGATTAGACAATCATGTTGCATTTAAAAAAATATCCAGCTGCACACTCTTTATTGATAGGCTCACTGTATTACTGTTGGCTGGACAATTATTTTAGTCAAATAAAATAGTCTGTGTCATGAACTCTATAAGCTTTCATTCATGGTATACCTGCCCATCAGTTAGCCTGCAGAACTATGTACACAATACAAATACTACACCTGTTCTAGGCATCCAAAATAATACCACTTCTGCACAGAACCAATAAAACATAGGAAGAAAGAGGCACATGGAAAGTAACTGCTAAGGAAACAGTTGATCTTGTTCTATATTTATAGACAAGAAACAGAATATTTTTCAGATACCTCTCATTAAGCTTTAGCTTGACAGCTTGACTACAGTAAACAAGATACATTCCTAGATTCATTTTATATGAGGCTGGTAACCTGGTGGTCAGAAGAACAGAAGGCTCTTCTCCTCAGTCCGATGTTGTAGACTTTTAGAACTTGCTCTGAAATCTGCTTCTTCATTTCAGAAATAACAAAACAAATGTGATTTTCACTTGACCTAGACAGTAGAATTCTGCATATTTTATATGAGAAATGGGTTTTTTTGTTGCCTTTTCAGGTTATCAAGTTATCAGGTTATGTTGATAGAATGTTACTTGATTTCTCTGCCATGTACAGTTGGTTTGCAGAGAATTCATTGTTCATTTGTTTCACTTTTAGGCACTGTCTTTATTGTTTACAAAAAGGAAGGAATGCTTTGACATCTATGAGAAAAACACAATAAAATATGACTGGTATGCACTGGGCAACTGAGGTACTTTTTACTATTCTTTGATGTTATTTTTTGTTGGATGTAACATACCTTCCTTTGGTAAGACTTTTGACATCATCTCCTGCAGGGAACTCTTTGGGAACCTGAAGACACATGAGCTGGATGAACCAACTGTTAGATGGGCTGAGAATCAGCTGGACTGCCAGGCTCAAAATGTCATCATTGATGGCTTGGCAACCTAATGGTATCCAGTAGCAAAATGGACTAAAGGACCTCTGAACATCTCATCCAGCCAACATTTCTGCCTCTGACATATGTATGGCATGTTTGCTGTTGCTCCAAGAATATGATTCACTCCTTCATAAATTGTGAGTGATCTTATAAGAAAATCAGTAGATTCTCATAAATTGAAAGAGGTAGAAAAAAATACTTTTCCTTGGCATACTATAGGTACTCTATTGCAAGCCATTCCTTTTATAGCTATTTTTCAAACCAGTATTTTACATCTTCTTATCCAATTACTGCAGTTATAAGATACTTGTTTTTAAAATGGATTATGAGGTATTTGGCATAAACTGTTTGCTGTGTTTGGAATATTGAATTCAATGAAGTCTTAAAATACATGTGGAATTAATATTAAAACCATGCATTATGCTTTAATACCATTAAGTATAACATTAAAATAGCAATATTGAATGTGTACATATAAATATGCTTCTAAAAGTTGGTATATATGGTTTTAATTTTCTGCTGGTATGCATATATATATATATATATATATATATACATGCTCACTTGCTGGATATTAAAGACTGCTTTTTAATGAAAGGCATCCATTAAGCTATGTAAATTAATTATCTATATATCTCATAAACACTCCCCATGCTATTATGTTTTTTGGAATACCATTGTTTTAAATCCACCTAAGTGAAATTTGGGAAAAAACCTTGAAGTTGTTTGAAAACTACTTGTAATTTCAGTCATTCAGTAATTGCAGCAGTCTCCTAGCTCCATATTTTGATTTTATTCTACTATAAGTTTAAGAAAATCTCACTAGGGACTTATGAAGGTTAATCTATTGTTTCTGAAAAATACTTCAGAGTCTCTCAATTCAGAGTACTAAATATATATAAACAAGAAAAACAATTGAATATGTTAAAACATAAATTAAATTCTACCTCAAATCTACAAGAAGAGATTACTGTTCCCTTACTGCCATGGCAGAGGCTACTGTAGTAATGTTTAGGATGTCCTGTAGGATATGCATAAATACAAAATATGCTTACATAGAGAACTCTGCCAAGTCAGTTCCATTTCCTAATCTTTGGGTTAACATAAAATGGGTTCATACTCTAAAATGAACTAAATCAGTTAATTTCCATGACAGCTGGGAATTACCAGCATGAATTCTCCCCCATCCTAGGAGTCTGTCTGCCTGGACTCGGGACACACTGGGATACATTAAGGGCTTTGAGGAGATATAGGAGAAGCTGCTTTGGGGAGCTTTCCCCTTATTCTCCAGACCAGGACATAAGCTCAGGCTGTCATCCTGGTTCTGTGCCTGAGTCATGCTGCGAGTATGATTGTTCATGCCTCCCTTATTCTCCCTTATTTATGCCTCCAATCCACACACTTGACTTTGTGACCTGCTCCCTGACCTGTCTGAGCACTGTAGACTGGACTAGCAATCACTGGGCCATGTCCAACCATTGTTCCAGTCACCAGACCTGATCTGCTTTCCTCATTCAGGTACTTGGCTCTTTTCATCAGGGCTGCTGCTTTCCCTGCCTCTGTGTTTCCTCAGCTTTGGGTTTTCCTCTGCTTGCAGAGCAGCCCCCCTCATGTTGTTCCCAAACACTGACAGGAGTTTATAGGGAGTCCAGTGCTGCATGCAGCAGGAAAGTGACCTGAGTAGGCTCAGCCCACTATGGCTCTCCAGGGATGTCCTAGGAAGACTTGTACCACCAAGTCAGGGATTCAGAGCAGGTTGTAGCCCCCTTCCATGGGTGGAAGGCCCATGTTGCTGAGGTGCAGGGCACGATGAGTCGGTCCTTGAATCACAGTGCTCCTTCTCTTTCCACTGTGTCCTGCTGGAATGGATGTAGCTCCTTGTCCCAAAGGACCTGAATCATGAACAATATACATACAAACCCCTTTACATTACTGGGCATAGAGGGCGTTTTCCACCATGATGACTGAAGGCAATGCAATAAAAAGTACAGCTTTGATGAGAGATGGCCCTGACCTGGGAGACCTTATAAACAAAGAAGGGTAAGATCAGCAGGGTTAAGATAAGCAGGGGGTAGGAGAAAGAGAAGGGAAAAACAGACCTGAATTTTGGCAAACCAGATTAACAGCTGAGATTTTTGAAATAATTTTAAATAAATGTGTTTGCTACTATAGTAGTTTATTCCAAAATATATTGTATGTGTTTGCCAAATGCTATCAATATCCAGGGCTGTACTCATCTAGTGCAGCCTATCCTTAGCTTTAACTCTCAGTAAGAGCTCTTCAGGCAGCCTAAACATTACTCAAAGTATCATATTCTACTCAAAGTATCAATATTCTCTTTTTTGTCTATGAAGGTCCACTTCCTGGAGGCAACTGATTTCTTGTGAATATCAGCTTCCTTTTAAAACAAAATGACAATTTACAGGCATATTGATTGCAGAGGGAAACTTGATATAAGTGCTTGATTTGAAAGAATAAAGAAAAAGTAAATAAAATAGTACATTTAAAACCTTCTAATAAATTTGAGATTTGTTGGTGAATGCTGGGTGTTTATAATTTTCAGTACCAAGTTGAGCCTTTATTTCAATAAAAATATATTTGGGTTAGTTGCCTGAATTTTTGCTAAAACAGATGAAAGCCAATCAAAAGGAAATTAGCACTGTCAAACATTGAGGAAATGGGTCTTTTTATCCCTGTGCTACATGTGAACCTGATTCTGAAAAACAAATTCTTTTGGCAGGATTAGCATGAACAGCATTGAAGATTGTAATCAGAATGAATAAAATAATGATTTTTTTTTTCCTCTTACCTCATAAATGAAAAAGAAAAAATGTGGTTTAGAAAGTACATTTATGGAAGTTTAGTCTTCTGAGTAGCAAGCAAGGATTACTTTGGCAAGCTGTGTAGGCATTTATATCTGAAAAGCAAATGGAATTTAATTATTTTGACAAATCATTGTGGTTTTCAAGATTCATCACTCATGAAGAAGAATTAATATGCTTAATAAGTGATCATTCTTGTTCCAGCTTAGCAATTCCAAACTTTTAAATGCTCTTTTCTTAATTCTAGTTAGCATATTAAGCATGGAACTAAATTTAAATGTTTTAATTATATCATTTGAACTAAAGAGGTTTATGTAGGAAATGTGTTGCAGTACTGGTCCAAGGAAAAACTGCTTCATCTCTACTACCAAGTATTATTCTGCACAGTCTCAGCTGTGTTTCCAAGCAACACGAATTCCCTCATCTTTTTGATGCATTTCACCTCAGTTTCTGTCACACTGAGCTCCTACCTCACCTTCCACTGTGACACAGTCTGCTGTTGGTACTTCCCAAAAGTTCTTGACTGAATGCTGGTGTACTTCATAACTAGATTGTGGCATTTGAACAACAGCAACACACAGATCCATACCTACATTTACAGTGCTCTCCTGGACCTGTTCCAATGGCTGCCCTAACAAGAATATTTTTGGGACATCACAGCTTCAATCATATCCATACTTTGAATTTCTGGGGCATCTCTGAATATCATACCTCATGTGACTTCACAGTCGTGGCTGAGAGGAACTCAAGCGTTAATGTTTACTGATAGTACAGTTTCATCCTCCAGATTCTGAGATGATCCACAGTAAGCTATCACTTTCAATATAGGGAAGTCCCCCTTCCAGGACCTAACACTAAGTGTGGATATTTCTGCTCCATTGAAACCTGAGATAACATTATCAGGTTCCAGAGGGAAAAATGCCCAGCTGTTCTCGGCTTTAAGCAGATACACATTCCTTCCAACATCCGTGGAAAAAAAATCCCTGACTTATATAAGGAATTGAAAGAAGAGACAGCTGCTCACAATACTTGAGTTTCTCTCAGTCACATCTTATCAGCATTAGACCCATCAACCATGTTTATGATGCCCAATATTTTTGAAATGCCAAACAGACTACCTTGCTGTATCGATACTCATTGCATGAGAGTTCCTACCTCCATTGCCAGCATTGATACATGTCTGCCATTGCTGAATGTTTACAGTGTTATGTCCACCAGGGCTGCATGTGATAGCGGTTTGATGACATGTGCACTTTACAACCTAGATGAAGCAAATGAGGAATCTCACTCACATAATTGCAGTAAGAATTAACATTTCCTAAACTTTGCCCACCTCATGCTGTGTTAAGAGCCTTGTGGATCTGGTTCCATGAGAAAAATATCATCTATTGTAGCATCTGCTGCTACACTGATTCCACTCGTCCTGATTTATTCTGATTTGACCTGATGGAAAGAGTCCTCCACTTTATATCTTTCTCCTTGGTCTGTTCAGCCTGGAGAAGAGGAGACTGAGAGGAGACCTTATTGCAGTTACCACTTCCTGCTGTGGGGAAGAGGAGGGACAGACACTGATCTCTTCCCTGTGGTGCCCAGCGGCAGGTCTAGAGGGAATGGCCTGAAATTGTGTCAGGAGAGGTTTAGGTTGGATATTAGGAAAAGATTCTTCACCCAGAGGGTGTTTGAGCACTGGAAAAGGGTACCCAAGGAAGTGGTCACAGCACTAAGCCTGACAGAGTTCAAGAAGTGTTTGGACAATGCTCTCAGGCACATGGTGTGACTCCTGGGGTGTCCTATGTGGGACCAGGAGTTGGGCTGGATGATCCTGATGGGTCCCTTTTAACTTGGCATGTTTTGTGGTTCAGTGATTCAGTCACTCAGGGGCTCCTATCCTTCCTCCTGTCTTTGATAATTTCTTTATTTCTCCTCCTTATTACAGGCAGAAAATTGTCTTGGCTGGCTAGAGTAGGGAAAGAACATTTCTTGTATCCCAAATGGTAACCTTCTGCTTTACTCTCACTTGTAAAACTAGTTTCACAGCACTAAGCCCAAAGCCCCTCTCCCATCCGTATGCAGCATCCTGCTGTTGTGTATGCCCAGTCCTTTTAAAGAAGCCTGGGTCCTGTGAGAGCTGAATGAAAAACGTCATTTTGTTCAGTGCATAACATAAGGCATGGTGGGTGGCTGCCCACACATGCAACAAGTACAAAAATCTGTCTGCAGGCTGCTTCCCACACATTTCCCAATCTTCCCTTGCTCCCCTGATACCATCCTGAACCGGGAGCCTAGAGTCAAGACATACTACTCCACCTTTTATTCTTTTAGCATCTTCTTTGAGGTCTCTATTTCTAGACTAAAACCTGCTAGAATGTGCATAAAGCTGCAGAAGACCTCTCTTGTTGCAGGGAGTGCAAGGAGAAAGGACAGACAGAGAGATGAGCTTTGAGGCATCAGAGCATCAAGAACAGGTTTATGTTCTCTTTCCCCCTTCAAATGTTTTGTTTTGTAGTACATCTCTACATAAGCACTGAACAGAGTTTTTTCAGTAAACTTTTTTCCTGAGAAGAACCAGCCACTTTCCATACCAGTCTAGTCATGTGCAAAAAGATACAGCAACTCAAGATGCAGCAGTGGTGCCTCACTGTCTCTCAGGGGCCCATTGATGGACTGGGAACATTTACCTGCCTGAAAGCTCAATTTCAGGCTGGTGGCACTTGTCCTTAATGGGTATTAGCAGAGCAACAGTGCTG
Source organism: Haemorhous mexicanus (assembly GCF_027477595.1). Taxonomy (NCBI): domain Eukaryota; kingdom Metazoa; phylum Chordata; class Aves; order Passeriformes; family Fringillidae; genus Haemorhous; species Haemorhous mexicanus. The sequence continues at coordinate 63,500,310 of NC_082343.1, forward strand.
GAAACAGGATTTCTGGCTGTCTATTTGACAGAGAGTTACTTCTGGTGACTGAAGGCCTGAGAAATTCAGTCCCTCACTCTTCTACACTTTCTTTTGACTGCTTTCTGGGACGGTCTGACACTCTTACACAATATGCTGAGAAGGTCTCCTACTTAACAAGGAAAGAAATGGGTTGAAGAAGTACAGGTTTCCAAGACAGAAGACAGCTCCATTGAGGACTGTGAAAAAAGGACAGAAACAGGGGGCTGGCTGTGTGGGGGTGGGCAGCTTCTAAACAGGGCGTTCAGATTTTTGTGCAGATCAACAAGAGGTGTCTGCTAGCCCAGACCATGCTTGTGGACTGGTATTTTAAGCAAAAATCAGTAATGAGTTTTTTCTACTCTGGGATCAGAATACAGCTCTACATTAGGCTATGTAGAGTTGATGCCTTAAGTTTTAGCTTTCATGTTTTTCAGACTCTGAACTTCATATAAAGTGTTAGCAAGTTCTCTTCAGTTTAGTTAGACATGAATGAAATCCTTTTCCACTCAAGAACCAAGGCCACTGCTACAGCTCCAGGCCCAAAAGTGTAAACAACAGCAAATTGAAGAGAGCAAACTGGGAGGATGGGACTTCATTACCTAAAGCTGTAATTGGACAATTAACCCCAATATGCAAATGGACCAAAACTTATAAAAGTGTGAAAACTCATGACTGGTTGTCCATTTTGGGTAGAGCCACAGCTGGGCTCTTTTACTGCCCAAGGTGTATCCATTGAAGGAATTTAATAAATTTTAATAAATTCCTAGTTTATTCCTTTAACTCTGTCTAGCCTCGGTTCCATGGTAGCTTCTTTAGGCATCAGATTCAGCTCATAAAACTCTTTCAGGAAAAAGAAAATCAGCTCATTTTGTGAAATAATAAAATCTCAGTGGGAAAACAATGAGCAATTACAAACCAGTTATATATAAGAATATTACTATTTAACTAAATTTCATATTTTTTTCATGTGTGGAATGAACTGAATCATTCTAGGATTTGTTTACTATGATCCAGTTTTCTTTAGATATAGTACTGTAAAGGGAATAATGATCCTTCTTTAAAAAGAAAAGTTCCTAGCCCTTTTCGTTGTAAGGAAAGGATTTAAAAAATGTGTAAGTGTACTTACACTAGATTTAAGGAAATGAGCAACTGAACTTTACTTCTGTATCATGATACAATGAACTTTACCTTTTTGTCAAGATGCAATATACACAACATTGTGTGAAGTTAGAAATATCTCTGGACACATCTTATTGCTAACCCCTAGCTCTCTCTGAAGACCTTTAGCAAGGTCTGTTCATAACGAGTGCTGTAGGTGCACAAGATTTGCAAAGAGGTGAATAGTGAGAGCAGAACACACAGAGATGATAGAGAGGGGGAAAAATCTTGGTTTACAATCTCTCTCAGAAGGCCAAAATTGACTCTAAAGCAAACAGACATTGTTCAAGCTATACCAACACAACCATTTTTAGTAAAAGCAAATATTTTCCTGGTCTCTGCCTAGGAAATGAAATTTGGGTTGTGTTTTCAGCATTCAAGACTCAGTCCTTTCGATAGTTTATTGTGAAAAAACATGATACAGATAATAGAGATAGTTACACTATTCTGTGGATGTATTACCTTAAATCAACCGAAATTTACTTCAACTTTTTCTGCAGATTTTCTGCATATGCCAGTAATTATTATTACAAATCTGAGAAACTGAGAGTGTCCTCCAGGCAAAACAACCATATCAATAGGTACTTTTTGCCATTCCTCTGGCTAACATGAAACATTGTGTGAAACCCAATATTGGTTTTCAACCCTTTTGCTCTCAGTTGCAGCTAACAATCTCTGGTTGGGAAAAGTGAGGGCATCACAGAATGACAGGTGTTCATTGGTCCTAATTTTTCTCCTTTCTCTTCTCTTCTTTTTTTAGCATGCATTTCTTATTGTTTAACTTTGCCTGTCTCTATCAGCAAACACACTGTATGTGGGAGGAGCACAACACACAAATTCAGTGCTGCTCTAACTGCAGTAATAACAGTTGGAGTTCTTGATGGTCTGGGCATGCATGAGTCAGTGGGTGCCCAAGGGAAGCACCCATGATGCACAGGGAATTGGCTGATGTTATTGCAAGACCTCTCTGGATAAACTTTGGTCAATCATGGCAAGAAGTATCTGAAGACTGCGGGAAAAGCAAATATTACTCCTATCTTGAAGAAGAGCAAGGAGGATCCAGGGAACTACAGGCCAATCAGCCTCACCTTGATCCCTGGAAAGGCAGTGGAGTAGCCAACCCTGGAAACTATTTCCAAGCACTTGAGCAAGGAAATCATACGGAATGGCCAGCATGACTTCACCAAGCGAAATTCATGTTTGACTAAATTGATACATTTTTACAGTGAAATTTCTGGCCAAGTAGATGAGGGGAGAGCAGTGGGTACTGTCTGCCTGGACTAAGGATATTCTCGGCTGTATTAGACAAGGTATTAACCTCAGGTCAGGGGAGGTGATCCCTCTTCTTTACTCGGCACTTGTGAGGCCCAACCTGGAGAGCTGGGACTGCTTAACCCAGAGAAGAGAAGGATGAGGTGGGCTCTTATTGATATATGTAAGTACCTGAAGGCAGGGTGCAAAGTCAATGGATCCTGGCCCTTTTCAGTGGTGCCCAGGACCAGAGGCAATGGGCACAAACTGAAACACAAAAGGTTCTGTGAATACATCAGGAAGCACTTTTTTACTCTGTGAATGGCCAAGCATTGGCACAGGTTGCCCAGGTAGATGTGGAGTCTCCATCCTTTTATTCAGAAGCCGTCTGGACATGATCCTGGCCAAGCAACACTGAGTGATTCTGCCTGGGCAGAGGGGCTGAAATCCAATGAATTACACAGGTCTGTTCCAACCTCAACCATTCTGTAATTCAGTGGTTCTTCTGACAGGAGTAATTTAGACTAGAAACCTTAGAAGCTTAAAATCAAATTTGATCAGTGTAAGAAACAAATTACATGAGAAATTTGTCCATAATACAATACTAGACAATACTAGAACTGGTGATAGTGGAAGTCTCTCATTCAGTCTCTCATTCTACTTTAAAGTTACCCTTAAAAATTCATTAATAATTTTCATTAAAAGCACGTACTGATAGAGGTAAAAATGAGATATTTAAAATATTATAAAATTATTTATGTTGTTCAATCATGCAATGATATGTGTGTTATGCATAATTTAGGCTGCTTTTTTTTCTTAAAAATAATGAGCTAGGTATTTTGCACACACAGCCACAAAAAAATCTTTGCCATAATCAAACCGCTTTGTCAACTCTCTTTATGTTTAATGAGCTGGCTCACTTAGAATATACAGCAATATCCTTTTTTTATGGCTAGGTGTATAATATAAGGGATCTCAATAACAAAGAAAGAGCTGCAGGAGTTGGCCAAATGTGAGCTTCAGCAGAGACTCTCAGACACACTTTCTTCCATTCTCATTTCTAACTTCTACTGCTATCCTCTCTCTACCCTGCTCAGATTCATAGTTTGCTCAGCTCCCTTCTATGAAATTGGAGTCAGCAGCTGGATTTTCTACAAACCCAACCCATTAATGAGTCTTAATTATTTCATCATCTTATGGACTGACCCTCAGAAGTGAAAAATCATGTGCTTGTGACTCAAAGGGAATTGTTCATGAGGGTCTGCAATTTGGCAAGAAGTGCTCAGTAATTCTGTGTTTAAAATATGAATGACTTCTTTATACACAATTTTAGAAGTAACAATAAATCTATTGTATTGCTATTCCAGTGTGTTGTAACACAGCCTGTGCACCAGCTGTTCTTGTTTACAACATGAGAAAACCCTTCACCATAAAGGCTCTTGTTCAAACAGAAAGCATGCCATATATTGTGATCATGCTATAAGCATGCAATTATTATGAAAAATTATATGATCTAGACATATTATTTGATGATTATTTAGATCTAATTAGTTGAGTGAATCTTGATCTTCTTATATTTTCCATATACATCTGTACATGGAGATATCTATACAGATTTAACTTAGAAATAACATGTTTATTATTATGCTTGCTCTACTAAACAGGTAGTAAGGTGCTAATGTAGAATAAATTGGTTTGGTTTAATTGAGTTAATTTGCACCTTCTACTGTTTTCTCAAAATTGGCCTATTTTTTAATCTAAAAGACTGTGTCGACATATGCAATATGTCGAGTGCCCTTCTATTTATGTAATACTGATAATAAGCCACCACACAATTCCTCTTAAATTCTCAGTAATGAAGTGCTGGCATGTGTCTGATTTTTCTCCACATGGTTTTAACGAAGAGCTTTTCAGTTTTACTAGTACATAATTAGAATATATGCATAAATCCCACTCTATTGCTCCAATGTAATTAAAGATCTTTCTTCAAGAAGAAAATTATAAAGCTTTTCTAAGCAGAGTTGCTGAAACCTGAAATCCTTGACTAAATGCATTTTTATGCATGAATCAGTCTTCTGAAATAGTTCTGAAAACAATTAATAATGGTCTGCTTAAGAGAAAGCATCTTAGTTGTTTAATGTGGGAGAGAAGTTTCTCAACGTTTCCTTCTGCACAACTTTCATAACAGTGTTAAGAAAAGCAGAGTGTTCATGCATTCTCCTCATGTAGAAGATACAAAACTCCTTTGTGCTAATTAACTTTAAATAAAACTCCTTTCAGGTAAAGTTATTTACATTTTTTGATGGTTTATCGTATATACACCAATAAAGGATAAAGCAGAAGACTCAGTCTTACTCCAGAAATAGACATTATAGAGCTATATTAAGTAATGCTAATTTGTTTAAACTTTACCTCCTTTTGCCCAGGGTGCAGCAGAGGCAGCTAACAGCCATAACACTTTGCACATCTATTTCTGGGCTTCTTTTCTTGCCTGGGTTGGTTGGAGAACTTCCAGGAATTTGTCTAAGAATTTTGAGATGCCGCCTGCTGCTGGAAAAGTGTGAGTACTAGAGGCTTTGGCATCGAGCAAACTCAGTTTATAAAAGTATCTGCTAGTCTTTCCTGCTCAAAAGGTGCTTAGAGCTTTTGTCTGCAGCTGACTCCTGGTTATGGAGTGTCAAACTCCCACAGAGCTACAGCTATCAAGCGACCTTCCACACCTGTGGTGCATCGAGTAGTAACTAATGACACACTGTTTTGTGCGGAGGAGTTAGGGAAGAGTGCTGGAAAGCTGCTTAAAGCAGCATGGATCTGGAAGACAAGCCTGGGCATGTGCCACAAGACACAGCTCCTGTCATCAGCTCGAGCAGCTAGTGGTACAGCAGAGGTCTTGGCTCAGAGCTCTGAAGGGCAGCTGTGGCCATCCAGGAATCTGGGGCTTCAGGCAGCACCTGGTGCCCCTCCCTGGGCCAGAGCAGGAGAAGATGGTGTCCTTGCCTGCAGGGGATGTGTGGTGGCTCAGAACCTGCCAACAGGAGAAGGCAAGCAGAATGAGTGGTGTCAGAGAATGTGGAAAAGATTAACAGGATCTTCACAATGGTTCTGCAGAGACAAAGGCTCAAATCGTCCACTGCACAAGAGAAGCAGAAGCTGGAATTTTCTCTAGTCTTCTTTTTATCACCAACATTACAGAAACTTTTCCTTTCTACAGAAGCTGCCCTGAATATCCCTGACTGGATTTATTTCTATCAGAGCTTTAACTTTCCTAACCAGATCTCTTGCAGTTTGGACAATCTCTCTGTCCAGGTCACCTTGCTTATACCTGCTCTAGGCTTCCTTTTTGTGCTTGATTTTGTCCAGGACCTTCTTGTTCATCCATTCAGGCCTCCTGGTGTTTTTTCCTGTCATTCTCCTTCTTGGGATGAAATGATTCCAAGCTTGGAGGCAGTGATCTTCGAAGATTAAGCAGCTTTATTGGGCCCCTCCTCCCTCTAGGATTTTATCCCATGGTACTCTACCGAGCTGATCTCTGAAGAGGCCAAAGTCTGCTCTCCTGAAGTCCAGGAGCTTGCTCTGTGCACTGGCCCAAGGACCTCAAATTCCACCATTTCATGGTCTCTGTGGCCAAGGCTTCACATTTCTCACCAACCCCTCCTTTTGGTGTTTTACAATGTCTCCACAATGCCAGTAAGATCATTGCCCTGCAGATGAGTGCACAGCTCTTAACTCCTCTTGTTTATGCCCCATATTACCTTTGCATAGCTCAGGAGGCTGACTTACCAGCTGGAGTACCTGAAATTCCTTTGTGATGCTTTTCAGGTCTCATGCTGACCTGAACCCTCTCCAGATGCTGGGCATCTCTTACTGGTACTGGCATCACACCAGTAGAAATAGAATTGACTGACATTCCTCTTCCCTGGCAACCTTAAAGTTATTCTAAAATTTAATTTTATGTAATTAATTTGAGGTTTGATTACTATATGATCCTATTATGATCAAACTATTTCCTCTCTCATGTTCCCTTACCAGCAGCTGCACAAAATGTGAAAATATCATGAAGATTTCATATGATTACTCTTCAAGCACAGAGACTTGAATGATCCCACATTTGGCATTTACTTTTAATCAGAAATGCATTTTGGCATTGGACACTATCACTTCTCAAAGCAACAGTGGTTTAAAAAAAATCATTAAGACAAAAAGAAATAAAATGCCTTGTTTTTTAATTGAGTTCTTGAGGAAAGATCATTGCTAAAGGGGAAAAACAATAGAGATAAACTGCCATTGAAGCTCGATGCATTTCTAACCTAGGGAGAAGACCACAGCAGTTTTATTGTCAGGAGCAGCAGAGGTTCTATTCATCTGTTTTCTGCATCTTTTGTCTTCTCTGCTTATTCTCTTCTAACCACCTGTAAAAGTTTCTATAATTTTGATTTAATTACTCCATACTGCTTATTCTAATCTGGGTAAGTGCTGATATTTAATTTCAGTTGCAGAATACAAGCAAGCTAACCCCTCAGAGCATGTCTTGAACTGTCACAGCAAAGGACAACTATTTGTTTTCCTTTTTTTTTCCATTGCTGGATGTGTGTGTTGTGAACCTATGCTATTTCACTATTTATCCAAATATTTGAACTTTGTCTTAAAAAAATAAATGTAAGAGACTGTGAGGAAAGTCCCAAATCATCCTTCAAAATCTAAAATGTATCTCATCAACAATGAGAGTAAAATATTTGGTTTCCAAATGACTGTAAGCATCACAACACTAAGTAATCATCTTTGTAATTTCAACTGCTCCTAAAGTTCATAATTTTATGGATAACACTAAATGAAATGCACAGACAGATGACAATAATGCCATGCATATAAGTTACACACCTGTGTCTTCCCCTATTGATTCCTATTGAAGACAATACTATAATGAAGACATAAAATAAGTGAAGAAACTCTTCCTGTAAAGAATGAATGCTTGAATGCAGACTCTATAGATGAGCACTGAGGGAGCAGAACTTGCTGATGAAGCAATACAGTTGGACCTAGGAATCTGCAAATAAACACAAAATATTTCAGCTCTGGTGGAAACACAATTGCTTTCCTGAAAGCAAAGTAAAAAATCTATTATGCTGTGGAACATATGTACAGAAATATCTAGCATGGTTTTCATGTTCTACATCTCAGTTATTTCTGAAGAAGTGGAAATAATAATTTTATGTGCTATGTAGAGAATTGCTGTTGTCTGCTGCTCTTCATTGTCATGGCAATTTTATTTCTCAACAACTTTCTCCACTTGAATCGTAGCCATCAACTTCACCTGTTATTTGTAGATGGGCTTTATTGCTTTCCTATCCTTCTCCCTTAAGTGGCAGATTGCTTCATCTGAATGTTACATTTCCAGGTATCAAACTCTTGATCTTCACATCTTCACAGCTCATTTCACAAGGAAGGGGAGGAGGATGTTAGTATCTACCCTCCACTGTCCACTTACCTACATCATGGAATTTTTTCAGACACAACAGACTATTTATTAGTCATACTGTGTGCTATTAATATATGGCTTGCTGGATTAAAGGGCAATATGCCATGACTGATAGTTCTTTTACCATACTATCTAAAAGTAGACTATAAATACATTTTATTTTTGCAAAACTATCATTTAAATTCAGCAGAGCAAGAACAAAACCGAATTAACATAACTTCTACTATTGTCACTTAAGTTTAAGTTCAAATTCATATTAGTTCATCAGTCCAATAAAATAATTATGCCATTGAATCACTGTATATGTACAGTTTCTACCAGTGCTGTGTGACAGATATTTCCCATGACCTGAGGTCCTTTCCCAGTTCTGTGAAACAGGGGCACCTCTACAGAAGGGTGTATCTGTTTTAAAAGTGAACCTGAAAAGGCAGAGCTGAAAAGTTGTAAAAGTTATCTATGATTTGCCATTGTAATCTTAATTTAGCTCCTTTATGCATCATTACAATAGTCATTTACCACATAATCACATATTTTCACCCCATCTTATCCTGTGCTCAACGAATAGTCTCCACTTAGCAGACAGGTATTCAGAATAACTTTTTAGTCCACATTCTTGCACCCAAGAACCATGAAATTCCTTCTCTCCATAAGATGATAAGGTGACAATTTAAGAAATGTAAGCATTCAACTTCCTAAATCAATGAGAGCAAATTACTTCCAAATATATTAAGTTTCAAATATTGTGCTTATTGCTTTGGAAAATGAGTGAATCTTTTTCTACTATAACATTTAGCAATAGGGTGAGTTATTTTAATTTACTTTTATTTATATGTCTGAACAAATTATTTGTACAGATTATTGGCAAAAAATGCTAAAATGATTGATTAATTCTAATGCCAAATTTTATCAGTATCTGGTGAGAGCAGTAAGATGGGCTACATTGTAGCAGCAGTTACAAAATAAAATAATCATTCAGGAAATGCTTAGTATGGGTTTCACTTTACCTGCCTTCACATGACTACAGTGCAGACAGGTATAGAGCTCCAAGCCAGTAATTCAGGATTTCCCTTCTTTACAGAGGGAGAAAACAGCCAATTTCATGCCAGTGACCTATGGCACCCAACCTGCTTGAGGTGCCAACTTTAAGCTGAGACAAACAATTCTTTAGTGGCATCTATTTTATTCTACTGATTATATGAAAGGGGCTTAAATGGGTAGCTGAGAACATTTCTCTGCTGCTCAGAGGAATCCCATCCGTGTTAATTTATGTAAACACCATGATGCAACTCACCAAACTGTAACTTAAGTGTTGCAGACAGAGAGAAAATACATTTCTCCATGAGTTTATAAGACTGCTTTGTCTTTTCTGGATATCATCAGCAATCTTAGCCCCATAATGCTAGTCCTTTCCTAGATAATGGTGATTTCTCTTCAGTGAACTAGCCAATGGGAAAATATAAACCTCTAGACATTAAAGGACTACATCATGATACATATGTACAAATGGCCTCAATAAAGGTCAATGCTTACTTCTAGCATATGCATCTCTTGAGAGCTTGATTTGTAGCACAATTATTCCTAGAGGGTCATCCCTGGGATAGGTTTTAATAGCCACTCATGATGAAGTATCTTTCTGTCTTTTTACTTTGCATTTTCTCTGATCCTCTCAAATTGGATTTCTTTTTCCAGCAGAATATCCTTAACTGTGAAAATTGCTAGAGCTGATTCTCTTTCCCTTTAATGCAAGAAATAGAAAGAATATTAGCATGTAGGAACTTTGAGAAACTTGGAGAAGAACCCACAATTCTGGTTACATACGAGGATTTTGTGGCATGTCTTAGAAAATATTCTATGTAAAGTAACAAAAATCTTCTTGCTATGACATTCTGTCCTTGAGCACTTGATCTTTCCAGTTTGCTTTCTGTCTCTATGCATAATCTTACCTTCTCTTACACTGTGCAGACCTAAGTTTCTAACAATCTTCACTCCTACTCCTTTCTTTTTTCTCTATGGGCTTAAGTCTTTCCATGTCCTTTAGGCTTTGAATAGTGCCTTCTCTTTCTCTAACAAGAAAGGTCCTCTACAAATTCTGGTTCATGACCAAATTCTTTCAAGAAACCTCCAAGTACTCATCTGTTCAGTGTAACCACTCCATTCTTTCCCTTTTTTTAAAGTTGGCATCACAATAATCCTTTTTCTCTGGATTATTGTTTACCTTCATAGGACAGGGAGGTTATCTTCCATGTTCCTCTAAAGTGCCACATGCACTTACACTCATATACTTTTATATATTCACATGCTTGAACATAATTTTGAATAACTGTTTGAAGAGTTGCCAGAGTAATATGCAAAGAGTACTCCAAAATACAACAAAAAAAATCCTTACAAAAGCATACCAATAAACGTAAGTGAATGCGAAGTAACCTTTTCAAACATATGCAGTCAATTCCTAATGTTATCTTTCATATACTGTGCATTTTCTGCGTCTGCTTTTCAAATTTGTATATGTGGCAGAAATACCTGGAGATTAATTTTGCTAAGAAACCTGAGCATTCAAAAAAGCATCAGTTAAAAATGTGAAAAAAACCTGTTGCAAATATTTATGTTAGGGATCCACAGTACCAAAAACTGAAATCCTTATTTCACTACGAAAAAAATTCCCCATCTCAGCCATCATCAACTTTCACCACTCAAAGGGTGGATGTCTGTAATTTTTTTCTGGATATATTTGTCAAACTGAACAATCTTTTGTTTCAGGTACTTTATAATTTTGCACTGTGATCTCTATTTTAGTTTAAAGTCATTCAGGCATCACCAAAACCCGGACTAATACATCTAAACATTTTCTTTACCAAAAAAGGGCCCTATTGAGCTTCTGGGGTAGTCAGGATGCAGCTAAACTGTGTAACACAGGCACTCAGCAGTGCACCTCCATTCCTGGTTGCTCCATCATACAGCTTTGGAGCTCCATGGGAAGACACCACAGGTCTAGCTTTGCCGAAGATTTTCATGCTCTCAGACCCAAGTTTATACAAAGGCCTAGTGCACATTGACATGGAAAGACTGAAAAAGCCCTTTAGTTGCAAACTGATTCCATTATGGGAAGTAATAGCAGTATATGTCCTCTGAGCATGCATTTATTATTCTAGATAAAACACCTCACATACCTGGAAGTTCTGTGTTTGCCCCAGCTACCCTCAGGACTAACAGTGGTGTCTATCCCTTTTTTGTGGGGTGAACTTTTCTCCCTTGTGAAAGGGTGTGGCAAGTAGCAACAGTATTCTTACTACCCCAATACTTGAAGCAAACCCATGTCCCACAGCAAAAGTGAGCTTATAAAGACTCAACATTAAATAAATGCACTGCTGTGTAGGATAAAAGCATAAGGGGCTGATACACTGTATGTTGGCCTACTTTATATTATGGCTCTGTAATACTCTTCTTGATAGGTACAACTAAGGGTTCTACAGTCAAACAAATTTTGAATAAAACCATGGCCAGCACAAATGACAGCTCTGAAGACCTTATTTCCTTGGGCATAAGCAACTGCACTACGAAGTTCTGCTGACCAAGAAGGATGTCTTTTCCAAGCCTATTCATGTGCTCCTCCTGCTCCTGAAGTTCAGCCCTGTCAAGCTTATGATTCACAGTGACAGTCTGCTGCTTTCCAAGAAAATTTGAGTCTTAGGTTAGGTACTGAAATAGAAATAGGTGAATAGGTGCCAAGGACAATGATAACCATGCTTACAGGCCAACCATAAATTAGGAAGTTTTTCCCAAGATGAGAGAGAACATTTAATTAAAGTACTGACTAGTGTGGATAAAGAACATCTGTAGAAAGAATGTCTAGCAGAATTACTGCATGGGAAAAGTAAAGAACCCTTCAACTGCTTCCAGTTCTCATTTGTTGCCTTTACTGCTTATTTTTGATTGCTTGGAAGTAGCACAATAAATATGAAATTTACTGTACTCATCCAGACAGCAGCTTTTAATGCAGTAATAAAACTGGTTTTGATATATCTTTCTTTGTTCATTATTTATGTCAGTGAAAGAACGAGTAAATGTACAGTGATGTAACTAAGAGCATAATTTGCCCTACTGGCTGGAAAAATCAAAGCTGCAGGGAATGAAATATAGGAGTAAAAACCTGTGCCCAGCAGACAAAGAAGAATAGACTCCCAGGTTGCCATGTCTGTCTTCACTTGTTAAACTGTATACCTTTCATAAAAAGGCTGTCTCCTACTAGTTGATTTTAAGACACTTAATCCAAAGGTGGCTGCTAGGATCTCTAAGCAGCATTAAACATAGATAATAATAAATATTGTACAATGATGAGTGGGATTGTCCTGTGCTATGCTGTATGTCAGAAATGAATAATGATATTTCTTTGAAACAAGTAATCCAAAAAGTATACCAAGTTTGGGATAGCTAATATAAATATTTTATTAAAATTCAGATCATTCTGGAAAATTTTTTTACTTACTTGCCTTTGTTTTGGTCAGTAGGGAAGCAGTGAACTTAAACCAACTAAAAGCTATTTTTTAAAAAGAGATTACTTTTGAAGTTCTGTGTAACCATGAGAAAACAACTTTAACTATTATTTAATTTTTCTGACTTCTGGATGTGATGCATCTGGCAGATAAGAGATCTGAAAATGGGATTCCTTCCAGCGCTGTAAGAGGGTCTTGGATAAAACTGGATAATTCATCTCTAAGCCTGTGCAGTCAAAATAAATGGTTCTATACCTAGAGATATCTCTATTTCTAAACTTGCTTGCACTTTTCTTGACTTAGTTAGCTGCATGAAATTCTAACTAATCTACAAGGAAAAACAAACATTCAAAAAATTAAATAAAATAAAGAATAAAACTAAAACAAAGAAAAACAAATACCCCTCCACCAAAGAGCTGACTCAATAGTTATTTTGAATAGAAAATAAAGATCCTACTAACACCAAATAAATAATGCAATTTCTTACGTAATACTTCATTTGTAGCAATCAACATTTATATTTGATGGAATTAATTTCCTCAGGATGTTAAAATGGTTGTCTGAATTTAATTGATAAAAATGTCTTTTTAAATGCTAATTATCTGTTCCATGACATTGTGCCTTTTGCACTAGGTAAAGCCAATGACAACAAAATGGTCCTTTCCAGGAATGTAAACCTCCTCCATTTACATTTTTGGTCCTTTCCAAAAATATAAGCAGAAGTAATGCTGCAGAACAGTCTGAAAATACATAATAATGACTCTATAATAATCCACTTCCCAGGATTCCATTTGTGCATCTCAGACCATTCTCTCTGTATTAGGAAAGTTACCCATATGATTTCTAATGTTAACTTTTTCAATTTATAGATACTGTTGCCGGGTTTACTTAATTTGTGAAGGACAGATCAGTAAAGGTTGTCTTCATGTTTATTTAATCATGAGCACATAAGAAAAAGGACACAACAAGGCCTTCATGATTTATTTTGGAAATGGTCAAGTCCTTTCAGTTCACGAATACATACAATACGGCAGAAAAGTCATTGGTTTAGAATTCTTGTTCAGATATATAAACTTCTAAAATTGTTTTGAGAATTCCTGAATTTATTCTGACGGGAAGGACATGCTAGGGCACACAAGGACTGTCACTGGCTGACAAGGGCAAGCAAGGACTGACCCTACATGCTCCAAAGTCCCCATGCCAACCTTTTATAAGTGAGCACTTTTTTCAGCATGATCAGCAGTGTTGTACCAGTTGTTCAGTTGTTAATGTAGAACAGCTTAGCTGTTAAAACCCAGTAGTCTTTAGAAAGAAAGAGAGAAGGAGAATGTAGGGCAGGAATAGCAAACAACTAAAGAAAGTGGGTAAAAATAAACCTACAACAATGCAACCCAATTCTTTCTCTATTTACCTATCTTCGCAAATTACATAGGCCATGCCAAGAAGGAAGAGAATACTTTTGTAAATATTATTTTTAGGATTAATGTGAATAATCATAATATATCAGTGTGAATAATCATAATATATCAGTCTTATCCATAAAGTAAGTGTATCATCATACCTCTAGGTCTTTCCCCTAAATGTTGCTGGTAACAACTAAATAGAGTTACGAACAAGCTACTTTTCTTTTTCATGCTACTTAAGCTCTATTAAGGACATTTTTAAAGTTCTACTGACCTCTGTAGACACTAAAACACAGCAGAAAATTCTCACATCTGGAAAAGCGAACTTGTTTACACGCATATTCTTAACAGTCAGTCCATCAGCTCTAGTTTTTAATGAAGCATTTTTTTTCCTTTTGGCAGAACTATTTGTTTGTATTACAAACATGCATAATTTCCGGGAAAAGATTCTTGCAGCCACCTGTAGACGCTTCATGAATGACTGATCTACATAGATGCCATAGGTAAAAGGAAAACCAATTTGAATTGTAAATTGAAGCTTGCAGACTACTAAATCTTGCTGCATGTTACTCTGGGCAGTATGTTGAAGACCCTGGAGATATTTCTTCAGCTGCCATTTGAAACAGCCACAAATAAATGAACCAAAGACAGCCAACTCCATTATTCACTGCTACACTACCAAGGCTAACCTACCAAAAGGATTGACAACGTACAACTGCTGAAAGAAATAAAGACAAGTAATGAAAGGTTTTACTTTTATACTTGGTATTGAGGATGGCTCACCTGAAGCAGACTGTTTCATCTCTTTTCAATTGCTTTAGAGAAACACCATCTCTCTTTTTGGGACTGGTGAGGTGGGACAGCTGCCTAGACACCGATGAAGAGCACCTGAATTTTGCTAAAAGTGATGAACTGAACAGAGCTCACAGCGAGAACAGAGAGGAACCAGATGGACCCCTGAAATTTGAGCTTGATATTTGTCACCAGGATCCCGAATACAAGTCCCCAGCTCCCTTGCCACATGCCCAGGTCAAACTGATCACCAGCTGGGAAGCAGGATGGAATGTAACAAATGCCATTCAGGTAACCTTTTATTTCCACACTTATTCCACTCATCATTTGAAAAACCTGGTCATCTCTTAGCCTGCTGTATTTTACTTAGCTGTACCATCATTTTGCGTATTCTGAAAGGTTTCTGTGAATTTATTACTCACATATTTGAATCTTTCTGCATAAGATTAGCACTCTGATAAAACAGAGTTCCAAAGGGAAAAACTATACATATGTTATCTGAAGTTTTTAAAGTGTTTAGATTAAGTAAAATTGAAAGGGTGGTGATTGCACCTGTTTTGGTAGTGCCGACACTATCTTTAAAAAGCATATTTGAATTCAGTGACAGAGATGTTTGATAGAAATGTGAGGTAAACATCTAATAAAGAGAGGATGGTAAGAGCCAGACTGACGTCAGACATAAATTTACTGACATGTAAATTAAACTAGAAATAAATTGAAGCACGAAGCACAAGAAGTGTAATAATACTTGTCAGTGTTAAAGAAAATAGGTTGAATAGATGTAAAGCATTTGGTCCCAGCATTCTGTGTGGAATTTGACTCTCTTTCCAAATCCTTAAATTTAGCATTAAATGTTTCAGAATCTTTTTCTCACTTTTCATGATTCATTTCCTTACATAATTCTATCATTACCACTAACTCTCTGTCTGACATAGTAAGAAAGCAGCATCCACTGACACATCTAAGTCCCAGTAACTGTTGCTTAAACACTTTTTTATGCCACAGTTATAGAAAAATAATCCTTCCCATGTCACACAAGTCTGATTTTGCCGATGAATATTTGTTTACATATCCAGTTCATCCCTCAGCTCTGCAAAGGAGGAGAAAAAGGACATATTTCTAATCCTGGTGTATTTTCAAACATGAGCACCACCACATGAGAGCCAGTGCAATAACAGGGCACTGTAGCATATCATACTCTGAAAGTGTTCAGCTGCGAATAAAAGTGTGAAAGTACTAAAATACCCCAACCGCATTCTAGTAACTCATTTTATCTTCAGTCTCCCTCAGCAGCATCTAGTCAGGACAGGAGTCTGGGATGAGAGCCCATTGTCTCTGTGAGTTTTACATTTGATTTCACCAAAGCCAAGATTTCATTCTGGAAGTCAGTTTTGTCAATATTTTCTGTATGACCTTTTGGCAAATCATATTCTCTAACCATTGTTCTCCTTTCTGAAAAACAAAAAATAATAATGCCTCTGTAAATACATGAAAGTGCCAAAAATCCTAAATATTGTTGTGTACAAAATTATCATTAATTATTAATAACATTGGTTTCAGTTACAATATAGACTAATAATACATTTTAAAACACAATAAAATATGCAGTTGCCTACTTAAAGTCACAATAAATTCAAGCTAAATTATCCAAGCAGATCAGTAACTATAGTCCTACTCAAAACTCTCAGTATGCTGAGTGTTGCCTACTATGTCTCTCATATGGTAAAATATTTTAGAAATTAGCATTAGAAAGCAGTTGGCTACAGCTGTATTGGGTTTTTCTCCTAAGGTAGGCTGAAGGTTGCAAAGCCTGGAAGCTGCAGTTTCATTAATAATATAACCAATGTGCCCTAATGACACATAATTAAACTGTGTGCATGTGCAACCATGTGTGTGAATCTATGTACACATATTTGTATCATTCCTATTTCCCAATATCTGGGATTGGGAGCAAGTAATTTGGTTTAGAAACAAAGCAGAGAAAGAGAAGGGGAAAGAGAGGAGAGGAGAGAGGGGAGAATATTGAATAAGCCTCTGTCAGTAGAGAACAACAGTTTAAAGAAATTTCTATGAATAGCTTTGAAAAGAAAGTCAGAGTTGTGAACAGAATGATTAAAACAATCCAAACGTTTTTGACTGGTGAAGACAACCTTTGATAAAATGACAGTTGTTTTGCCCTACCCAGAGGAAAGGGCAGAAGTGTTTTGCATGGCAATTAGAGGTAAACATTTCAGCAGAATTTTGAAACATTCTGAACATTATTCCAGTGAATACAATTAGTCTAAAAATGAAAATATTTTGCAATCCACATTTATATGGGAACAATTAAATATTTGATCTCTGAAATTAAATACAAGGTATTCTTCACAGTGTTTTAAATATGTCTTTTCAAACAAAGAAGAGATTTTTATTTTTTTCTTAACTTGAACTGAAAAAATATGCACTTTTGGTGCTGATACTGTATGTGTAAATGATTGCTTCAGACATTTAAGTTTCCAGGGAAACATGTTTCGTATTCCAGCACTGCACAGGCAAATCAAAACCTGTGTTTGGTTAATCTGGGTGAGGACAGAGACCATAAAGCTGAGTTAATTCAAATGGGAAAATGTACAGGATCATCTCTCTGAGTGATGCAAGTTGCAGTTGTTTGTATGTAGCAGTAAAAGGACAAAATTATTTGTAATGACTTGTAGAGTGGTGCTGGATAGATAAGCAAAGCAATAGTCACAAAGAAGAAGGTAGTTAAATTCTAATGGTACAGTATTTCAGAGCAGAACTAAAGGCCAATAAAGACTATTTATTTGCCAGTCACATGTAGTAACATTTTTGCAAACACTATGGAGAAAGCCAAACTAAAAGGAAAAGGCATTCATTATGTTGTGTCATGAAGGGGCACAAGAGAATGGAGAAAAAACTAGAGAGAAGGAGAAGTGAAATAATGGAAAAAAGTGAAATAATATTAATCTCACCTATAATTTATACTGTGTAATTTATAGCTGTAGTTTATACCATTGTGAGTCAATCTCCACTTAGGTCTTGGGAGGACCTTATACTGAAAAAAGCCAACCACTTTACCAGAAAGCTTCAAGTGACTTTCTGTACTATGATGTCTGCACAGTCTTTAAAATACAGGCTAATATAATTACACAGTTTTTCTCTGAGTGTTTGGTAAAACATAATGTATCAAATCTTGCTGGAATGCAGCCCAGCAGAAAAGGACCAAGGGGTCTGGTCAACAGCAGCTGAACATGAGCCAGCTGAGCCCAGGAGGCCAGGAATGCCAATGGACTTCTGGGCTGTACAAGCAATAGTGTGGCCAGCAGGACCAGGCTGGTGATTGTCCCTCTGTACTCAGCACAGGGGAGCCACACCTCAAATCCTGGGATCAGTTTTGGGGCCCTCACTACAAGGCAGACATTGAGGTGCTAGAGCATGTCCAGAGAAGGGCAACAGAGCTGGGAAAGGGTCTGGAGCCCAAGTTCTGTGAGAAGCAACTGAGAGAGCTGTGGGTGTTTGTCCTAGAGAGAAGGAGACTCAGAGGAGACCTTGTGACTTTCTACACCTACCTGAAAGTCAGGTGTAGAAAGTCACCTGGGGCTACCCAGGCAAGCAGTGACAGAAGGAGAGTACAAAGCCGCAGGCTGTGCCAGGGGAGGTTCAGGTTGAACATTAGGAATTATTTCTTCACTGTAAGAATTGATAAGCATTAGAACAAACCACCCAATGAGGTAATGGAGTCACCATCCCTGAAGGTGTTCAAGAAACAAATGGACATGGCACTTCGTGTCACAGTCTGGGTGAAAAGGTGGTGATGGGTCAAAGGCTGGACCTGTTGATCTTAGAATCTTTTCCAACTAAAATGATACTGTGAAATTGTGCTGAACGTTCTCTTTAATTCCATGCATCTGATACCTAATGTTGCCAACATTCATATTCTTCCTTTTGCAAAAAATTAGGTTATATAAAGATTAGGAATACCTGAAGCAGGCGAAATTTTCTTATTCCATCATCAGAGAAGCACAATAGGGTGCTTGACTACTGTAAGTGCTTCTAGGAATAACAATACTTAAATTAGCATTATTAATCATTATTTTTCAATGTGTCGATCATAAATTTCCAATTATTGCAGCAGTAATCATAACTATTCTCATTATATTTATACTCTGTATATTATACATTAGTTTAGAAAATACTCAAGACTTCAATAATCATAATTTTAAAACCTGAATATCCATATATCTCTCATTGCATGCCTTTATAACCTTATTTCTGTACTGGGTTCCAATTTAGTTCATTTTAACTTAGGTAACTGCATCTGCTAAATACTTAACTGGAAAACACATTGATGCTGAAGAACAGAATTAGTAGACATGACTCTGAAGATACAAAGGCAAACATCTGAGGGGTGTCTAAACACCCCTCACATTAAGCTTTACTGACACATAATTTAAACATTTTCTAAATATAAATATGTACATACTCATGTGCTTAGAAAGCAGGTCATTAGATGTATAATTATATAAATCTTCTCATCCTGCACCTTAAATTATTTAGTCCTGTTTGGATAAATAGCCACTCGGATTTTAACTGCAGCACTTGATCTTAAGTATATCTTTTCCAGACATGAGAACATAGGTCAATCTTTTCTTGAGCACAAAGCAGTAACTTGCTGGAATTATACATTATATACTGAAGCTGAAGGTGTATGCATTGAAGCTAAAGTCATGCTCTGAACTGAATTATAAACATCTGAGAGAAACTGACTTCTGCATTTCCTATCAAGATGTGGCACTGAGAATTGAAGGGAGATGCCCAATGTTGATATCTAAACTAGGACCAGAAAGTAAATCGAGTTTCCAAATGAAACGTCAAGAAATGACAGCACAAAGCAAAATTCCAAGATACTAGGACTATTGTGGTGCACACAAAAAATCCAAATAGTGAGTATGGTTTTAGCTGAAATGCACTGGCAGTACTGGCAAATTTATTTTTCCAAGGCTTGCAACCACAAACCCTTACAGCCAGAACTGCAGACCCCAAAAAACCTGGGGAGAGCCATCTAAGTTCAGATCTGTTCTTTCTATGATAGAATGTCACCATTTTGCGATGCAATTGATAAAAGATATATTTTAGGGGAGAAGACTCTGTAACTAATGTTTGTGCTCTGGTTTTCCCTTCTGATTTTCTCCTGAGGGAAAAAAGATTCCAGACATACATCACTAGTTTGTATAATGTTTTATTTCAACTCAGACCCTGTGGTAAGCTTCTTTTGTGCACATATTCATATAGTAGAGAGAAGGCTGCATTCAGGATATATATCTTCTCTATTCCCAACCCTATTTTGTATCACAAAAGCTCTTTATCAAAAATGTGTTATCCTGCAACAAAGAAATAACATCTAATTCAGAGAAATCTCTTTATTTGGCATGTAAGCACAGTGCAGCAGACTGGTTTTGAGTTATCTAACTGCCATTCCCATAAATCACATTAGACAATGCACTTTGTCAGTCTGCTTTTCCCTTGGTCAGCTGCAAACACTAAAAAATGTTATGAAGACAGAACTCCTAAACATAGAGAGGTGGCTCATCGAAAATTGTTCTGGGAATAAATATTTGGATTAATTCTCATGGGATATAAGTTGCTGTTTTGTAGGTTTTGTCTTTTATGTCATCACATTATTTGGGCAATGATTGGGTGTGAGGGAGGGACTGTTGGGTGGATTTACATCAGCATACTGTACTGTAGCTATTATGGAAAGTTTAGGAGTGTCAGGTCAGTTTTCCTAAGCCACCCCATATCAGATTTTCCATCAAGTCGAAAATGTGATATAACATAACTAGTCCACAAAATTATTCCTTGGACATATAGATAGTCCCAACATATGGACTACTGGTTCAGAAAGCACCAAACTAGCTCTTGAAGTCCAGAAAAAAAATGTGTGGATTACACAAGCAACAGAACAAAGTATTGCAATTCTTTAAGCCTTCTAGGTGTTAAAATGACATATTAAAATATCTTTAGAAGTTAAAGCAGTACTTAGATCATGCTTATCCTTACCATGTGTTCAAAATTACATTTCTTAACAGATGAGTCACAAGAGAGTTACAGGAGGTGTCGCTCTCTGTGTCTCCTTCATAAATTATTCTAATAGTCTCAGTATTTTGGCTATGACTGATATACTTTATTATATAGTTTATTATATTGATCTATTTTGAGCTAATTAGCATATGTGATTTTTATCTCATGTGAGATGAGTGGGAAACATTCTAAAATATAATACTCCAAAAACCTGTGGAATTTAATATGCAACCTCAGTCTTAAATCTAAATCTCTTGATTCCACTGAGTGTAAGATACATATATTTTAAAATATTTATTTATAACCAATACCTTATTTTATATCTTTAACAGATTTTTACCTGAGTTTTACAGACATATCTGTCTAATGTTTCATTATTTTGATAACAGTAGCCAGAAGCACTGCTGAGCTTAAAGAAATATGAATAATTCTGTTCAGAACCTCAAATTATAACCTTACATTTCAAGAAAGCATATATTTGGAACTTGATTTTAACAATGTCAATTATCTATAATTTCCAACAACTTTAGCAGAAACTCTTCTTGCTTTATAGTTTTGAAATTTCTATATTTCAGCATCTAAATTTCAAAGCCACCCTGTTATCTTCAGTTTACTCCTAAGAGCAATTAATCACTTCAATGCATAGTATATTTTTCCTGGGGTTGATGTTCAGTTTGTCACAGTCTGGTAAAAAAAGTGCTGGAGAGTTTGCAAGTGGGTATTTTTTGTAAGTGAAGACTTCTCATTGACTGTTCAGTCATCATATAAATTTAAAAATTGTTTCATCTGGAAAATCTTCTACTATTAGTCTTTAAGAACAGCTATTTTATAGATGTGAGTCCTCCCACATGAAGCAGCTGTTAATAGAAATTGTGTGCATATAAAAGGACAAAAGGACTAGCAAGTAAGCATACAGTAGTGTGGCAAGTAAACTGGGAGAGACCAGCTCAACTCTTGTCCTTATACTGGTACTTTCCAACAAGTAATATCATGAACTTTTGCATTAATTGGAATTTGCAAGTTGTTTTAACATGTTGCCAAATTCAGCTAGCCAACAGATATCCCTAGTGAGGACATAGAGTCTTAGAATAACCTTAGAAGATCCTGAAATGAAAGGGAGCCATAAGGACCCATCCTTGGGTCCAAGACTTTGCTCCAGTACCTGCAAGGTACTGCCTCCCACACTGGCAGAATTCCTTGGGTGGATGCACTGGAGGAGTCTGCCAGTCTTTGAACTATTTGATATCTCACTCAGCTTAAGTACTTCTCCATCTAAGAGCTTTAAATGCTGCCATTATTCAAACATCAGTGGTGTTGCTAGAGCTTAATGGTCAATCTGTCAAGTGACAGAGTGTGATTTACACGCTCATTTACATATATTTGCAAAAAGGGTTTATTCATTTCCATTTGTCCCATAACACATGTGAAATAAATAGTACTTGTAAGTGCATCAGAAACTTGGACATTGAGCCTCCTGCTCCCAGGCCTCTTTTTTTTGTTTTCATTTCATCATTAGGGAACCTTCAAAGCACCCTGGAGATGGGCATCACTGCCTAAGTCCTTGTCCCTGCTACCATGCAGGCCTATCATCCAGCATCATCTTTCAGGCCCCTTTCTATATCCTCACACTCAGACTAGACCCATGTCCTGCTTATTTTTACTGTAAAACCACACTAGAACATTGTCTGATTTACCAACCCACAAGGCTAAAACTGGTCTGAGCACTTAAAATTCCCCATCTGGGCCACAGTAAAACACTTTTCCCTAACCTTTCCAAGCTCACTCCATGCATACCCACCTAGAAAGCTGATGCAGCTCCATGATTCATGAGACCACCAGCTCTTGAAAGAAACTCTTCAACCATCAAATCAAATGTAAGTTGCTCATCTTTTCTATAATAATCTACGATTATTCTTCCTGTAGCTATTGACTTTGATCTCTCTTCTTCCTGTTACAATTACAATTTTCAATTTGGTAAATACTTACACAAGCATTCCTCTGAACTTATATGAAAATATTCCTCTGATACTCTTAGAAATGCCCTTTTAGTGAAAATTGCACAGTTACAAGCTGTTACAAGCCATTTGCTCTCTTGACTCACAGTATCTGGTATTGACACAAGATTTCCTTGACTCCCTCTCTGCCTGAATTTGTGTCCTGGTTTAGGGCAGATTTGGGAGGAAACTTCCTAAGGGGTCCCTCTAGAAAGCAAATTCAAGCGACCCCTCCCCTAGCTGCTTTGGGAAAGGATTTCCTTGGAGAAAAGTGGAAAAAAACCTGCTTATTTAACAAGCAAAGTATTCACAAGCATTAAAATTTAATAATATTAAGCAACAAAACCTCTCACTGTTCTGAAGGGATGGCAAATTCAGAAAGTCCTTGTCGAGGGCTGTAGCTCAGCTCACTCAGTCTCTTATCCATCCCTCCTGCACTGGACAATGCCGTGTCCTGGGCCCTGGTGGGCCACAGGTTTGAGCTCCCAGTGTTTTTCTGGGATTTTTTGGTCCAAAGCAGATCTGAACAGCTCCAAGAAAAAGATAAGCCAGAGTCAGGGCAACTTCTCTGCCTCAGCTAGCTAAAAAAACCCCCAAACTAACTAAGAGGCAAAGGAGAGCTCTCTCCCAGTGTCCATGCTGCAGAGAGCACAGTCCAGGAGAAGGATGGGGGGAGCAAGTGCAGCTTCTGCAAACAGACTGCACACTTCTTGTCCCCCCTTTGCTCTCAGAACCAGCCTTAAAGGTGCAGAACATAACATCCAGCATAAACAGAGCAGATGTCTGGGGATAAAAGCATCATGAAGTCACCTTAGGACAATTTGTTTCTTGTTTTCCTACACCTGTATTTTAAATACTTTGGAGGAGGCACCATCTTTTTGTGCATTGTTTGCACATTGCTTTACACAATGGGATTACATTCAAGGACTTCCAGGTGCTCCAATAATGAAAGCAATTTTAAAAGTGAGTCTCAAAATGTTTCCTATTTTACAAAAACTCTTTGCAAAATAATGATTGTTTAAATGTAGCCTGTGATAAATCAGCTTGACATTTGATTCAGTTTCCTTTCTTTTCTCTATAAGGAATTGAGTCTCCTAGCTATTGAGGCTCATTGTAAAGGCTGAGCACAAGATAAATCAGCAAAAGAATGTGATAAGAGTACCTTTAGAGTATTCAGCCATTAAAATGGGCATTCCATCGTAAAAATCCAGATGGCCAAGAAAGAAAATGACAGAAATATGATCTCAAAGATAAATGGATAGTGGCATTATGAAAATTATGTTCTTTGAAAAAATAAATGTTACCAAAAACAAAGGATTAAGTAACTGTTGGCTGCTTGAAAGCAAGGATCCCTTTTATTCCATGGAAGAACCCAATGTGCCACAACTTGTTGCAGAACAAGGATCTCTGGCTCCCTCAGGTGAAGGGAATAGCTGATGTACTTTGCCACTATACTAAAATCAAATTCATCTACCATACTCTTTGGTGTCATCAATCCCTGTGAGCATATTTAACAAGTTGAATTAAAACAGATGGTGTATTTTTTCCTTCTCTTTTTTAAATTCATGGCAGGTCACATGGTATTTAAATACACTGTTATTAGGCAACTTTGAATTTCTGTATCTGTTATATTTAGCTAGTTCATTGTTGTGATGTTGCATTTGACAATTAACTTTCAAAACAAAGCCTAAATTACCTATTGGAATTTTTCACCAGCTTTCTGTGGCTGAGATAATTTGTGTATTTGATCCTCTCTATAGCATATGCCATTGACCAGCTATCATTATTGGAAAACATTATTCTTAAAAATGTTCTTTCTGCCCCTATTCTTAAACTTATGATGTATGCAACCTCAGCAAATTTGTTTTAATAAACCATAGTGAGTCATATAACTCCTCCCAGGATAACATTCCTCCCAAGAACAGAGTGACAGACAGCAGAAAGTAAAATATTTTGTCATATGATATTCCTTTCCTGTTTTTTCTAAACTTCCTACACTTCCATTAGCAAATTTGCAGAAGGGAACTTATTTTTTTATTAAGTAAAAGAGTGAGCCCTAGAGTTGATCTAGAAATAAAAGTTGACAAGCTCAGCACTTGTAAGTGCATATGAGAATTTAATGCTGAAAGTAAAGGACACCTGAATTATTATAATGTGCTGGCAGAATCAGAAATAGTGATGTTTCTCTAGCAGACTTTCCACATGGCAAAGCTTCTTCTACACAGTCCATAGATGGTTAATCTACAGTTTACTTCAGTGTATATAATTCCTGACAGCAGTAGACTCATTGAAATGGTACAAGCTCTGTCTGAATGAGCAAATGGAGCTATTTGAGAAAATAAAAAACCCTAAACACAGTATTGAATATGATATATTGTAATCTAGTTTTAGCACAGTAAGCTGTATAAAACATTTTATCCCCAAATCTTAATAAAAAATTGTCTTCTATTTGTATGTCTTCTTCCTTTTCTCCCCACATACACCATGTTTCTTGGAAGGCAATGTTTCTCTGTATTCTTGGCCAGTGGCACTACTTTTGCCATATGTACAGTGCTGTGTTACTAAATAGCTAACAAAAAAATGAAATTTAATATTTGCTTCTCAAAAATGTAAACATATGAGTCAAAGTCAGGAAACATTCACTTCAGTTCATACACACAGGCTGCTATCAATTTCTATTTCCGTCCATTTCTTGAATTGACACAAATAACGGCACCAGTAGATAATATTTTGTAGTCTCTACAATAAACATTTTTATTGTTTTATGTTATGAGTAGCAATGGCCATTTCTGGCCTTTTTCTTTACTCTACATAGATATTTCTATTCATGATCACTTTATTGCTGTTTTCACCTCCAGAATCATGCTTTGATTTGGGCTAGTTCCTCCCTGATAAGCAGAGAACATTTTGCTTTTCAGTTTTAAAACCATTTTACTTTAATTATTTCAGACTAAATCTGGATATTTCAGAAATTGTGAGTAGTTCTACTGAAGCTTGAAAAAATACGGATTGAGAATAAGAATTATATGCAATATAGACTCAATATATAGGGAATTTTTTTATTTTGTTTAAAAGAAGTTTTGGGGTTTTTTTCTGTTACAAAGCATGTTATTGCTCTCATTTTTCTGTCACTCTAGAAGTTGGCACTGAAGTTTATTCTATCTCACTACATGTTGAACCCCTGCTCTTGTCTCATTGTCTGCATGATTTCTGCAACTCCAAATGACATCTCCTCAGCCACCTTCTCTTGAGGGACTTGAAAATCTCCTTCTAAGATTTAATTGGAATCTGGAGTTTAAAATGAGTTCTCCACTCCTGCTGCCCCTGTTGCCTTTACTTTTCCTGCTGATTTCTTTCACTTTGGCTGGAAAACCAACTGCTCTCAGAGCTCTTCCTTTTATGCTTTTTCTTGTTGTCATCTCAGGCTAAAAATAAAATACCTTTACAAAACTGTAGGGTTCCCTCTGCTCCATGGACGGGATTTCAGAGACTCTTTACCATCTCCTAAATTGTGAGGAGCTGCCATTCCACCCCTGAAGGTTTCTTTTCCTAATCAGAAAGCTGCATAATGCATACTTTCCCTATAGCTTTCTCCTTATTCCTGTCTTATGCTTAGTTTTTTTTCATATCCAGTCATTTTTTCCTCACAGCCTCTCACCCATCATATTCTCCTACCCCTTCTTTCTACCTCATATGGTTCACAGCCTTAGGTTTTAATGTTCTTCACTTTACCTAACTGCCCTACTTTGCCCTCTTCCTGCTTCCCCTGCTGCAGTCATGTTACCAAATGATCCAGCTTCTTACTCTTTCTTTGTTTTTCCAGGATATGCCACCATCTCATGGCCCTTGTAAAGGAATTCACCTGACTCTAGAGATGACAGAATGAGATCTGTCACACCTCTGATGGAGATTCCCAAACCTAAAACAAGCGCCCTATACTGTGGGAACAAGTAGTCACCTGGTGATCCTTAATGCTATCCATCCTTTCTGGAGTGAGCAGACCCCTTTCAACTCAGATATTCTGTGATTCTGTCATTAGCTTAACTTTTTGCTATGTTTAGGAAGGAAAAGTTAGGAATCCTGTTCCTAGTAATTGTGCATCAAACAAGGCAGATTTGTCATGTGTATCTCTTCTGCTGCTGTGTGCACTCATCCATTCAACATCTGTTTAAGACAGAAGTTGGGTGAGAGTAGCCCAATTCATAGATGCTAAGAAGTGATAATTTCCTTGGGTACCAAAGACAGTAAAGGAAGTAGCCACTTTAGTAATTTCAATTAGAGCCACTGAGTTTTCACTGAAAATTCATTAATAACACTCTGTGAAAAAATTCTGGTTTTGCTAAAAATTTGAATGTAAGAAGTTAATGTCATTTAGGAGAAAGGAACAGAAATTAAATGCAGCCTTGAAATCAATTTCTCTAATATGAAATCACTACAGATCTTAGCACCAAAGTATGAACAAAGGAGAGATCCAATAGAGATGAGAAGTCTTCTCTGCACTATCAGAATGATTCAGGTTAATGAAAAAAAATCCCAAAAGTCTTTTTTAATATACAAACTTTACAGCAAATGCTTAGCTATCTTTGTTCTAATAATGAAATGAGTGTTTTTATTTCATCCCATACAGGTAGCTTTTGTATGTGGAAGTTAAGAATAAACCTGAGATCCTCATCAAGTGTCAAAAATAATCAAGGTCCCCAGTTTGTTCCCTCAACTTTTGTCTTTCCAGTACAACTGCAGACTGAGAAAATAAATTAAAAAAGAAGGAAAAAAAAAAAAGAGGAAAATAAAACAGACAGAGAAAAGGAATATTAGTTATTTTGTAACTCCAGTCCTTTTTTTCATGGCCAAGGACCTCTATCACATTCTGTGCCACAGAATGAGAAATACCTCTGCACGTAATGATACTTTAAGTATTTTACATCTACAGACCTTAAAAAGATATTTTCAATGTGTTTTTTATATGTCATATGCCTGGTTTCACAATCCAGAACTGTATTAATTTTTTTCTTTTTATTTAAATGAGAGTTTATCTAACTTTGCTTTTATGATGATTACTCACAGCATGCCATAAAACCCACTCATATTTCTTTTCTGACCTTTATTTTTATTCTTTGCTATTAATTATGCCTGTTTGGGAATGTTTGTCTAATCTACTTGAAATTAGGGGAATTATTCTACTTTGTTAAGCATTAAGAATTATGTTACTGTAGGACAGAGACTCCTCCTTTATGTGCATTCATTTGCAACCTCAACTTTATCTGTATCTGTGCATGATGAATTATCAGGCAGTAAAATCAGCTGCTGCTTCTTTTATCCTAAAGGTGGAAGCTTTCAGGGATACCACTGAAGTTTAAGTGACTTTAAGAGAGGAAAAGCAGTAGAAATTTGTGGTGTATACACAGCCTAATGATAAATCAACATCTCTTTCTCATGTATTCCAGAGGAATACAGTATGATACTCTGGATCATTTTACTGATTCCTGGAGACCAAACATAATTGTAAACCACTATTTCTGTCTTTCATCCAGACTATTAGCTATATTCTCCCCAGGCTGTGCTCTAAGACAAATTTCCCCTTTATATACTGAACTCTAGGACTCATTATAGCTTGAGTAAAAATTCACCTAAATTTGGTGGTTGGGTCTGTGCAGAGGAAAGAACAGGATAATATCAACCAGGGGAGGATTCAGTCACTTTTTATTCACAACAAATCCTATGCCAGTGTTCAGAAAATATAACTCAGCTTCTAATAGATGTAACCTGGCTTTCTTTTCAACTCTCAGAGGTGAATAAGGTTTTTTCCCAATGTAAAATTCTTTGTCATATGGAGTTGTTTTCTTCCATTTCCTCTTCAGCATTGCAGAACTGTGGCTTGTCCCAACCAGACACCATTCAAGAAAAGTCCTAATGAGCCAAATGCTTTCTCACAGCCTGAGTTTGAACTTTCTATGCACTTTAATTCTTCCTTTTGTTATGTCAGTGAACACTCAAATATAGTTATTTGACTCCCCACTGCTTTGCTTTGCCTGTAGTCTCCCAAAGCCCCTCAAGCTCTTTTTGACCACACGTTTGTGGAACTCACTTGCATGTTGCTGTACTGGATGTTTGGATCACTTGCCTGCCTTCAGGTGAAATCCTGGGCTATAATGAGAGAAATAAGTAGGCAGCCAGGGAGTCCATGTTGCTCACCACAACCGACTTTCAGAATAATGTTTGTTTTAGTTTTAACTGCCTTACTTTTTGCGTCTCTTTTTCCTCTTTGATACATAACACATTATAAGAACCCTCATTCTTTTTATAAAAGCCTTCTCTTCCTTTGGGACCAAGCAAAAAAATGTTTTCTTAAAAGGTAATTTGCTTGGGAAATTTTCTTTGTGTGATTCAGTTCATTCTTGCAGAGAGCTCTGGATTTATGCAAGCTAACATTTTCCATCAAACCATGAAGAATTAAGCATCAAGCATACTTCAGTTGCAAAACAAATATTTAAACCAAGCAAAGCCTGTGGGAGCAGCTGTCATATTTAACAGCAGCAATTTTTTTCCCCCTTATTTTCCCAGACATTTTCTTTCCTCTGCCCACTTGTCTTTAGGAGATGCTTAAGACTAACATGTCCACTAAAAAGAGAAAAAAATCACTGGCTTCTGTCAGTCAAATGGACACCTGCATTTTGCTGTGCAGACCATGCAGCTTCTTTAGCTGCTTACCTTATCACAGCATCTCATGAGCAGCCTATATCTGCCTTATCATCTACTTATGGTACCTGAAGGATTGACAGGTAAGCACTTCTAAATTTTCTGTCAGTATATAAGGCAGTTGAAGGCATTAATCACAGAATAAACACCTTAGTCACTGTCCTCTCTGCAGCTGAAACAGGCTGGCACTGGCAGAGAGAAAGAATAAGAAAAATCAGGAAAAACAAGATTTCTGAGGTCTAATTCAACCATCCCTGAAGTTAAAGGACGATTTTTAACTGGCATTAGAGGAGATGGATCTGCTGCTAAGGTCAGACAGGCCACAGACAATATTTGAAGTTTTCCACAGAACAACTCATAGTATTTTTGAATTCAAACTCAGCTGAGCTGTGAACAAACTGTGAACCGAGAGGGAAAGTAGATGAGTTCTTTTCCTGACATCTGTAGAGCAGTGCCAGGAGTTCGGGTAGCCAGTCAGGGAAATGGAAATTCTTACTGCAGAGAAGAAATAGGATATAACTGATATTGCAAATACATTATGATCTATGCAGCCAGAATTTAAAAATAATTGCATAAAGCATGTTTACCTTAAAAGAACAGGCAAAAGAAATGAGGGTAGCACTCTATGTTAGAGAGATGATTATCTGTATTAGGGCTATTGTCTGGAAAGAAAAATTGTACTGTTCTTCGTGACTTCAGTTTTAAAAGACCTATGTAGACATTGTATGCATTATGTAGTAAAACATCATTGAAGTTTCTAAGAATTATAGATGATAATTATCTACAACAAAAGGTATTGAACCTAGCATAAGAGAATTCTTTTTTGGGCCTCATTAAATTGGATAAAGAGGAACAAATTGGAGGATCTAATTACCTTAATTATGGGAAAACAGAGGACAGTAATATATCTACTTGGTACTTCAAAAGTGAATTTTTCAAACCCGGAGAAAATGATGAGAGATAATTGATTAGGAAGAATAAATACAGACAGCTCATTGGGAAAGAAACTCTGAAGCTGTTTAATAAGAATTTATGAGATGTCCAGAAGCCACATCTCATAATTAAGAAATAGTATTCTAATGTGTTAATACCTCTCCTATTTCAGGAGTGAAGTGGATATATCAATTATTTTTTTTTTTTAATAAATGTATAGCAAAAGGGAGAAATAAAAGGTGAGAGTAATAATTATATGTTAGGAACAGTAACAATGAGAGGAAATAATGCATCTCCCAGTAATTAGGACAGTAAGAAAGAAATTTTTAGGAATTAGGAAAAAAAGAGGCTAGGTTTAGTGTAAAAATTTTAAACAGAGATACTAATCATGGCAAAAATTAGGGATAAATGGTAGTGTGTGTCTATCTATGTGACTATGTATGCTTGTCTGAAAGTACCAGCCATAACAGCAGAACAAAAGGAAAGGTGTGTGTTAACTGCTAGGGAGCAGCATATAAGTGATTTCATTTAAAAGGAGAGGTAGAAAAACTCACCTATAACTAGGCTTTGAGGGAACCGAGTAAACACTGTATTTATAAAACATGCATATAAGATAAACAACACTTCTGCTAAAAGTCAGGAATTTTGCCTAATATTTATGAGGGATGAGACAAAATAATGAGACAAAATATCTAAAACTGCATCGGTTCCAGAAGAGCATAGAAGGTAAATAAAAAAATCTGTTTGTCATCACTATCCAAGATGAACACCAGAGACATAATGGGGTCTGGACTGATGGCCTCCCTTGTCCCCCTTGGTGCACACAAATGATCCTGGCCAAGTCACTGAGACAGACACCAGAATATGTGGGTGTAGGAATGGGAAAAATTAGAAATTTTCTACTGTAAGATCACCTTCATCTTCTCTGAGACCTCTCACTGAATTTTCCAACACTGATTTCCTACATTAGTAGAAGGAGGTTCTAAGGATCTTCCTAATTCTGAAAAGCAGATGCAGCTGTTCATAAGTAGTTCCTGGAGAGAACCAGGAGGACATGCTCATAGCACAGGAGAAGAGTATGGTATTTTGTAGTTTTTCAGGATAGTCATTATGCTATTTTATATAAGACATGGAAAAGTTAAGTTTCAGAGTTCCTACAGTGTGTGCACACTTCCTTCTTAGCACAGACATTTCTGAAAGGAAATTCATCTCATCTCTGCTAATTACCTATCTTAAGGTAGGTGTGAATTTTAAATTGATGTACCTAATTTTTCCAAGCTTAGACTTGGACAATTAACTATGAGATAACCACATTTTAAATGGATGTGAAAATGTAGCTCAATCGAATTTTGAAGGCAGAATGCCCAGCTAGTTTTCACTTGGGAGGCATAACAAAAGACACATCTGACCAGGTAATTTTCTTATTCAATGCTTGCTACTGCATGTGGAATTTTCAGAAGGTTGTGGATATCATCCCAATATTTTAAAAACCATAGAAATTCTGACTAGTGAAACCTGGCAACAATGCTGAGAAAAAGAATGTAATTGTTACTACATGTTTTAATTGATTGAGAATAAAAAGCTAGAAATATAATTAGTGTCAATCATTATGTTTCTGGAGAAAGAGTTCTTACAGTCCTTATTAAACACACTTCAAATAATTCTTTTATGACATTGTAATTTAGGCAGTGAAAGATAAATAATATATTTACACTTTTAAGAGGAATTTTGACATATTAATATGCAACATGTTGATTTTAAAATTAGTGTAAGCACAGAGTACATCTTAAATGGATTAACAACTGCCAAAGTGACAGGTTCCCAAAAAGTAACTGTCAATATGTATGTTTTGGCAAAGGAATGAGTTTCTAGTAGTGTTTAGGAGGTTACCTGGGGGAATAATCAGTGTCTGGTCCAGTATTATTCAATGTAGTCAACAGTGGTTTGGAAGAAGATACAAAATCACTGGTGATCACAGTGATGGCTGAGTAAGGAAGAAGACCATGGAGGTCAACAAGCAATTAACTTTCTTATCATGGCATGACAGTAAGGGATTTGCATTATTTTTAATGTATTACTAATGAAATTCCTTCTCTGTATAAATTCGACAGCCACCAAGGCTTGCATCTGTTTGGGAAAATTATTTATTTCAAATAGCAACAAATGTTAAACAACATTAAATATTTTGTGGAATTGTACTGAGGAGTAGGGATCTTGAATTTATCTTCCTGCTCTTCCAAGAAGATTCAGGTAGGACACTTTCTGGTATAGTTTATATGTCTAACCCATGTTCCTGCAAGGAATCAAATGCCTGGTTGGGGAAAATAGTGAGACTCAAATGAACCATTCCAGTGGAGTAACTACAGATGGTAAGAGAGGCAATCAGAGCTAATTTGGCAGTCTGGCATATCAGCATGTATTCTGCATATAAGAAAATTGTCCTAACGGAATAATTTTCAGTTAAATTCTTTTTCATTACTTAATTTATTTTTCCATATGATCAAGCCTTAAAGTGAAATAATTTCTCTATAATTTTTTTAGCATTGCTTTTCACTCCATTTAATTTCATTGTCTTTTGGCATGCCTCAACTCTGACCGTGATTTGATCTTCTTTACTTTTTAATTATCTTTCAATTTGCTTTGTTTTTTCAAATTGTCATATTTCAGGTTAAAACAACATATGAAACAGAATATTTTACTTGGATCTAAAGGCATTAAAACTGAATATTAAGAAATTTTGATATTTTTCTCTGGGTGCCTGTCCATGCTCACTTTTCAATTTTTTCAAACACATTTTATTCCTAGGAGAGGTGCTTGCCCTGAGGTAAAGGAATACAACATAATATCATAGCATATCATACTGCTATAATAATAGCAGAAAGCCCATTTTTTGAATTCAGCACTGGTCCACATGTCAGGTGTTTTTAAATGAGCAGCCAGCCTTGCTGGTGCAGGGTATACACACACGTGTAGTCCAAGCATTGTAGTCAAACCATCAGCAAAGTGTTTTCACGTGCAGTTGAAATTTGGAATTCCTGTTCTCATTGTTTCTTTGCAAAACCAATTGTAAGTGGGTTGGTGATTCCTGGTGACACCTGTCATTCCTGGATGCTTCTCTTGGGGGTATTTTGACAAGGCAACGAGCTGCTAGCTGATTCTGTTCTTTAATTTCATGCCCTTTCTTATCTTCTCCTTGCTATTTCTTCAAAGGCTGGTCACCAGCTGAGCCCTCAGTCCTTTGTCCTGCATTGGCCCAGCTGTCTACAGTTAAGTCTGCTCTGGGTGTTGGACAAGGACCTCCACCCAGACACAGTGATTGACAAAGAACAGTGCACTTCCATCCTCAGTCTAGGGTGCAGGTACCCAAGTCTTGCAAACTTGTCTTGGGACACAAGGAAAGATGCAGCCTCTTGGGCAAGTTTGGGCTTTTTCCCCACCCAGGGTGAATGGAGTGATAGTAAATAACAACCACTCAAGATGCTCCACTGCAGAGGATTGTTTCAAAAACTCCATCTCCTCTGTCTCTAGATGTGTGAGTGCTTTTCCCCTGTGACATTCTATTCCATAAACAGATCACCTTAAAAGAGCATATTTAGAGCTAACACATTTGACTTTCCTCTAGAACCACTGGAAATTAAACCACTCAGACTAGAAACTCTTCTCAGACAGAATGCTGAAACTAAGAGTTATGAGGCAATTTAGGGAACGGTTCCTTTTGCTGCTCATTTTTAACTGATGCCTCCCAGCTAAGGCTGTCTGTGCCATAATTTGGACATGAGAACACAGGATCAGAAGATTCAATAAATGCAAGTGCTGGGGTCAGGCTGAACAACATGTGCAATGACAAGTGGTGCAAGAATTACCTGAGTCCCTTTACCACTAGCAAGGAATCAGTAAAATATTGCCAGGCTCTATCTGCATTCTCTATGCTCTCATTTCTTGTGAAAGGGGCACAAAAGGCACCTTCATCAACATCCATGAAAGGATTTCTTTATGGAGGAGGAATTTTCCATGTAAAAGTCATTTTTAGCAATGCTCTAAAGTTGCTGAACAGCTACAAGCCACAGAATATATACTGATGCCTGTACCTGTTATTGGCAGTAAAATAATTTATTGAAGATTGACAGTAAAATAATTTGTAATAGATTTTTTTTTTAAGCTAAACTATTTAAACTTGGTAATGTTTAGGAAATTGTCCTAACAAAAAGTATTGCTTTGGAAAGGTAAGAACAGGACAGCAGATACAAAATGAGTTTTGAAGTCTAGAAAAGTTACATTTGTTCTTTGAGTTCTTGTGACTATCAACAACATTTTTTGTTATATTGTAGAATTTTATTATTACTATTTTTTATTTTAAATAGAAAACAAAAGTTCCTGGAAAGGTAGAAGAAGCACTGTCCTTTTACTACAGACATAGTTATTATATTGGCATAGTCAGTGTTCTCTCATTTCTCTTCACTAACCACGCTATATATCCAAAAAGCTGCAAAACCACTTATGTCCACAATGTTTGTTTTCATTAGTAATTGAGAGCTGAGGTTTACAAACTCTGGAAAAAAAGATGTCAAAGACATCAGCTGAAAGAAAAACTTAGAGTTTCTGTAGAAAT
Source organism: Haemorhous mexicanus (assembly GCF_027477595.1). Lineage (NCBI taxonomy): Eukaryota > Metazoa > Chordata > Aves > Passeriformes > Fringillidae > Haemorhous > Haemorhous mexicanus. The sequence continues at coordinate 63,535,211 of NC_082343.1, forward strand.
GTTCAATTTAGAAATTGTAAACTCTAAACTTTGGGATATACAATCACTGATACATAATTGTAAGAAAAAAATACATAGGCAAAAGTGGGTTTGTTTAAGAAGGTCTGAACTCACAAAGTGAAAAAAAAAATCAATCCAAAACCGCTCACCTCTATCAACCTGTGGTCTGTGTTAGGTATTGAATTAAATTATTTCGTATAAACAACAGCAAGGAGATGTTAGAGGTCAGAATTATGTTATGCTCTGATTAAAGTAACAATTAAGCATGGAAAAGCAGGCACCTGTGGGGAGGGCTGTAAATAGCAGTGATAACATCTCTCAAAGTCTTCTGCTTTGGTTGAGTCTGAGGCTGTTATTCCTTAACAGCCTGAATTCAGCAGGGGAGAAGCCAGTGTGGGTAAGGCCTGTGCTGACACTCACCGGCAGCTTAATTATACAGTGATGACCCTTAGGGTCAACAGATACTGTTTGAACTGCCAGTTGCAGATTAGACAGCAAAACAGTAACACTCTGAGTTTGGAACAAATGAGATAAGCTTGGCTTGCACTGAATTAGAAAACATCATTGTTCTTATGTCAGTATGGAAGACGACTCTGTGGCTTCATCTTCTTGATTTTTTCATAGACTTGGTTTATTTATGATGCTTTTAAACTCAATCTGTTATGCAAATGTTCTCCAAGGACTGTTTTCATAGGAAAGAAACCAAAATCATTTCTTTAGGCAGCTATCTAACTTTCCAGTCAGTGAAAGCTGTGATTAAAAATGGCATCATATCAAAAGCTGCTGTTACATATGTACTACCTGCAGCCTGGGTGCAGCCAGATATCTAATCTTTTTGAGAAAATAGACTGCTTGATGGCAAAAATGGTGGAATTTTGAACAGTTATGTGAAGTTCCTGTACAAAACAAATGCTAATTACACTGCAAGGTAATTGGGTGATGAGACCTGTATTAGAATGGAGACATTGAGTGGAGAGATTTGGGTGACTAAGTAGCACAAGCTGTGTAGCTGAACGTGCCAGCTCCTAAATGAAACAGCATCTGTGACTTACAAAAAATCAATGCTGTAAATGAAGTCACGGAAAACAACCAAAAATGTATCTGGTAAATGACTTTATTAATATTTCAGTAATAATACTGAGGTACTTGTGTTTCAATACATAAAGACATAGACCTTTCTAACTGAAATATATTAGTGTATGTATTTAAATCTTCCAGCTCTAATTCAACTGAAAGCTGAATATACCTGCTTCTAGAGTGAAGCCTGGTGAATTAGGCAATGCTGCTCTTTCATATAGTAGGTACTCTGTTTTTCTCATTGGCTTAGAGAAAAAACACTGCTCTAATTTAAAGATTTCTTTCTTTCATGATTGATGCTCACCCCACAATCTGCCCAAAAAAGAACGGCAATTTTGTGGCTAGAAGAGGAGAAGAATACGTTTTATGTGTCAATGATTATTTAGTGCTTTAAAAAATGCCTGTCTTCAGAGCCCTCTTTATAGATCAGGCTTGGGAGTACTTCAATCATTTAGAAGTGGGATGCTAGGTATGAGCCCTACAAAGCTGAGGCAGGCACCTGCCTTCTTGATGAGCTCCGTCAGAGATGGACTCCTAGACTCTCTTCACAGAAATTTTCTGATAGGCATAAAACCTGAGGGAGTTGATGGAAAACACAAAAGGCAGAAGTATGCCTGAAACTCTGGTTCCCCACATGCCCTCCTGATCATGATTGTGGATGATGAAGTCTAAGATTAAGATTTATACTGTTAAACTCACCTCTTCTGCTTTGGTTCCCAAAGATCAACAGCACTACCCACTCAGGAAGTGAGAGAAGAATGGGTCACCCCTTCTGTGAGGACAGGTTTCTGTTGGGGGTTCATAGGTTTTGCAGAGCAGATAGGGTTGCTCAGGTTTGGTTAGAAATTAAATCTAAGTGTGTAGTCCAAATCATCTCCTTCTGTAAGACCTGAATAAAAGATATGAACAAACTTACTCAGATTTCATCATGGGTGCAGTAAGAAATATTGAAGAAAAAATTTCTGCAGAACTGCATAACTTTGTTTTGTTTCCTCCTTACTTTTCTTCTATTGTCGTTAATAAAAATGCCTGACCAGTCTGACTCATGTGCAATTCCTAATTTCAGGTTTGTAAGACAAAAAGAGAAATGTCACAAAAGCATCTTTCTTAAATTGGATGTTTTTATTAATAACTACTCTTCAAGGGTTTTGTTGGTTTTGTGCTGATGGAAACGAAACCATATAGAAGTGTAATTTGTCCCTTAATACAGAGAAGAAAAGAAAAAGACAAAGAAGTGTCCATAATGTTCTGTGAAAGTCAAATTCCTTCTTTATTTTGCCAGATAAAACAAGTAAAATTATGTTCTTTTCAAAACCTGCTTAGTAAAAAAAGTGTTTTGCATGTATTTTTAAACACCTAAAGAAGCTTGCACAATCTAGAATCTCAGCAGTTAGAAAAGTCACTTTATCAGAGGACTTAGCAAGAGCAAAGGCTGTGTGAGGCAGACAGAAGCTGCGGAGGAAGCCCAAGCATAGTCTGATGCACTCTAATGCCATCTTCTCTCCAGAGGTCTGTTAAAAATTTTAGACTGAAGGGAATTGTCATTACTGAATCTATCTACACTGCTATTTTTAATTGGAGTGAAACTTGTACAGATGATGCTACAGATGCTTAATTTTAGTGATTCTGAACCTGTTTCATTAATATGCATGTTGACTGAATAACTAAATACGAACCTTCTAAAATGTGCTTCTAATCACATCCGCGTTAAATATTAACTAGAAAGCTGACTCTATCATTCAGTCACATTCTCATTTTCCCAGCTTATCATTACATGTGTGTTGATAGAAGTAGTTACTTTTGCTGGTAATTTCGTTTATCATTAAATAAACACATTTCTCATGGATGTCACTTACTTAGCAGAATGGAGCAGTACTTTCACCATGCAGGTGGGTGAAAGCAATATTCAGTGGAGGACGGGTTTAGGGGTGCAACTTCTCATAAATGTTTTGCCCAAGGGATTTTGTGCTATCTTTTCTCTCTCTTCTTCCTCTTCAGGGAATATTTGTCCTAGGATTGCCGTATGCTCTCCTCCACAGTGGATACAGTGGTCTACTTCTTATTGTCTTGGCTGCAGCATTATGCTGTTACACAGGCAAAATTCTAATTGCTTGCTTGTATGAAGAAAATGAAAATGGGCAGCTGAGAAGAGTGAGAGACACATACGAAGATATTGCAAATGCCTGCTGCAAAAAGCTGTCTCCCAATCTAGGTGGCGTAGTTGTCAACGTGACCCAAGTGGTGGAACTGATCATGACATGTATTTTGTACCTGGTTGCTAGTGGGAACTTGCTGTCACATAGTTTCCCGTATGTAGCCGTGACTGAGCAAACTTGGTCTGTAATTGCATGTGTTACTCTGCTGCCTTGTATATTTATCAGAACTCTAAAAATTGTTTCCAAACTCAGCCAGCTTTGCTCTTTGGTTCATTTTGTTATCATCTTTGTAGTGATAACTTACTGTCTCACACAAATGCATCAATGGTCCTGGGCAAAATTCAGACTCTCCCTTGAATTTGAGGACTTCTTGGTCTCTGTAGGGGTGATCATTTTCAGTTACACTTCACAAATATTTCTCCCCACACTTGAAGGTAATATGAAAAACCCAGGGGAATTTAGATGTATGTTAAACTGGACCCATTTTTTTGCCTGTATCTTGAAAACAACCTTTGCACTCACTGCTTTCTTGACCTGGGGTGAAAAGACAAAGGAAGTTATTACTGACAACCTGCCATCATTTCTTGAAACCCTAGTGAATTTATGTCTCTTAACCAAGGCTCTTCTTTCTTACCCTTTGCCCTTTTTTGCAGCCACAGAAATTGTGTATTCTTGTATTTCTAAAGACAACCATTCCAATTACAGATCTCCACTACTTGCTCTGACGGTAAGAGGCTCATTTCTCTTGTTAACTCTGTTGATGGCCATGTTCACACCACATTTTGCCCTGTTGATGGGTTTGTCAGGCAGTGTAACAGGGGCTGCTATGACTTTTCTTCTTCCTTCTCTCTTCCATTTAAAACTTAAATGGAAAAAACTGTCCCTCTTAGAGAAATGTGCAGATATCTCTGTTTTTATTTTGGGCTTCCTTTGCAGCCTTGCAGGCATAGTTTGCTCAATAAAAGGGCTACTTGAAGTATTTGGAGGAGTGTAAAGATTTCCTGAAAGACAAATAAGGAGTAAATCTTATAAATGCTCTTACCCTGTTAGTCAATATATATGAGGTTGTGTCACTAGGTAGAATTAAGCATCTGCTTAAAGTTTGCAGATTCAAGTCTTTACCTGGAAAATTATGTATCTCTAAGCAAACAGGAAAATAACACTAATAGCCAAAAATACAAAATTAGGCCTCTTTAAAACATTAAAAGGTGTTGGAGATGGTTTAATATGAAAATAATATTAAGTAATCCTACATGGTTTTAGTCATACATGGCATGCACATCCTGAAATTACTATGGCAAGTGATTTCACCAATTTAGCCAGAATTCTTCATAGGGTTATATACTGTTCAGTCTCAAAGCTATCAAACCTAGCTTACAGGATGAGAGTGAGAGCTAACACAGAATCACAGAATTCTATTGTTAGATCTGTTATTGAAAATGGATGAAATATTATTTCACCTCATTGGCAGACTGCAATTTAACATGTGAACAGAACAAATCAGTGAATTTTGGTTTTTATGTAAGACAAATTCTACTACTTGTTTTTTTAAATGAATAGGCAAAAAGAGAGCTCAGTTTAGAACAGCTTTGAAAGCCTGCTTTTATCATGACTTCAAATGGGAATACAGTCAGTAAAAGGGGCATTCTAACAGTTCAAAGTAATGGAAAAGAGATTTTTTTTTTCCTGAAAAAAGCTATAACCAGTGACTGCAGCTTTTCTGCAAGTCTAACTCCTAAGATTCATGTCTCTGCAATGCAACTACTCTGTTGGTTGGGTTACTAGAAGTCTCACTGGTAGCATGAAAAGGTTATGCAGTTCACTTTCCCTCTTAGGCAGGAAATTTCTTTGATCTGTTAAAAGCTCAATGGAGTAAATCAAGTTCAATAAACACACAGTTAACTTCCTATACAATTTGGTAACTCTTTAGCTTTAAAAGATATTGGCTTAATAAAAAGATCAGTACTGCAATATATTTCACATTAGTGATAAAACATTATGACAAGAAGCAATCTAATCTGAGTGCTCTAATGAATACATATTATCTTATCATACTAAATCTCTGTTATAATACATGATTAAAGCAATTGTTTCAAAGAAGAAAGTGTGCATTTTTGTTATCATCAATTTACACAACCTTGTACTGCACACAGCTTTGCACTGCATCATATGGAAAAGTCATTGAACGTCAGAGTAAGACTGGGTGACAAAGAGCCCACCAGTATCTGCTTAACTGAGCTGGTTTTGCTTTGTAGTTTCTCAGCATTAATGCTTCTGTCCTGCATGAGCAACAGTTACCTCTCAAGGCTGATTTGCTGAATGATCAAAAACATTCAACTAAACCAAAGAGAGGAGTTCTGGAAAGCCTTGTATGCCATCTTTCCCTGTCTGCTAGAGTACACATGTCATATGTGATAGTGATGAAAAGTTTATTAAAACAGATTAATTGCATGACTACAACATTATCAAAATAACTGGAAATAACTAGTATCTCACAATTTTATTACTTCTTCCTGCAATGGGTCAAATTCTGCACTCAAATCCACAACAATTTGAATTATATTAAAATTTGCACTAGAACAATAGGAGACTTTTTATCTTTATATAAAATGCCAAAAATACATTGCCCATTGAAAGAGTTGAAAGGTTATTATTGCTGCAATGACATAGTCAGAAAAATATTATTACTTGAATGATATTAATCAAAGGATTTCATTACTTTTTGTGAGGAGAAGTTTCATAGATAAACATGTAGGAATGGTATTTGTTCTGTTTATCCTGTATAAATCTCTGAGCACAGAGGAGGTTGTCCAAAGAGTTTTGTAAAAATTCTTTCTGTTACTTTGCTTAGGAACTCTAAAAAAAAAAAAAATCTCTTTTCTGATCTTCTACTTTTATTTAAAGTGTTTTGTCTCTAACTCTTCAGAAAATCTTGGGATTGCCTCAGTGCATTTTCTGATGTGGAAAGCTTGAAAACCAAGATAAGTTTTAGGAATTCCCTAGCTCATCACTGTGATTCAAAATTGGCTTTAGTTGTACTTTCTTTTCTTAGCCTTTTCAAGAAGTCGGTGCCCAGTCCTTCCAAGGCAAAGATGGTCACTCCCCACTTTATCATGCTCCCTCTTATGTAAGATCTCTCCTACAAGGATAAATGTTTCCTGCTTTATAAAATATATCATATTATTGTCCTTATTTAATAATTTATGTAATTTCTGTTAACATCAGAGAAGCAGCAAAGGCTGTGGTTAACAAGTCAGTACAACTGTAAATGCACAAAAGTAAAAGTCATCCAAGTGCAAGGCCTCAAGAAGTCACTCACAAAAGGCACTAGATTAAGAGGAAAAGCATAAAAGTTGAAGAGATTTTGTGGTCAGCACTCAGCAATTTTGAAGTGTGCCATTGTTGTGGGACACAGAAGATATATGAGCTTTGCTTTAAATCCATGCCCAGACATCTTGGTGAGAAACTCTCTTCTGGACACAAGATTAGGTGAACCTCCCAACCTGGAAAGGCAGAGATGCATATACACACCCTAAGCCTGAATGTTGGGCTCAGCGCATGGTACAGACAAATATTTGTGATGTAAGACTAACTCACTGGATTTCATTTCCTAAAACACAGAATTGCATTTTTTAGATATAACCTTGGGTCTGAACATTTTTCAGTGGCAAAATTCTATTAATAGGATACATAAAACATTTGCAACTTTCTATATTAGACATTAAAATATGATCTATAGAATATGTTTAGAGAATCTGGAAAGGTGATGTTACCATAAATTATGAAGCAAGAGGATCTGCATTCATCTAAGTAATGACTACTTAGAATTTTTGTCACTAAATTTATGCTACCTATCATTAGAATCACTGAAGCTAGGAAACTAAAAGACTGATTAAATATTAATGTATTATTTTGGCCACTCCTGGATTATTAATTGTAATATGATAGTGCTTTATCAAAATTAATTCTAAAAGCAAAAAACTGTCAGTTGTGAACATGAAGAAAATGCTACAGGAAAAATTATGTGCTGAAATATAGCATTTTCAAACACTCTTGCTGCATTTCTTCTGTAAGTAGAAGTATGAGTAAAGGAACCTGCTTCCTTTCAGCAACAATAACACAGGCATTGCCCAAAATGCTTCCTCCATTTTGTAGGGAACACCAATCACTCAGTTCCTACTTCTAACAATAGAAATTCAGATTTAAGTTAATCAAATTGCCCTAAAATAAAAATATAGGCTCAGCTAAGTTATCTTTGGAACCTAAATTGTTTATTTATGAAGGTTTTCAAAGCTGAAATCTGAAATTAGACTGAAAACCTCACTCTACTGACTCAATGGGAGAAAAATAATTCACTTAAGTGGAGCAAAGTTCTAACCTCTGTAGTCCATTAACAATACTTAATTTACTTTTACACCAAAGTTTGGTTATCACTTTACTTCCTTACTGTAGTTTCTTTTCCACATTATTCCATCTCTACTCTTTTTCCAGCAGTGAGATAAATATTTTTCCTGCCAATGGTACTAAAATGTTACAGAGATGTCAGAAGAGCTGCTGAAAAATATCTTGAGGCTAGCACTATTTCATTAACTCTTCATCCTTGATTGCTCACTTTATATTTTTTTTGTGAATTCTGTATTTTTTGTGAATTCTGTATGCATGTCACAGTAACTGGTTACTCTGAAAAAGTGATTGTATAAAAATGGAACAAATAAGATGTCCTGCAAATGCTTCAGTAAGTCAAGTTACAAGTTTCAGTACTTCTTTTCAGAACTACCATATTTTAAAAACTGATAGTTAATTATCCAGATGATATATTGGTCTTAGAAAATATTCACCTTCTAAAATGAATTAGAAAAAGAAATTGATCTCAAACATATATTTATAGTATTCTGAGATTTAGTTGTCCAGAGGGTTCATATGGGATATAAAATGTTGGAAAATTTATTGTGCTGTTTAGTTGCTGACAATAAGTGTAAAAATACACAGTCTAAAAGCCACCTGAATATTTTTGTTCTCAGCATAAGTATTTGTGAAGCTGTTGGCACACTGAAGTTATCAGTTCTTCATTCCTCCTCAGCATCATTACCTTTGTGTGGTCACCCCTTAGATGTCTAATATATTTCTCTTCACACTGCCTCTTTGAAGGGTGGGAGTTCTAAGATCTTAATTTTACAGTTCTCAGATGAATTCTCAGAGCAGAGATGAACCCAAGAGGGAATCCCAAGAAATCTCTAAGTTAATACTTGTTATTATACCATGCATTCATGGGGATCCTGACAGTCAACATTGCTTTTTTTGTCTTCTTGCTCATCCTTCATTTTGTCTCCTTTGTTGGTTTGTGCCAGTATAACATGAAGGTTTATAGCACAGCAAGCAGCCCATTATGCAGCATAAATATTTAACTGAAAGCTGCCTTTCTCAGATTTTTAAGATAGAAAAATAAAGTTATAGAACTAAATAATTATATATAGATGGATGCAGCACATGGGAGAGGAATTAAAGGCAGAGTAAATGCAACACAAAAAACAGAAGGAGAGATGACAGGAAAATGTCATGAGGGACTGGAAGAGGAAAACTGAAAACTGGCAAAAGTTTGAGAAGAAGTATAAAGGAAAAGAAACATTACAGAAATTAAAAACTCAGAAGGAGAGAAGGGGAAGGAAAAGTGGGAGAATTCATTTAAAGTATGATTTAATATAGTCTATAAACACTTTCTACAGTTTTGCACAAGCAGTGATTCAAACCATTCCAGTTAATACAAGTCAATATATTCTGTGTGTGAACAGTTTTCCTTTCTTTCACTTCCCCAAACTTCTTATGAATTCAAAACCTTTAAAGTAAAATCATTCTCATTTGTGTGGAATTACCTTTATGTTTAATGTTTTCTGTTACCCAAAGGAATTTGAAAACATGTTAAATAAATAGTATTATAAACAAATTCTTTTTCTTTGTGTGTCTTTATCTATTCCTCTTCTTGACCTCTTCTACAGCAATTATTCAGAGATATGCACTGCTTCTAGGCAGCTATTGCCTTGCAGCCCCAAAATCAATGCAAAAAAATCTTAAAATGGGTAAAAAATGTTTCTCAGTGACCACCACAGAGGCTCTTTTGCAATTGAGCCAGAAACACAGCTAATATCCCCACAGAAATCCCTGTCTGGAAATGGCTTGGATTGATTTGCATGTCTGGTAGCAAACTCCAGCGAGGTGGGAGTTGGGAAAGCTGGCACTGAGGTGTCTTTGTACTGTACCCGTGTTGCTCCTCAGGTGACTCAACATGTAAAATGGCAAACTGTACCAGCATATAAAATAAAGTATCCTTGAGAGCTCCTTCACCCTCACAATGGGACCTATTTAGACAGTTCCCCAAAATCAGCAATGTGTGGGAGCAAGATCCAGTTCCCTCCAGAGAGTATGTGATAGGTCAGCAGGAGATCAGGCTGCCTTTGGATGGAACATGACTCTGATCAAAATTCTGCATGGATGCTTCAAAGCAAAGTTTTTGCTCCTACATTAAAAGGAGTTTTACTCTATGCTTTCTGTGCTAAGATAAGGTGCTAATGACGGCACAAATAATTGTAAGAAACCAAGGATTTATTAAAATTAATTAAAAGTAACAAATTAAACTGAAAGATATAAAGTTAATCTTCATTGTGTGCAAAATCGAATGTATTTTAAATCATAGCTAAAATTTAAGGATTCCGTCAATGTTATCCTTTACCTTGAGCTTTTGGCTTTAGTGATAGCTACAAAAGGAACTATATTCAATAATTAATGTTCTTGTGTCATAGGCTACCATCTACAATGCTATTTACTATTCCTATATAAGGCTCTTAGCAGCCATAAAAATGTTACTACTCAGGGTGGAAAACAAAGCAAAAACAAAACAAAAAATACAAGAAAAGTAATAGTTAGCAATGAATGCTGAGTGTAGCCTACCTTAGTCCATGAGCCCGGAGAAGAAGGGATGTAGAGCTAAGTCAACAGGTGACCATATTGTTAGCACTTTAGCAATGATAATAATTTGCAATAATAATGTAATGAACAAAGATGGGGTGAAGGCAGAAGGATTAAAGGAGAGCACGCAGCATACATAAGCCATGCTACATCTAGCAAATTCCCAGTGCAGCTGCTTCAGGGATATTAAGCCTCCTGCAGACAGCTGCATCCCCTGTTGCCATCTGTGGCTGGCATCCCTGGTGCTACTACTGCTGACGACTTGCACAGTTGCAAAGGCCTAACCCCCCATCAGCAGAAAATATCTGCTCCCACACCTTCTTGCAGGGACTGTGGCTGCCACCTGATCCATAGGATACAAGGGCTTTCCTTAGATTTAATCAGCTGTTAATTAATCCTACGGCTGATGGCTAGAGAGAGGAATGCCTTGCCAGCTGAGACGTCAGATGGGAACGTAGGGTAGGCATTAAGTTATCAGTTTTATTAGACAACACTAATCTCATTGGTACAGACTTGCTAATCACACTTCAGGAGAAAGTTTTATTACAAATGGACTGAGAGAAATCTGAAATGGGTCACATTTTAAACGTGGGCCAATGTAAACCCAAATCAAAGTGGATCAACTGACTTCTAAACGACTTCCAAATGCATGTAGTGAAACAGATCTGAAGTAGATGATTTTTAAACTTTTCCTCTTTTTTCAGTCTCACTCTCAGTCCATTAGGACTCGCAGTCAGAGACTTATTGTACCATTGTTACCCCTTGCTACCCAGAAAAAGGCTTCCCCATCTCAGTTAAGGCCCAGTGTGGTGTCTGCTCCCTGTTCTTCTTGAATAGATCCTCATTGTCCACTTGTGTACCTCTCTAACTTGCACATCGCAAGCAACTCATCTCTGTGTGTTTTCAACACCTTTTAGGAAACAAACCACGCCCCTGAACCCCCGTGGGCTGCTCTTGGCCTGGTATAGCAGCCAAGGCAAGGCAAACATAAGCAGGCAGCCTTCTCTCCTAAATCAGTGGTGCTGGTTCAATGCGCTGCTTTTACACGGCAATCCACAAACAGGTATCTAAACTCATAGGCTGCCTAACACGGATGGTCATTTGAATCAAAAAAAAAAAATAAAAGGGATCCTCCCACAGTCTTTCTAATTGTATCAGCCACACAGCTTGCTATCATTGGCCCAACCACAATACTGTACAAATGGAAGCCATGCAAAACAAGGTACTACCAAATAAAATGTATATGCTTTACTTACTGTGAGTAAACCAAATCTGAGTTTGATAGTTTACACGTCACAGCGACTCCATGCATCAAACACATGAGACCATCAGGCCCTAAAATACCAAGTCAAATCATTAAGCATTGTACTCTGAAAATCTGTTACCCAACCAAGTAAAAATTTTAAAAATCAACATGATGAAAGTCTTATTTTTAAGCTTGCCATAATGCAGCCATAGAGAGTGCTCCAGGCCAGAGTGCATTGTATCAGTTGGGTCTGGAGTACAGCACTGCTGTTTTCAGAGCCCTGGAGCAGCACCAAACAGCGCAAGAGGATACAAATTGCTGGAGTTCTGAGAATCATTAAGCCCACAGATCTCAAGATCTCAACCTGTGAAGTGCTGGATCAGAAGTCCTAAAGAAGTCTTATACTCCTAGGATGGACAGTATGAGCAGCTCTGAGGGACACTTCTCAAATAAATGTCTAATGCAAAGCATTATCCCTGCTGTTTTCCATCCAGGCTTAACTTCAAGATCCAACACCTCAATTATGCCTCAAGGCTACAGTGTAAGACTTACTTGCAGGCCTAACCTGTTTAAGTCCCTGGGAACAAAAGGATGACCTTGATTTTAAAAGACTCTTCAATTTTAACTCCAGAAGTTGGAAATGTGTTTATTTGACAAGACCTGCAGCTGAAGCAAATGCAGCACCTTACTTGCTGTCCAGCTTTTCCTTCTATGCAGCATTTTATCCTAAGGCCTGATTAGGATTCTTTTAGGGTGATTGGATATGGTAAGCTCCTGGAATAGCACTAAGCCAGTATAATTGGAAGAGGTCTTAGAAGAGATACAGCTTCTTAATGACATATGGTCAAAAGGTTACTTTGAAAACAAGAGGTCTTTCTGACTTCAGTTTTCAGGTCTGCAGTGTCTCCTGGACTCAAGCTGTGGTTCTGAGACTTTCTTCCAAAGGATGAAAAAAGGAAGCAATGCTCTTGAATACTTACTTTGTGTGAAAGAATAGTGTATTGGAGCACTGAAAATAGTGTTTTATGCCTGGGACTACTGTATTTTACTGCCTAACGTTATTAAAACTACTGATAAAAGATTTCTTTATATCAGTCATTAATTTCTGATACACAATATATCATCTATATGAACCACAATTTCATTTACCATTGAACTGAAATAATCCTAGAATATATAAGATAAAGCACAGAATAAAATTGGATAAGACAAAATAGGTTAAGAAAAAATAATTTTATACATTTCTGAAGACAGATAACATTGATATTGCAAGGAGAGACAGTTGTAAATGAGAATTACAAATATTGATCACATTTAAAGGTATGATTCAATCACAATATGGTCAAAATCTTGCTTTTATGCCAAAATGGATATGTACAGCATCACCTATTTAGAAATAATAGACCAAAGTTATGTTTATTTCTCTGAAGATTTCTCCCCCAAATTAAATAGCAGAAGCAGAGAGCTCTGGAGGGAGATAGGTACAACAAATCCATAAACAAAGACAGGGGTCTTTGATAAAATATGGAGTATCCCTGACACATTATAAATCATAATCTTTGAAAACCTTAGCTTTATGGAAAAATGCTATTCCATTCCATTTCATATAGGAAGCCTATAATATATTCTCCTTTAAAGTTCTTAACAAAAACAGTTGACAAAATCATCCAGGGCTGTTTTATGATGCAGCCTACTACGTGAAAGGCAAAACAGAGAGCAATCTGCTGTTTTAATTACATGCTCAAAGCAAATGCAATATCTGCAGCTTTAATAAACATTGACCCTTTAACTGAATGTGCCCTACAAACACATTAATGCCCATCTGGGAAATAATCCAATGAAATAATCCAATCATACCAACAGAGAATGACTGTTTGAGTGGCAAGTGAGGGTTCATACACTTTGGTCAGTAGTAGGACGTTCTCAATTATCTTGTTGCCAGAGCTAATAAAATTCCACAGAATTCTTCATCTTTATAAGCAAATTGAAAATCCAACAAATAGAGAGGAAAATTTTCTCCCCGTTACCACATCAATGTTTACTGCCACCAATTATGCCTAAACTGCAATGGAAGATTCAATTTTGATGTTAAAATGCCTAACAAAGCCATAGAACTGGCTAGTGTCTCACAGATAAGTAAAATGTCTCTGAACCAGTGAGATCCAGCCAACTGATATTGGTTATTATATTAATTTAGAGCCACTGCATCCTGATAGCTAACAGGAAATTTCAAAGTGCAGAGGAGGAGGTACATTGCTGGTAAGATACATCTGCTGGCAGACAAACAAAAAGAGAGGAACAGGTGTGTGAGAGATTGGCCTGAGATTGGCCCAAGACTGCAGAAAGAAAGCTTGTCTTTCTGTTTCCTGCCCATATATTCTATTTATTCTGCCTAAAATATCATGATTTAAATTGCATGTATAGGTCCCTACCTATTGGTCAACTGGTTTTTTTTAGAAGTTGATTGTCTCCAAACAAAAAAAGTGAGATCAGACTCCAGCTATTTGATTCATAGGAATTGGGGGCTGCTAGCAAAGTTTCAATTCATGTTAGGCTTTTTGCTTGTTTGAATGTTGATTCTAGGAACCAATAAAGCATTTAGTTAATTCCTCTAAAGTCTTCAGCAACCAGCAGAAGAGAATAGCTTGTATTAATTTTAACCTTAAAAAGCAAGGGTTTTCATGAAACTCAAGCACTCATCAGCAAAGTGCAAACTGGAAAGGAGCATTTCATTCCCACTACCTTCATCAGAAACTATGGAAAGTGGCCACACAGAAGATATGAGACCCTCTTTCCAATTAAGAAGTCTAATTTGGCAACAGAGTTGCACAGATAAATCAGTTTTCTGCTGGAATTCATAGCTGTGTAATATTTACAGTTACTAACCGTTAAAGGAAACCTAATTTTGCTCTATACTGAAACACAATGCAACTACAGAAAAGCTTTAGAAATACTCACTTCTTTTTATTTTTCACCCTCACTCAAATGATTCCTTTAGAATATTTTGTTTTTGCATTATCCTGATTACACAGAATTTCACACACAACTTCCTCAGAGGCATACCATTGTGTGCAATTTTGACAAATCAGTAATTCATTACAGACCAACACTTAATTTCTTCTTTCACTTCCTCAAGATCTGATGGAGTAGTTTGCATTCTTGGGAGACCAAATATTAACAGCAGCCATGCCACTCCCTTCATACCTAAAACCTAGCCACGTTTAATCCTAAAACAAACAGAAGGTAGATTCTGACTGAGAGTCTGCACTCATAAACAGGCACAAGAGACTTCAGAAATTAACCTTGATAGCCCTTATAATTTTGTAAGAGACATTCCCATGCAAATGTGGGACTGGAACTACAGCTCATAGTGTGAGATCAAAAGTCCATCCAGAAGAGTAACACCTCTTTTTCAGTGACCAGATACAGATATCTTGGTAACGGTGTAAAAACAAAGCCAGAATATGCCAACACTTATCCACAATGCTTTTTCTATCTCTGGTGGTTAGTGGTTCAGCAAATTCCTGAAGGAGAGATATTATCGTTATTTGAGTATTATCTGGTGAATTTTTCTTCTGTTAATTAGCTTTCTGAACAGCTGTACAATTTTAATATCAAAATACCCTGTGGGGAAGAGTTCCACAGTATAACTAATTTTGTTAATTTTCAACCTACATCTCAAAAATATCGTTGGAATTCTCACTCGCTTTTGTAGCAGAAAAAAAATATTATTGACTGTCTTGTCCAGGCCATGATGACTGCACAAAATTAAGTTGTCTCTCCTGGGCTGAACATTCCTAAACAATTTTGTTGTTCCTCTTATGGAAGCTATTTAATCTCTGATCACTGCTATTGTCCTTCCTTGAACCTTTTTCTAGCTCTGCCCTGTCCCTTCTGGGCATGAGAGATAGGAGGGAAGGCCTACCATGTATTTTGAAAGTGCACATAATCTGACATGCTGTTTTGTTCTCTATGTGTGTAGTAATCATTTCCTGCTCTTTTATTGGTAGTATTGCTCCTGCTGTGGTGGCCTAAGGACATATCAAAGCAAGCAACTTGGAAATGGAGGTAATATGTTTATCAAAACAAATGAAAAGAAAAAAATCAGTTACTTTTGGCACATGTTTCACAGAAGGGATCATATGATGAAGAGCAAGTGTAATACCTAAATATTGTTTTATTTTATACTTGTTCCTTTGGCTTTTACTGAACAAAAACTGACATTTTCACAGAACTATGTGTTACATGTCCAAGACCTTTTTTTGTTGAGCTGCAGCAGGAAATACAGAGTTTATGATTAGTAAAGTTAGGATTATTTTTTCCACATTGTGCTTTACTTCCCAGAAATCAAAACCATAGAATGATAGAATCATAAAATATGCTGAGTTGAAAGGGACCTCTCAGGATCATTGAATCCAACTCCTGGCCCTGCATAGGACACTCCAGGAGTCACACCATATTTCTGAGGGCATTGCCCAAATGCTTCCTGAACCCCATCAAGGTGTTTCCGTCTTTGAGGGTTTCCATGGCTCCTCACAATTTAGTGTTCTCAGCAAACTTAGTAGTCATTTGAGAATAACTGCTCTGCAGGCTCAGAATTCCTAACTGAAATGGTTGCAAAAAGTTATTGTCACAGTAACCATCTTCTATATCTTTTGTACAGAGGTAGTTTTTAGGAAGATAGTAGTTCAGCTATATTTCATCCTCAATTTCCTTTAGATCTCCTGGGTAAATACCATATGGTCCTGGCAGTTTGCTCCCCAGGGAAAGCGTAGTGCTGACTCACCAGCTGGGGTTAAACCACCACAATTTGTTTTACAACCTCCTCCTCAGACAGTTCAGTTTAAAAGAGATCCTCCGACTCGTCCTAGTAAACGTGACTTCTGGAGTGTGAATTTCTTGGATCTTCCACGCCAAGGAAACGCGCAAGAATCCCTTTGGATTTTGTGCTGTAACTCCTCCTCTCACTGATATGTCAATTGACCTGAATGACTCCAAGGGAGGATCCCCACGCCGCAGGGCTTTGAGGGAGAGTTTGCTTTTAGTTTCATGCGTTCAGCAAATAGTCCCTAAAACATTAATTGCTGGCCTGTGATTTGTGTCACTATGTTAAATTTGCCAATTTTCTGGTTTTCTTCCCATTTGCTTACTTGGATATCCTTGAGTTTTTTGAAGGATATTTTTCTCACTTCTTTCAGCACTTCTTTTACTCATTTTCTATCCAAATCAAGACTGTAAAATGACACATTTAGGTGGTAAAAACAAAGTTACTTTTGTATAAAATTGTTCTTAAAAAGTATTTAAGCCCCCCCCAACACATTATTATTTCTTTTATTGTCTTTCTTTGCTACTTTTTAAAGACTGTTTTATTAGTTGATTTCCTTTTTTGGCATGTCATATATTCACAGTAATTTAGTTTATTTTTCTGCTCATTCTTTCCTGCCCTCTGAAAATTTCCTGCTCTTAATTTGGTATAAATTGCTGCATTTCTTTACTCTTTGACTTTTTTATTTTCTGTTGACTGGAATCCACGCAGCACATTTTTAGGTTCAACTAAAAATGCATGTCACATGCTAATTGCAAATGCTTAAGGTTAGATAATTGTGATTAACATGCAACCATTAATGCATCAGAAACAGAATGTATCATGTAAGCAAGAATTTTTCTGATCTGCTTCACACAAAGTATATGCTATGATCTACACACTTAAATGAAAATCAATAGATAGCTATGAGGTGAAAATACCTCAGGGACACTCAGGTTCTACTGAGACCATTCTCTTGGGGGAGTGCAAACATTTCAGACACGAACAAAAGCCACTGATTGAGAGCTGAAGAGAAACAAAATTCTAAAAGTTCTCTTTAGCAGGCTTATTCTGTCCCGTATCCTTAGCACCCTACAGATAAGCATCAGGCAAGTTTAAGGTTTTCCTTCAATCGGCTCAGCCGCAGAGAAGAATCGCTGTCCTAAGAGAACATGTATGAAATCCCAGCCTAAGATGACTCACGGACTAAGAAGCCCTCTAGATCTTGCCTTTATCAGAGACACAGAAAAGAAATTTTCAAAGGATGGAGTGTCTGAGATGACTGATATAATGAATTACCTAATCAATTTTCTGTTGAAGGACTAGGCAATTTCCTGTCTAGATTATATTGTACAAGTGCTTGATACTAATTTTCAGCAAGCAAAAGAATAGCTGTCTGGGGCTATTTTCTGTTCACACAGAGCCTGCAGAAAACGCTGCAAAACGCTGCAAGTTTTTAATAGTACTGAGCTGACTAAAAGGCAGGATACACAATAAAACATAACATCCTGCTCTCCTCAGTGTTTCTGTTGAGAGCAGGCAGTGTTTCTTTCTGACTTGCCAATTGAAAAAATTGTGATACTAAAGCCAAATTTGCCTCAGGTCCTCTCTTACAATCTCAAGGCTGCATGACTGAACCATGATACTCTCCTATCTGTTATACCAAATTAATAGAACTATTTCTGAAACAAAATGCTTTTTGAAAGTAAAGGTATCACAGTTTGACTGATAGGTTCATTTGTTTGCTCAGCCATTTTTGTCTCTATTATTAAACTACAATTCAAAGGACAAATTAAAACAATTATTTTTGTTCCTGAACTGGATTTATCTCATTAAATGTACTATTATTTTGCAAACAATTTAATTTCTTTGATTATTTGTCACACACTTGTTGCCAGAATACATGTTCTATGGGGTACTTGCCATATCTGTAACAGGAGAATCACCCCTTTAATGTTAGTGTAAGTTCATTGAAACAATTAATTCTTGAATTGAGGCACATCCATGTGTTTTTTCTCCATTACATATATTTGGCTAATGGCATAACAGAAAAAAAAAAAAGGCTTTAAAATTGCAAAGGTGGCTTAGGAGCACTGTGATCTTGCTGAAGGATATGCATATTTGTCATGGCTTCCCAATACCTTATTCTGACACCAGGAGCTGATTTCCAATACAATACAATAAGAAAATTTTCAGAGGAAAAGCCAAAAGATAAATATTTGCCATCAATTCAAGGTTGAAGGACTGAATGGTAAAAAGTGCTGAAATTTCTTTTAAATGTTGAGAGTATTCAATAAATAGAAAGACATGCTAAATGCTTTTCAAATTAATCACACTACAAAGTAGGTTGGGGTTATTTAAGGGTGAGGAGGAATGGGTACTGGGTTGTTTTTTTGGGGAACTTTTTAAAAAAAACACAAGGACATGAACAACCTGGGTTGGAAGGGGCATGTGGGGACCATCTTGGATCCAACTCAGAAGTCGGGTCCAAAGTGAATCTGCCTTCATCTTCTCTGCATCCTGAGGCTGAGGACTCAGATCTTCACTGCATCTGCTCTTCTGGCCTCTCAGCTCGGTCACCTGAAGGCAGAATTTGGGCAGTGAAACAGCGAGCTGAGCTGGGATCATTACTGGAGGGAGAAGGACCAGATAGGATGGCAGATCCCATACAATCTAGGTACTACAATCTTTGTCTCAGGAGCCAAGGAGACCTGCTCCAGAGCTGCCTCAGAGCTTTGATGGACATCTTCCCTACAACTAAAAGGTGGTAACAAGGTTGTTTCACTGTTTTAGGGATCTTTTTTTTCTAGCATATAACTTAGCACAGTGTTGGATATCCTTTGAAAAGTGAACTTCACATGAAATTAAGCAACAGGTTTATAATTTCTGAGCTGCATTTCCATAGGAGGTTTCCTTTTGGTGATTCATTAGTTTGTACATTTCAGCTTGTATTTCCTTGCCTTAGCAATAGTTTAATTTCACAATTACAAAAAAGGAATTTCCGCATCACTTTAGGACCAGGAAAAGAAAAGAAATTAGAAAGAAAAGGTCACTTGTTAAAAAAGGCTTTGTAATCCTATCCTGGAATTATGGTTATTGCTATGAATTTACAGAAAATCTGAAAGAGTTTTGCACCACAAAATGTGGAGATATTTCAGTTAGTCCACAGACAGTAAAGTCTGAGAGAGAAACAGTAACACACTTAACAGTACTGAGCGCATTTTTGGCAATAAACTACTACAGATCTTACTCCTGACATATTTAATCAGTCCTATTCAGAAAAAAAATACTTTAGCTCTAGAGATAACTGTGCTGGAATAAAAAATGTGTATGGACTTCATAGTTTAAGCCTGTGTTAATGAACAGATTAAATATCCACTTCAGAGCCATGGGGAGCCATTTAGGATAAAGCTGTAAGATGGGTAGCTCTCTACTATCTCAGCACAAGCAAAGAAATTTGATTTCTGACTGTAAAAGTATTTTCAGCTGCTCTAAAGATCAAGTTAAAAGAGTATTTGAGATTTTTCACTTAATTACTATGTTTTGTGATGACAGAAAGAGTAACATAGGCTGTCAGCATACATCTTGAAATTAAATCTCCATGCTATGTAAAATAATACTCTTCCATTTCCACGGCACTACAGTGGACTTCCTGAAATGAGATACAAAGGAATAGCACAGTTAATAATATTCTGATGTCAGAATATGATTAACACTTCATTTTCAGAAGAAGAGGTGAGTTTAAGAATCAAACTTTCAACACCACTTTCCTAATAAAAATTGTTTCCCAGTTATAACCTTCCTGTTAAAGAGCCAGATCACACTAAAGGAGCACCTATGCACATCTTGCTCTTGTATCACAGGTGCAGGAACTGTGGTTGCTCAGTGCCAGAATGAGTGTGACTGCGAGTACCTGTGGAGCTAAAGCCGAGCTATGGTCAACTGGTACAGCTCAGGCCAAATCTATTCAGGGTGAATTAATTTCAAATTTTAGAGTTTGTCCACTTGCAAGTCTCTCAAATATTGTATCAAAATGCCTGCCTACTAATGCAGGGGTGGCACAGCCATTAAAAATGTGTTCAAGAACACTCTGCACACAGTGCATAGTGGCAGTATTGTTAAAAATATGGTGTTTATGCATTCAGCAAATTGATTGGCAAATCAGTGTCAGCGTTAGTGTCAGTGCTGTCTTTGCATCAAGTACATCCACCCCTTGACTGGGCTTGGAGGCAGTATGAGGGCAGCTCCTGCATTCCAGTGGCAATGGTATATTTCACAGGTTTTGACCATAAGAAAAGGTTAAATTCTCCTTTGACTTGTGCATTATGCAGTCATTTAAATCTGATGGACTGAGCACAAACATGAATCAAAGCAGCAGTGGTGCAAGTACACACAGTTATGCTGGAGCTGGGCAGTGGGTAAGTTTACATCAGCTGAATCACCTCAAGAAGCTGCCTCCTCTTCCTCTCCAGGAGCTTGGTCCCAACCCCTTGAGTCTCCCAGGACTGTGCTGGTACAAGTACTTCTTCAGCCATTCATAGATCCAGCACAAATTCCAACTGGAAAAATTGCTGGGATAGGATTTTTTTTTTTGATCCAGGTCAGTCTCCCATGTGGTTCCCATGCAGAGACATGCATACCTGAGAGTTGGCACAGGAGCTGAGGCAGCAGCATCACTGCTGCCGACCAAATCACTGCCCCAGGGAGTGTCTTGCTCCAGCAAAAGGTGCGTCCAGTAGCCAAATACCAATTACAGGGAAACCTGTCAAAACTGGAATTACATATGGCATTTCCCATAACAGAAGAGAAAATTACTGGAATCTCTCATCTCATGCAGTAATGTGCTTGGTATCACAGGACTCCACACCCCCAGACCTGCATTCCTGCAGGCTGGCATCACTGAACTTACATCCATTAGTGGAAGTCTTGTAAAACTGCCTTAGGAGAATAGGCATCCATGCACACATTACACAGACACACACACACACACACACATACACCCCCTCATGTGCATGCTTTCCACAGGAGAAAAAAACTATATAAAACCTCTTTGAGGTCTGTGAAGCTCTATAAGAAAGTTGGCAAAATGATAGAAAATAAGGCTCAGACACTTTAGTCTTCACTTCTAGCTGACTGGTTGCAAATTTTTGGGTTGCTAAAGGAGGAAAAGTATAGCAATTTTTGTTGCCAAAAACCATTGCAATGATCACACTTGACTGCCATTTCCCTGACTGCAGAGTGTTTTATATCCTCTGTGCATGAAACAGTAGCAGTTCATTAGGTACATTACAACAACATCTGCCTTCAGTAAGAGAGAATATGCTCTCGTATTGCATAGGAACAGTCTATGAATGAAGCTGGTATAATTAACATCCAGTTTGAAGACATCACTTACTAAACAAATAAGAACAATATAGTAGACAATGCATTACTATGTATATAGATATTTTTCAGCCATCAGTATCCATTTTATTCTGGACTTGTTATTTTTCTCCTAAGTTAGCACAGTTCTTTTCCAGACACAAAGCTATATGCAGACATGTACATTTCATCCTGATGCCAGTATAGATGATACCAGTATAGATAGCAGTAGATGATATCTCCTGAGCAGATCAGAAGCTGAAGGAAATTGGATTCAATGTATCCCTGACAGTTTATACCAGCTGAGAGACAAGATTGCTCTCTCTATGTGAAATGGAGTTTCAAAGACACATCAGAGCACTTTTATAAAATGGCCTCAGTTTCTTCAGCAAAGAATTGTCTTTATACTCCCCATCTCTCCAATAGGTGATTTTCTACTTTTTCTTCCATTTCTTCTAACAGTTTATTTTGTTGATTTTTTCCTCTTCAATTTTTTGTGATATGAAGTAGAGTTTGACTTGCCTTGCTAAGGTTTGTTTGGGCACTTAGATAAAAATATTTATTTAGGCCTCTGCAAAATAATGCACATGTACCTAGAATATACACACATACTCCCTATAGCCTACAGAATGATTATACACCCCAAATGGTTATTAAGAGCTGTGTTCATACATTGAATGTGGAATTACTTAAACACCAAAACCCCCTGAATACATGAAACACCTCTAATGTTCACCTTGCTAATGTTCACAATCTAACCAGGTCTTACATTTGATTCAACACCTCCTCAGTCAGAGTTTCCAGAGCTCCATCTCACACTCAGGGAAATGCTCTGACCAGGATAGAGAGCCTGGAGGGTGCAGCTATGATGGCTGTGTGTCCCCTGCACTGCTGATGGAAGTGGGGCACCAAGAAATACTTGGTTCCTCTGGGGATGGAGCACATTCCTCTGCAGCTGAGAGGTAAAGGCACACAGTGGCAGGAGAGGATCCAGGGGGGTTTCCTCCCTTCTGAATCAGTGGGAGATTCTGCATTTTGAGGGAGACTCCCAGCCTGCCAGAGCTACCTTAAGGCAGCCTCTAACCTGGAGCCTGGCTCACTCTGCATGGCACAGATCTCAGATGCTCCAGAGCAGATGTGCAGGACTCCACACTATTTCCAGCTCTAACACAAACAGAATGGCACACTATTTCACAGACCTTAAAGACTTGGATGCAGTCTGCACAGGAATTTTTCTGAAAAAAGATTTTGAACTCTAACTTTCTAATTTGGGTCTTATTCACTTCCATAGTTATCTCCATCCATTATCCAGACAGCTTCATGTAACAGGAAGCTGAAAGGCTTGTTTTATGGTCTAGATTCAACATTATTCTTTGTCCATCTCACAGAATTTTACTATACTTGGTATTCTCTAATTTCTAAAGCAATATACATTTTAAACTTTTTATTGACCTGTGTTGGTTACATGAGCGAGCCTTTTTTTTCAAATACAGTTAATTACTTACCCAAGTCTTTCTGATTTCTGGATTCCTGACAAAATGTTTTAAATTCTTTAAAATACAGAAGTGCACCAAAGTAACTGAGCACACACTGAACCTTAAGCATCCTCTCAAGACAACCACTCTTCAGAGGGACTCTTAAGAAACACGGTTTAAGTACATGTTAACAACTGCTTTGCTCTCTAGAAGACATACTGCAATAGATCCCATCCTGCTCCAGTTGAAGCCAGTAGAAAAGGATATTGCCTAAAGCAGTGACTATTGAATTAGTTAGTCTGTTATCCTCACTGCTTTGAGACCATTCTGGGAAAAATTCTGATGTGAATAATTTGACCATAACTCTCCAGAAACTCATAACACTTTTTCCTTACATGTTAAAATACAAGGCATCTTATATAATGAAAAATAATTTGTACCCTCACTTTCTTGAATGTAATTTCATTCAAACAAACAAACAAACAAAAAAAACCAAACCCACAATGTACAAGGAAGCTTCGTGCTCTTAGCAGGACTTAAAATATTTAATAATGAATGAATTTTAGAATGAATTTATATCATTTTTGTTGAGCAAATATATTAGAACTAACTTTGTACCATGACCTGTTTGGAACAGAATGATTAATCCCAGGTACACTGGCTGAGATCACCAATGCAAACTACTCTGATGGTACAACACCACCTATGACTTGAATAAGTTTAAATTCTCCTGATAAAGAAATGGGGTGTTAGATTAATTAATACTTGTGAAGTGCCCTGACTGCCTAGGATGAAGTCTGTCAAAAGAGTACGTGTTTTTTCTTGTTATTTTGAACAATGTAAAGCAAAGAAATTTACAGAATTACAAATAAGTGCTTGTAAATCAAGAGCTTAAATTAATGAAAAATAACAGGAATTTTCTGCACTATGTCCGTAAATATCTGCAGAAGAAACAAATATTTAGGATTTTATGCACAGTTATTGATCTCTGCCCGAAGTGTTGTGGGATCCTCAGCTCAACACCCACCTTTCCTCAGCTACAGCCTATTTTTGATTGCAGGTGCAAGAGGTTCTAAGTCTGGTCTATTAAAATTAAAGAGATTGGTATTCATACAATAATGTGCTCCTTTCACTACTGTATATATATATCTGTTTAATGTATAGAACATAGAGTCATTCAATATTTGTTTAATGGCCATGTCAAGAGATCTCTTTGCTAGTTGGTTCAATGTGTTCTGCTCTAATTTATTTTAAAAATCGGGTCTTCTCTGCAGAACTTGTATTCCCATGCTCATTTTCCCTTTCCCCACATGCTCATTTCAAGATTCAGACACTAGGCTTCACCTGAGAGTGACAATTGTGCACACCCTTTTACTGAAAGCTAATGGACCATTACATCCTATTGTGTAATTTTCTCACCATTCTTTGAATTCTTCAGGATGAAGGTGAGGATGGCTGTATAGCAGGCTGCCTGTAAACCTGCAGTCAAAATGGACCATCTGTGCACCTGGATTTGGAGACAAATGCTTTTATTTTCTTTTTGTAAATTCTTCTAAACTGTGTTGGAGACCTAGCACTAAAACTTCAACACTGTCTCCCTGTGATCTGCACCATATGTTTTTTGGCAACCTGTCCCTGACACCACATATCACTGATGTGATCTCTCTTGTGTTTCTTTACCATGATGTGTATGAGATGCAATACAGACTTTAACCCAAGAGAAAGCAAACCTTGCTTTTGTACACCACTATGATGCATGGTTTTTCAAAAATGGAGCAGGTTATTATACTGAGTTTAAACTCTGAGAGATTTTTTTTTCTAGAATTTAGAAAGCAAACAGTTGGCCAGTGCAGTCTACAAGACAATACAGAGTTTTCCTGCTTTGGACAAAATCAGCCTCCTAACTGCAGCAGGCTGAGGAAGATCCAAATAGAGGTACCTGACATTCACTGCAGAGGGAGAAAAGGTCTACAACTGCTACAATTCAAAATACCACAGGTATCTTTTTATCTCATTTTGCCTCAGTTAAGAAGAAGGAAGAATCTGGCAAACTAATGTGCACTGGCCTGCACAAAAAATTTACTGCCTGCACAAAAAATTTCCCACAGGGAAAGTTCAGGCTTTCAAGAAGAAATCCTGCAGGAAATAGCTCCTTATCCAGCCACAAACACCACTCACTAAATGCTGCTCTGTTGCTAAAGGGATCCAACATTACAGAGAAATTTATCTGTTACAGAGATTTTCTTACCTCTTACTCTTTTCTGCAGAACTCTGCAGTTTCTGGTGTATCTGTGGGTTAAAGGAATCTTGGGCACTTGCTGCATCAACAACCCAACTCTCAAGCTTCAGCTCTCTTATCTAAAACCCATTTTCTACCTGTAAACTTGCTATTTATATATATATTGATCCTATATGGGAAAAAAAATGGCCAGTGCAGTTTCAAATGGCACAAGTGCTCCTTTCTTTGGTAGATTAGTCAACAGAATAATAGATTGCAACATAGGATTTTTTCCCCACAGGTTAATTTCAGTCAGTTATGTTCAATATTATTAGAATTGTTACCACTGCACCTGATGTATGGCCTGTGATATCTCACTAACAGAGTGCCTATCAGGTGTGCATGTGTGCATGAAGACTGGCTATTTTATCTACTGTTTCACATAAACTTAAAAATACACACATGGATCATTGCTTCTCCTACAGCTGCATAGACACAGGACTCTTATTTAGTCCTGAAATATTTAAAAAGGCAAAGCCAATAGAAACTTTAACCTTCTGGATCTAAGACTCTTGATTTCATAGGCCCTTTGCTTATTAACCTGGTTTGAAACACACAGGATTGTGCTCTTAACCGTGCTGCAATGCTGCTGTTGAGGTTACATGAGGGTTTGGTAAGCACAAGACTTGTCTGAAAAATCTTTCAGCAGTCTCTAGCTCTAGTAGGACAGAGAATGTTTAGAGTGACTTCCCACCATTATATTGGAAGCAGGCTCTCTCTTGTGTGTTTTACTAAAATAATTTGGAACCAAAATTAACTTCACTGACAGAACTTCACTGTCACCTTGCTCATGCCTTCTCTTGTCAGCCCTTGTTTTTCTTCACACTACTGGAACACATTTCTTGTGTTTTTTCAACAGTTTGAGTGCTTATGAGATGAGATGTACTTCAGATTTTAAGTGGGAAATTAGTTAATTACGGATATTTTGCGGTTTTGGAAAAAACACTGCTTTTTAATCTGTTTTTATGTCCAGGTTTTAAACCTTCATCTCTCTTGTAATCTATTGATTAAGGCTACCACTTTTGTTCACCTAAGGATGCCCAAGGATACCAGTTTAGGCATTAATATATCACTAGCATTCTCTCAAACTATCCACTTAAAATCTTTGGCAAAACTCTTTTTTTTTCCACAACACTAAGCGGAACCTGAAACTTAGGCGTTCCCTGCCCCTGATTATGGCCTTTGCAAATAATGTTTCTTCTCTGGAACTGTGTCTAATGCAAGTAAAAGGCAAAGAAAAGACAGTGATCCCTCTAATTACATCATCAGCGCCGTCAGAGTGCTTACCTGGAAGGTAGGCACAGGCCTGGGGACAGTCTTGATCTTCATGGAGAACTGGCAGCCATGACTGCACTTGGCAATACCAGGATACACACCACACCCCTGGCAGCAAGAGAAGAAGCTATTTCCCACCACTAACTTCTTCCTCTACAGCCCAGTAAGTCAACATACTTAATAGGCAGAGAGACCTTTCATTCATGCTGGGCTGTTGGTCTCCTAATTCATCACTAAACATATTTCTCAGTAGGTTATGGGGGTTGAGGTGTCTCCTGCTGCCTTCTCTGAAGATTTTCTCTTGTGCACAGATATGGAAATATGGTGAATCAGAGGGCATTTTGCCTAATAAAGTGCCCATAGACCTCATAGTCTTGGGAGGTGCCTTGGGTTGCCCTATGGCCTGTGGATAACAGATTTATTTGAGAAACTGAATCCACCTTCAAATTCCTGCTTCAGCTCAGGTAAAGGACTGATCTGCACTTTGCTGGATGCCCCCATGATCTGTGTTTCTCAAGTCCCTCTGTGAGCAGGGCTCTCAATCTTTCAATTCTCTGCTGTGTTAAAAGTCACTGAAAATTACAGGCTTCAAATTTCTCCAGGAAGTTAGGAAATGTTTTGGATGTCATGTTGCTCATCACAAGCAAAACCTTTGGGGCCCAAAACAGAGTAGCAATAAAAAAAGAAATTTTATGTTCCACAATCTCCAATAAAGACAAGGCAATATCTGCTTTGGAAGGAAAGATTCAGAGGAGTAACCTGAGACCCTTTGCACAGGAGTACAAAGACATGCTGCAATTTGGTCCAATTTAAGGTCCAATTTAAGCCTCCAGAGTAGTCTCACCTTGCAGCAGTTCCCAATGTGAATAAGCTTCCTGACAGAGGATGGGTGAAGCCACAAGAATAACCATCTACTGTCTCTCCACAAGCCAATTCACTAATTCTTTGGGAATTCTGGACCCCTTGAAGGTGCACTAGACTCTTCCTGACCTGGGGAAAGCCTCAGTGGAGTTTATTTGAGTCATGACTGCACTAAATTTCTCTCTGTTGCTTTCACTGTATGATTTTGTCTCAAATGTAATTATTGAGAAAATGACCTATACTCCTTATCCCTTCTGTATGTCTGGGATAATATCCAGGCTTATTTCCTTTAGCAAATAACTTTACAGAGGGAGTTCAACTTCCTGGTTTTCCAGATTAACTCAGGTTAATTAATAACAAATTCTTAGTCATTAAATTAAGGATAATTCCTTAGGGAAAAATCCCCTTTTGTTTCATCTCATTCTTTTATCATTGTCCAAAGAGAATTTTCATTTCATAATGACAAACCCGAAACAATTCTCTTTTGATTAAAACCAAAAGTCGTGTCATACTTATTTTCATGCATTCCTGCAAAGCTCTGCCAGTACTAAAACCCACTCCTAAATCAGCCTGGGTCCCAACAAACGAACTGAAATTTGCCCCCTTCTCCTCCCCCTTCTGTTTCCCCAGACTGAGGACTACTTGTATCAGGCTTTTTGGAGCAACCTGTGAGTCAGGCATTGAGAGATCTGAATCTAGATCCTCTGCTCAGAAACAACCAGTTATGGGAACTAGAACTTTTAATTTCGAAACATATATTTTGCCTTACAGTACTTTTGGAGTACTTGTGGAATACTTCAAGTAAGTAGAAGTGTCCCAAGTTATTTATTTGTGATTTCACTTCAATGGGTTTAATGACATTTTGGCAGCGACCGACAATTTAGGCCTTTAACCTTCCTATATATAACACAGACAAGGTTATATTAATCAGCAAGGTAAACTGTGAATTTGACATACTAGAGGCACTGCAAAAATATTAATGACTAAAAGATTCCACTCTCAGTTCAAGTAATTCCAGTTCCAGGAATCTCCAGTAACAGGGATATGTGATGGGTAAAACTGTTTGTGAAGGAGGATCAAAATCTTATGTGAAAGCAGTACAATATACCTTACACCACAGTATACCTTAGTGTTCATGAGAAACAGAACCCTCTTCCTAATGGCTCTATCCACAAAAAAAAAAAAAAAATTCAATCACTTTGTGTTGATTGCTTGCTCTGGATACCAAAATTCCCTTTAAAGAGAGGCAGTCAAACCTTTCGACTTTTGTGTTTCCTGTCAAGGCACTGAGGGAGGTGAGAGAGGTTTGGGACTGCAAATACTTTCAACTGTCTCAAAGCTTGTTACATAGGAAGTGAAGCAATTCACGGGGCAGAATACTTTGTACTCCTGGCAGCAATATCTTTCCTTGTTTAAAGCTGCCTTGTTTGCAGAAGGGCCACGCATGGGTGTACATGAAAGCAACTAAAGCTGCTATTCACAAGGTTCCCTAAATACATTAACCTTGCCTTGGAATGGGGCAGGGATTGACTTTAATGGTTACTGCAGGAGCAATGACATTCTTGAATTGAACTCTCGCTTACATAAATATTTAACTTTGAGGAAGGCTAGAATTCAGAGAGATATTGCTTTTCCCCCTAATTTTAATTGGTATCATCCTCCTCTCCCGAGATACTTGGAGGCTGTAACGAGAAATATTTAGATCCCTCTTTCCATATTCATTGAATATACTGATATTATATTTTATTAAAGAGCCTCAAATAGCTTCCATCCTCTTCTTAATAACCCTATGCTTTACAAGCTTCTGTTTCCTCAAGCTACAGACAAATCCTATTACAGGGAGTAGATTAAACTGGGCCTTGACAGATCTTTGCAATTCACTGACAAAAAAGGACAAGTTGTCTTACTAATAAGACAACATCATGATCACACTAATATTATGTATCTCAGTGCTCTCAGATGCAAAAACTTTTATGCAAAACCCCTCCAGCAGGCATATTACCCAAATAGAACCCCAGCAATTTTCTTCTAACAATAAGCCAAACTATCTAGTAGAAAGAATTACTTTGGTTTCATATTGTACACGAAGGAGCCATCAGTCAACAGCTGCATGCTTGATCATGCCCTCTGGCTCCACATCCGCAAGGGACCCAGCTCATCCAGATTTTCTTTTGCGACCATGAATGATGTGTATACTTTTGTGTACAAACATGAGCCCTCAACAGAGGGCAGAGACAGGGCTATGGAGAGAGAGCACAAAGAAGCATTTTGTTCTGTTTTCTCAGGCTCCACAGTGTAGCAGAGGATAGACCTCTTGTGATGAATGCAAGGGAAGAGAATCACAGTGTACAGAAAAAGAGTTGTACCCTTTAAAACACTCTGAGCTCTCTAATAATGCCTCATTCACAAGGATTTTAGCTAATATTTTTTTAATCAACTAACCCAAGAGATTGGGTGCTTGCACTCAGATTTTAAAAGTGGCCATGTGATTTCTTCAAATTATTTTGATGTGTGCAAGGATTAAGGAAACTGGTGGCATCACCAAGAGAGTAGCAGACCAGCTTTTAGGGCACCAGTCTGAGAAGAACCTCTTACAGCAATTCTGTTATCCAGGATAACACACTCCTGGAGAACACCCATTGCAATTAGTAATCTTTGATTCCTTGGACATCACTGCAGAAAAATTAATACATTTATATGGTTAATAAAACCATAAATAAGATGTGCTTCTAAGATTCTGCTCAGACTTTCTTCATGTTGCTGTTAACTGAATAGGGCATAAAATTCACATGGAGTTATTTCAGGCAGGTATTATGGCTGGATGGAAATGAGAGGCACAGTAATGAACCTTCTCCATCAGTATAAGCCCCTTCCTTTGGAAAGATTTGAAATGAGTTATAAGTCTCAGGTACTTTTTCTGTGGAGCCTCCAAGATACCCAAGAAATGTCATCTCTCGAGGCAGTTTGAATGTGCAGCTGAAAGAAGAATTTATTCCTTATTGAGCAACAAGTTTGAAATCTCTATTGATTTATCTGCTGCAGTATCTTTACCTTTCTAGAGTTATAAAATGGTACAGTGGTCATAACGCTTTCCTTACAGACTACAGTGTAGGCTGTGCAATGAAGACAGGTCGTATAGAATGGCTTCAGGATAAATATGAGAGAGAGAGAAAAAAATTAACACATATTAAAAAATTAACTTTTTACCATGTTCAACAGCTATGCTTGAGTCTCCACATAGGAGCATACATCCATTTTTTCTGTTCATAGCTATGTATTTTTGTTTTGCAACAGACTGGCAGAAAAATGATCATTTTCAAGTGCTGGTTCAATAAAATTTGGGCCAGATATATCAAATTTGAAACATATATATGCAGCAGTTTAGGATCTTGTTGCTAGATCCATTTAGTTGTATTCAACCTCATCATGTTTAGTCTATTTTAATTGTGTTTACTGTTTAAGACTGGCAGTGACTTTGGTTTGTTATTCTCCTCCTCATGCTAATCATACTTGAGTACCACTGGCTTGAGTTTTGTCCAGTATTTTTTGTCCATGATCTTTCTGTAGACTTTTTTATAATAAAACATTGTGTAAAAATTCAGGAATTCAAAGTCATGGTTCCCATGGCAACATTAAGTCCCTCACATTGCATTGTACATGCACTAAAAATAAACATGTAATAAAATAGTGTATTTTGTATGTCAAGGGGAGCAACTGAATAAGGCCGAGTGCAAGGTCCTGAATGTGGGCCAGGGCAATCCCAAATGCAGGCTGGATGCAGAATGGATAGAAAGCAGTTCTGAGGAGAAGGGCTTTGGATGTTGGTTAATGAGAAGCTCAACCTTTGCTAGCAATGAGAGTTTGCAGCTCAGAAAGACAATCATATCCTGGACTGCATCAAAACAAATGTGAAAGGAGGTGATTTTCCCACTCTGCCCTCCTTGTACCTCACATGGACTACTGGATCCAGCTCTGGGGCTCACAACACTCGGACGTGGACCTGTTGGAGCAGGTCTAGAGGAGGGTCATAAAGATGATCTGAAGATGAAGCATGTTTCCTCTGAAGACATACTGAAAGAGTTGGGGTTGCTCAGCCTGGAGAAAAGAAGGCTTTGGGGACACGTTACAACAGCCTTCCAGTAGCTACGAGAGAGCCAGTGCTGCAGGGGCATGTAGTGATAGGACAAGGAATAATGGCTTCAGACTGAAAAAGAGTAGGTTTAGATTAGATATTAAGAAGAAATTCTTTCCTGTGAGGCTGGTGAGGCAATGGAACAGGTTGTCCAGGGAAGTTGTGGATGCCCCATCCCTGGAAGTGCTCAAGGCCGCGTTGGATGGAACTTTGAGTAACCTGGTGTAGCGGGAGATGTCCCTGCCCATGTCAAGGGGATTGGAATTAGGTGATCCGTAAGGTCCATTTCAACTAAAACCATTCTATGATTCTGTGAAGTGACTGCAGCTTTCATTTTGCTTGCCTGCATTTTAGAGATTGAAGTTCCTAGTCCCAATATAGCAGGAATGTGATTTTACACTGACACAGATCTATAACTTGCAGCATCCATTTACAGTGAGCACATACAATCTGCCGCATGGGCAGCACTGATTTCCACCAGCTGAGCTTGGGACCGTCTGTGTGTGTACATTTGGGAGTGTGCTGAGTCTGCAAAGGGGTAGGGACAGCATGTTCCTGTGCAACACACAACCATGCTAGGGAGTTCCCTTACAGCTTCAGCAGTGCCAGAAAGAGAGGGAAGGGGCACTGCAGACCTTGCCCAACCTGTCATTGGCATATCATCACAAATACCAGCAGGAGCAGCAAGACACTGATAGGCCAACCCGCTTGTCTCTGCAATTTGCAGCCCCTTGGCAGTTTTAAGATTTTTCTAAATGGAAAAATATATTTAAAAAGTAACCATAAATTCCATGCAAATCAAGACCTACAGTGTCTGGAAGTGCAAAATAAGGAATAGCAGCATAAGCAAAGATCTCCCCTTCATATTGGAAAAGGAAGAAGTATTTTATATATACTTCTTGTCTTCAAAGGGACTTAAATATAATCAAGAACTTGTGGGCACAGAAAAGGATTCTGAGATATTTTTTCTCTCCAGAGATTGTGGAAACCAGGACTCAAAGTCCATAAGCAGTTTCAATATTTCTTTTATATGCCAGGCATGATGCATTTTATATAAAGGTATCCTCAAAATCCTCCAGGTATCTGATGTTCAGTCACTGAGACACAATTTGCTTTTATCTCCTTAACATGTTCATACATGTTTGGTGTCCTTCATCTTAGATCATCTTGTCTTTAAAGGACGTGTTGTTTTCTCATTTACTGAGGATCCAGCCTGAAATACCACATGGCTCTAACTCATGACAAGGCTCTGAGATGCTGTAGTGCTACTAATGCATCCCATAAACCACATGAATACAGTTTTGCTTGACCTGCTATTACTAAATAAATGTTATCCCTTGCATAGCTCCATTTAAAATAAATGGATATCTGAAGAGTAACTGTGGCATGAGGTGAGTTTAGCTTAAAAACAAACAACTCCCTGGGTTTGAGGTTGGTTTTTGTTTGTTTGCTTGTTTTGTTTTGAATGATCCTAAAAACCAACATGCAGAGAAAGACATAAAAACATGCAAGGTGTAAATGGTTGCAATAAGGATCACAGGCAACAAGCAGAAAAACAGAATATGTTTGTTTCTGGAAGAGGCCAGTGAGGCACTATCTCTACTACTGCAATTTTTCATGTGTTTTTAAAAGAGGCAATCCATACATACCCTTAACTTTCCTAATACTCATGTTCTATGAAATGAGTTTATTGTAATGACTGTATCTTAAAAGTATTATTCCAGTCCTACAGGGCAGCAGCACTTTCTGAACATTTCCATGTGGCTGGTATGATGTTTGGATTTAGGGAAGTACATTTTGACTCTGAAACTAGGTTTGAGTCCATTTGCTACACCTCTAACATGAAACAAGGGACATCTCCTACATGTTTAATGTCCAGATTATTTAGAAGCCTCTGAATTTGCGAATGTGTGAAATTCAGATGTGTGAAATGCTTTGCTATGAGTCATCAGAAAAGAGAACTGACTTTAGAGCTCTTCGTGATGTGCGTTTGTGCTAATGGTGATGGGTGAACCTCTCTCAAAACACTGGGTAAAAATGACACGCTTGTGAAACAGCATATGTCAACAGAAAAAAAAACCCTGAAATGTGGTGGCCAGTCCAACTTCTCACCTACTTCTACAGTAATTCCTGTAATACAGTAATTCTCAGCATAAACTCCTCAATTTTGGAGAAATCATGTGTTTCCACAGTCTTTGTCAGTTAATTTACTTAGTTAAGAATGTTCTCCCATCTGTGAAACCACTGAATTTACTGGCAGGTTTATTCAACTGTAAATATTCATTGGAAGGTGTGTATCTATGTTGGGGGGCATATCTATTGCTTCTATACCGGAGGTATAAAAAATTAGTTGGTTTTTTTTTCACAGAACAAATATTTCAAGTAGTGACATTCTATGTAACAGGCTCTACTGATACATCTGAAGTTTTACTGATGATTGGCATAAGTTTTCAGGAACCATAATGCTAGACCGGCTCCTCTGGAGTGTGTACCTCAAATGAACTCAGATGTAGAAACATTTTCCCTTTTCCAAAGAGAAAACTGTGATGGCAGCTGGATAGCAGGGCTGTTTCACACAGATGTTATTGAAAGAAGTGTTTGCATCCTAAATGCAAATCAACATATGGCATGCTAGGTATAATTTTATTTTTCTATCTTTACTGCTACTGTCTAAAGTTGTTTATAGCTGGCAAGGCTAAAAGAGGAGCAAGCTAGAAAGTAGGACTGTAGGACACAGGGATACACTCTCTTTCAAATGGATGAAGTATTTTAAGACACACCCGGTGTTCTATATGTCTAGTAGCATGGATCACAAGTTCATGCCTTACCTGCAAACTTGGTCTGCTTCAGGTAGCTGTCAGATAAGACTTACCTGCATGTACTGAGTGAAGTGGAGGACACTCAGTCATTTTCTGTTCCTGTTTGGTAGCAGACAGTGAGAAACAGTGATATCTTTCTGCTCCAGTTAGCTATGGCCTGACAGAAGTCCATGCTAGTGGTCATTTAAGGAAAATAAAACCCAAAAAACCTTGAGAATATTTTATCCTTGTCTGTTGGATTTTTTTAACTGCACAACTCTTATCAAACTAACTGTAAGTGTAAATTCAGTGAAATTAGATGCATTTTAACCCTTCTCACCTAAAGCCTTTATCCCATCAGGACCAAGGATATCCCCAGCTGGGATAGCTTTATCACAAAAGCCTATGGAGCTAGGATGTGGGTTAAGGCAGTGCAAACACTTGACATACAGAGCCACGTATGTGACAGGACCAATCAGTCAGAACTTGGCTTGGGATTCCCTTGATCAACCATAAACAAAATACTATTTTAACAAACTTTACATAGTGCTTCGGAAGGGAAATTGTCCATCCACTACTCCTCCATCTCTACAGTGTTGACCTCAGCTTTCGGGCATTCACACTTTCCACATGTCCTGCTCCACTCCTAAAGGACTCTATCATAAGATGTCGTTTCAGTCATTTACCTTTCTGCTTATGCCAGGTGAGCGTCTCCAGACTTTTCCCCTTGGGAGGTATCTCATTACTCTCTTTGCTCTGAGGCCCACAGTCCTTACTGGACATCCAGCTCCAGTGTAGAAAAAAGCAAGAAGCTGTAGCTCTGAATCCTTCCTGCTCAGATTCCTGCACCCTTTCCAACTTCTGCTGTTGGCTGCCATTGCATTTTCTTCCAACACTCTGGAAAACCTGGTAAATTTTTTCTTTTCTTTTGATTCTCATTTTTTATGGTTTCCCATCTATTTACGCTCTCTGGGAGACTCTTGCAAGTATCTCAGTTTCTTACTCCCAAGTTCCTTACAATTCCTTATAAGAAAATGTGGGTATGAGAACATATTAATTCACTGATGCTTGTGCACATTTAATTCCTTCTTTCTGTATATTGAACTCTCTCGTTTCTTTGTAGTTCCAGGGAAATATCTAATTTTTCATGAGATACATGCCAAGAATTACTTTTTTATTTCAGATCATCTGATTCTTGCTAATTACTTGAGGGAAAATGATCATGTAAGAAACACCTGGAAAGAAGTACAGATGAACTACTGGACCTCAAGTAAATATTTCAGAATATTATAATTGAGCAACATACTTTTGTGACCTATCAAACCTAGTAATTATGAAAGTGCGAAAGTTAGATCCTTTTATGCAAAAAGGGCTACTACAAATGTTATACTTGTTTCATTTAATAGTATTAGAGGAAATACATGTTGTTTGAGTCAGGGACAAAGAATGAGAAACTTCTGAGGAAATGGTAAGTCACAGAAACAAAACTCCAATGTTGAAAATTACCTGCTGGTACAGAGATTCAAACTGGAGTAATGAGGTCATTAATCTTTCTTTAATTTCTATGCTTTGTGGGTTTAGTTTTTATACATATTTACACAATACCAAACTGTAAGTGGGTGCTTCTATAAAACAGTTCACAGTTAATAATGGATATCTGAGGTGAGGCTAATGCAGAGAGAAGAAATTACAAACAACTCAAGCAGCTAATATGTTGACTATTAATTAACAGGAGTGATTCATTCAGTGTTGCAGCCAGGCATAAAACCAGACTGAAAGATGAAAGGGCAATTTAGAAAAAGACTGTAACTTACACAGTTATCAGCTGCAATATCTGAGACCTCGAATACTGACCTAATTACAGCTCATCTGAAAGGTATCAGGGCCTTATCCTCTACAGGAAGCATTAATAGAAAATTACTTGCCTTTCAAAGCCAGTAAGCCCATCTGCAGGTCCTGTATCAGCTCCTGCCAGACATATATCATTTTACACATGGGTGGTCTGTCATATGATGATTGACTCAATCTTGACAAGAAGAGGGATAGAAAAATTATCACTCTGTGTAGATAGGACCACTTGTGACGTTGGCAGGTGAATCAGTACAGATTGCCCAACACCAACTTAATTGCAAAAGATAACATTTTCCTCAGTTCTTTCATTTTCGTAAGCACCCGCCAACACGCTTATCCTTTCTGTGTTAACTAATCCCCTCTCAGATTATGATTCCTGCCATATTTTGTCCACTGGGACCAACCATAGGTAACACTAATATTCAGTGGCACAGTCCTTTGCATAGAAAAAGAGTGCTGAGTAACACTCTGCTACACGCACGCAGCTACTTGCAGCTGGGGTATTTCTCATTGTCAGCAAGACCATCACATTTCCACCCTTTTACTAAGGTGATGTGTATGTATGCTCAAAGGCAAATGAGGAACTCTTCTGCCAGGATCCTGGCACCCTGGATTAGGAGCAGAAACAGTGATGAGCAGGTGGTTTGAATACCAAGAGATACCAAGAGTTTATCGAGCTTAAAAAAAAATAAAAGGGCTTTTGCCCAGGATTAGGATATTAGCAAAATGGTGGAGGATGATAATCTCTCAGACCACAGCAGAGACTAAGCCAACTCTGAAGTGAGTCTCTAGGATATTCAAATTTTGTCAAACTGTAATTTTGATATTTTTTCCTCCCCAAAGGCTGGCCATTGTCCATCTGACTGAGGTACCTGGTTGAGGTATAGTAGATGGTCACAAGGACTATTTCTAAACTTGCTCATCTTAATTCTCTTGCAAAGGAAAAAATCTCTGTTCTTGCCTCTCAGAATTCATCTGAAACAAAAAAGCAGGAGGTACTACTACATCTAATGGGGCCAATGCTTACTCACATTTATTTACAAAACAGATGCTTTCCAAAAATAAGGTACAAGAAGGAACACAAACACCTAGTTTCAAGATCAGTCTCTAGGCTATGTTTTAAAATAACCTTTCAGTGGACCTGAATGTCACTGAAGCAGAAAAAAAAAAAAAAGAAATCAACTACTATAACCTTACTTGAATAGTAAAGAACTGGCAGATGTGAAATCTGAATATTCTAACTACTAAGGAGAAACAGTAAGTCTCTCAGTGTGGGACACTTTTTTGTTTGTGTTAATTATAATAATTAGAAATAGAACTTCTACCACTCCAATTTCTAGCAGCTGTGTGGTGCTAGCTGCTATTGTTAGCACTCACGAAAAATACTCCAATAGAGGGCACCAAGAAAATTACTTACAATCTGAACACCCACACAATGCTGTCACATTGGAAAGACTGCAGACAGCATAACTAATAAAATTATTGTGCTATTTTGAAAGAATAATAGCATGTTTGAAGAGACCACATTAACCCTGTTGTAAAGTATTGATTGCACTCTATACTGAAGGAAATGAAACAACAAAGACATAGTGCTTTAATTCTTTTCCTGTTTGCTCTTGCTAGTTTTACTCTTTTTCAATTTACACCTATATTTGAGAACACAGAGAATGTATCACCTATAGTGCACAAAGACAGTTTTATTTTCATAGACACTTTTTCAGCAACTTGATGTTTTTAAGATTATAATTCAATTCAAGAAAGTAGTTGTGAATATGAAAGAAATTCCTGTCTAAAATTGCTTGAATCCTGTTTATCATGTTTCCTTCAGTTAAAAAAAAAAAAAAAAAGAAGTCAATTAAAATGTCAAAATATGTCAGCTGATTGGTTCTGGACATTTCAGTTTAGACATGTTACCAAAAAAAGGTATAATTATCACTTCAGTCTCTAAGAAAATGCTCTAATT
Organism: Haemorhous mexicanus; assembly: GCF_027477595.1. Lineage (NCBI taxonomy): Eukaryota > Metazoa > Chordata > Aves > Passeriformes > Fringillidae > Haemorhous > Haemorhous mexicanus. The sequence goes on from NC_082343.1 coordinate 63,573,448, forward strand.
TTGTGTTAGTGGATTACAAACAAGCAAAGCAAGTAGTGCCTTCTGCAACAACTTGCTGCTGTTTTGAAAGCACATCTGCTTGCCTATATCTAAAATACAATGCCACAGTACGAAACTGTTACAAATCAGGCTGAGGCAAGTATTCAGTATGATTTTAAGATTTAACATTTTCACAGCATTTAAAGCACTGGTCCTCTCAATAAAATATTCAGATTCAGTTACTTTTACCAGATTTGTTTAAACCTGATAAAAGCTACTTTCTTATTCTGTGCTAAACAGTAAAATTTAAAGAGGAAAACTGAATTAGCAGAAAATGATGGACGATACGAGCACCATCTTTTATAAATACCAATACATAAAAATCAGTTATCACACTGTCATACTGTGAATGAACAAAATTTGTAACCAGTCTCTGAGGTGATTTCATATATATAAAATCACTTCACCTTTTTTTTTATCTCCTCGAATGGTTCTTTTAAGAGCATGATTCCTTAATTGCATTTCCTTCCTTTTCTATGAGAGTATCTGTAAAGACATTTGGCATCTCATCAGCAAAAACAGCAGATGGAGAAAGGCCTTCCTACGTGCTCTGTCAAGGGAATTGCAAGTTTAGGTGGGGTTTTAATAGACATCAAGGATTTAGTGACATGCCAAAGATTGCATGCCTTCACTGTGCTTATTATTTGTGCCTTTCTCTTTTAATAGAAATGAAAACAATTACTGTGCAGAAAACATTTAGCTTCTCTCTGAGAGTATCATACCATATGGTATGGGGGATGTATAGCTGACAAAATGAATGTAAAAATGAAGCACATACACTTCAGATGATGCTAGTTGAACTAAATTTATGCTTGAAATTTTAACTGAACTGATAGAAAAGTTTGCAAATAGCAAAAAAAAAACTTCCTATGTAAAAAAGCACTTCAAATAAAAAATTAAAATACTTGAGTTTGACTTTATTTTAAAATGGCCTTGGGGATGAAAGAACATTTAAACAGACAAGTAAGTAAGCACTGTAATTATAAGAATGAAAATCGACAGAGTTTTTCCAAATAACAGTCTTGTTATCACATGATAGCACATGAAATTGCAAACAGAGCACATACTTTTCTCAGTTGCTGGGAAAAGAGATTTTACTGATAGGACATGAAGTTCATAGATGAGGCATGAAGATATTTGTACTGGCCATGCAAGGAGGGGGGAAAAGCCCTTTTGATAGGAGAGAAAATTCACAGCTTATATTTTGCATATTTCTCAGGGAGACATTAAAAACCCCTTTATGAGATGGCTTAAACCCTCAGAAAATTTACCAAAAAACCCCAAAACTATCCTGAATTTGCTCTTTCTGTGAGTAAATAAATGTGCTCCCAGAAAGTTCATTAGTGTTTTCAAAATCCTACAGGACAAGAAATCAGTGTCAAAATTCTCCATCAGGCATAGACGTGAAATGCTTGGGCTGGTACAGATTCTGGAGCTGGATGAAAAGATTTTGCAAAGGGCTTTCAACAGCCTAGTCTCTTTTAATCTTTCATGGTACGAGTTCCCTTCTTGTCTCGTAGAACAGAGAATTTCTGTCATGCTCTAGAATTTAGTGAGAAAATACAGAAATAAGAGAACTCAGCATTAGGTAGACCTTCATCGACACAGTGACAATATTCACATCCTTGCAGCAAATGTTATTTGTAGAAAGTGAGAAAACAGAAAGGGGAAAAAAAAAAAGAAGATTAAATAAGATTTTGGGACTTTGGGAATAGCGTAGCATTGAAATATTATTTACAGTGTTATAAAAGCACAGGGGAGTTGTACCCAGAGAACTGCAGCTGCAGGAAGATCTCTTGAATTAGGTTTCAGACAGCTCAGTATCTGGGTACACAGGGGAGAAACACAGGCTATTAATTGCAATATTAATCACATATTACCACTGTAGTATTGCAAGGAAGTATGTCACCTCATGTCCAGGACCAAGTGTCTGTAATTTCTGCAACTGCTGAATTCCTTGCACCAAACTGCTACAGAACCTTATCTTCAGGGGGAAAAAAAGTAAAGGTATCATTCATTTGGGCTGCCTGAGCAGATCCCTGACCAAAATTCACAACAGTCACATAATTTCATGCTCACTTCCTGAGTACTAAGCACCAGGCATAGGCCACAAAGAAAGGTCTTGAGGAGTTTCTCTGGTAACCACTCCTATGCATGTTTTTTCCTGACTTCTCTTTATCTTTGATCCCAAGATTAGTCCAGCCTTGATATCATCCTCTCCCTCACCAATGCCTGCTGTCCAAGGGCAGCTGCATGCCCAGACAATGTTCTCCTTTTACTTCCCCCACCCCAGAATGATGATTTAATTCTGGCTTCCTCGAAATAGGAATGTACTAAGAAACAAATAATTTGCATTTCTGGTGTACTGCTTCCTAAAATGGTACTAAAACATTTTATGATTTGTAAACCTCCTAATCTACACCTCTGAAAATATTTTGCAATGGTCAGTGGGCAAATAACACACTCACATGGTCAGGGTGCTACACCCACTACTCCTGAACTCACTGAATTTTATAGCCATGCAAGAAGAGTAATTTAAAAAAAACTCATGGCTCATCCCCATCCATTTCAAAGAGGCACCAAAGCACGGAAATGAATGTGATCAGTCCCATGTGTCATCAGCCAAGGTTGCTTTCCCCATACAAACAAATGCAGAAAATATCCTCTTTCTTTTCCTTTCAAACAGGGGACACTCAGAGTAGCTGAAAGGCTTAGGTGTTTGGGTAAAAGACATTGAGGCATTTGTTTATGGAATAGAGTTGAAATTCAGACCAGAAAGCTGATGCTCTCAGACATCCAGATCAGAGAAACTGCCATTGCTGTGGTGGGCAGCTTTGGCAAAGACAAAGGATTGCATAACCTGACTAAGTAAACCTCTAGCATCCTGTATGTTTCCCTGGCCATGCAGAAATACATTGGTAAGATATCTCATGGAAAGTTGCATTTTTGTTAGTTGCGCTGTATCTGTACTGGGGATAAACAGAGGGCTTTCAGTCTCCCAGGGCTGTCAATCTGTCGTCTTACACACACAGAGAGAACAGGTTTTGCCTTTTAAAGAAAGAACACTGTGAACAGAAACTCATCATTAATCAAGGCTTATTTCTCTGTGTGAAGGAAAAAAAAAAAAGCAAAGTCAAGTCACCATCTCCACATTTGGAACTCTATTCCACTTCACAGGCTGTGGGTAAAGAATATAAAGTAGAACCAGAAAGTTTGTCCTTAGAGAGAGGAAAAAGAAACACTTAGGTCTCTGTGTGGGATATGCTGGTCTGTGGAAGTTGAATAAACTTGTACAATGCACAATGCGATGACTCACAGGGCTTGATGGAGGAGCACTGTATGCTATCCATCAAACATTTGCTTCAAGACAATCCTTGAAACTTTGAACACAGCAGGATGAGTAGATCACAAACCTCTCTGTAATCCCTGCATGCTGCTAGGCACTCTACCTGCCTTATAGCAACAGTGGTTATAAAAAACCCTCCATGTGCTAACCTGAAATAAATTAATGAGACTGCTTATAATTTATGCCTGGATAGGCAGGCTTCCACTTTGTGATCCCAAAGACTTGTTGGAGTACTCATTGGAAGCGTAAGCCAACAGAATAACCTATCTCCTCCAGGTGTTAGAAATGCAGATTTCATTTTAAAGCAGGCATTACTCAAATCCCTGACAGGCGATGATTAAAAAATTACAGTAAAATAATTTTAACTTAAGTGCTTGCTAACAATATATTCTTAATAATTTTATTACTGACAACCCTCTCTGAGATCTGTAGCATATAGATAAAACAGTAATTAGTGTAGGCAAAAGCAAAGACTAATTTAGAGAGATATTAGCAAGAGCAATTTTTGGAACTTAAAGGTTGAAACATTTTCAAAATTAAGTCGATTAGTCATTGAAACCTATTATGAGGCAAAGTGTTGGTTAAAGACTTAGACTCTACAAAAAATAAAGACTGAAATCTTCTTCAGGCCTTTAATTTAGCTGAACACAAGTGTGGTCATTTAAGAGAGGAAATCGTTGGATGACACTGCTACTGATGCTGTTAAACATAAAACATGCAAATGGTCCATTCTAGAGGCCTTAGAAGCTAAATTTTGAAATCTCAACATTTTCACCATTTTGAGTGATTTAATAAGTATTTTTCTCTTCCACAAAGTTTGAAAGTGCTCTCAGAAAGGGTGCAGTCGAAAGCAGGGAGGCAGGGCAGAGTGTTATGAGATCTGGCCCAATCTAGCAAACTATTATCATCAGGCATGATGAATGAGGCTCTGATTTCAGTGGGACTGTTCACAGTACCACGTGGAAAACCTCTTTTGCTGGACAGAGCTTTCATTGATTATATAACAACCAAATAACCAGACCTGAAGGTCTACAAAATGCATCATCTGAGTGCATTGAAAAATAGAGGGAACGTATATTCGCTAATCTTTATATGTGTTGATGTTACTTGTAAACTCAAATTCAAAAATGTAGGCAGATGTGAGATTTTTAGGCAGACTATACTCCTTAATAAATTAAATATTTAGCACTCTGGAATTAACAATTCTAATCATAAAGCCAGGAACCACTTTTGAACTGCTACCATAGCTAATTACTCCGGTGGGAAAGGAAACAGCAGAAAGGGCATTTCAGCTGTGCAAGGACAGGTTCTCTCTGAATTTATATTTTGTCCAAATAAAACCTGTAGTTAGATGGAGTTCATGGGAATATTAACCCTTCCTTCTTAGGAACTGAAGTGTTTCTGATAATTGTGTTTTTCTTCCTACTGAATAAGCTAGTTATTTTCTCCAAGACTTACATAATTTATATTTACAGTTTTCTTTTTTTACTTTATCATTTTGTATTATTATTTCCTCTGGGAAAATTATATAATGATATGTTTGTCTTAGTAGTGTTATAACCAGTGCTATTGTTATAGTGGTGCCACATGGTGAGCAGTCATTAAGTGCTGGCACTCAGGTGGGCACTGGGAAAGGAGTAAACAACAAGCTACTTCCTCTCACTGGGACACCAAGTGAGACAAATGTGCCAAATTATTGTGAACAGGACCCAAGAGGTATTGTGGCATTTCCTGGAGGCTGAAATATTCCTGACTGAGAAAACCTGAAGATCAGGTCCACTAGAAGTTACTATGAAACATTTTTGGGGGCTCAGGTTCTTTCATAATACCACCTTTGAGTTATCTGAGATTAAAAGATGGCCCTGCCCTTCTTTGGAGTATGAGCAGCCAAGAGTGGGGAAGAATAGACTAGAATGTGGAGAAAACCAGGCTGAGATCCTACCCATGCCTCAGGTCTCCTGGGCCATTTTTGGGCTAGGAACATTATAAGCCACCCAAACCCAGGCTGAAGGTGAAAAATGGCCAATCCTTCATACAGAAACACCACCTTGTAAGCTGTATCAGTGTTACTACTGCCATCAGTACTACAAAGATGTAAGATTTCTGTTTGTATCCTGAAAGTCCCTGCCTAGAAGAGATGGCAGTTCAAGAATAGGATGGGATAATGCAGAGTGCAACAGTAAAATGTCTTGATGTGGTTGTTGAACCTGGAGAAATCACCTTCTCATAGGTCAAGATCCATAAGATTCATTTCAATCTGCAAATGTTGCTGAGAACATGAGGACTGTGGATTGTTTGAGGCAAGTGGCATCTGGAAGGAGTTAGGCAAAACAAAGGATGTGGGTTTATTTATAGCACATAAAATGATGGCAATGTACAGTATATTTGTCACAGATTATGCAGGTTGGCATTGCATTTGCCATAGGTATTCTTAAACTGTTCTACTGTCCTCTAGTCTGTCACTGTCAAGATAAAACAGACAGTCATACAACTCAACTGAGTAAGTGAAAGCCATAATAATAAATAATCATCCCAGCACAGACAGAAAAAAACAAAATCAAAGTTCATTTTAACATCTTCCAGATTATTCTACCTAAAATGTAATTTGCCTTTGATATTTATTGAAAGGAAGAGAGTTTCAGAATCCAGTAGCAATACATTTTTAAAACTAAATTAACAATTAGGCCAGGTAGAACAATTCTCTCACATAAATGCCTGAATGAACCTTTTTTTCAAGATACAAAAAATTCTCTAACAAACTTCCAGGTAAACCCCACAAATTCTGTTCTACAAAGTTTTTATTTTTCAACACTCTCCAGATTCAAATAAAATTATATTCAAAATTATATTTAAATGTATTACAGTATCCTGTTTCAGGTAGCATTGTCTTCCACAATGCTTTTCTCTCCAACTTTTCTGATTTGTTCCTATGAAGTTATTCTAGAGAAGGAAGAAATCCTCCAGGTATTGCACAACTGAAAACTAAAACTGGATAGAAGAAATGTAAGTTTTAAATTTAGAACTAAAAAAAAAAAAAAAAGAAAAAAGAAAAAAGAGAAGAATAGAACAACTTCATACACAGCTTCAACATCCTGAAATACAGTAATTCAGAGTGAGTCACTTTCCATCCAGCAAAGAGAGTATGGTAATTCAACTGCCAATAAACTCTTTGGGCAGAAGTTAGCCTACTTTGGATAAGATAAATACACTTCTATTCCTGGAGTAGGTAGCCTTTTCCATTTTAGTAGCTTATTTTAAAAACTGGGAATTGAAAAGTTCAGCTCCAAACCAAAGGAATATGAAAGTGGAAACTTAGGGCTTTATGGTAGGTATCTGAAAGTCACACTGAAATCTTGGAGTTAAAGTACACAAAACTGAGATGGTAATATTCTAAGAACAACCAGAATATAGCTGTCAGACCCCAGAGACAAAGTCTTTATGAGTCTGTAAGATTTACCTGATGAGACTTTCCACTTTTGAAGAGAAGTTTAGTAGCAGACTTATGAAAGACTGTTCTAATAGAGAAAGCTTTTGTGGAGTGACATAAGCAATCACTCTACCAGACATCAGTTATGACTTGTGAGTCTGCTGAGTATGTATTAATGTGTCTTGATTAATTTCCCTTGGGGATGAAATCTTCTTAAAACTGTAGACAAGATGGCAACCATGATTTTTTTAGTGATTGTTTCTGCAAAAGTATTTTCAGAGCATTAACAATTCCTTGGGTTTATATGAGATGGAAAAATAATTCAATATCTATTCCTCCTTCTTTGAAAGGTCATACATCCCTACCCCAGCTGACAAATTTACATCACAGGCTGAAGAAGAGAGGGCTATAATTTATTTAGCATCTTTCCCTGCTCAGATCTCCTTTTCTCTCTGGGTAATATCAGAAAACCTCTGCCAGGTGTGAACTTTCCTTTTCTGGTGGGCTGTCACTGATCAGCAGTATAGCCACAGATATGAAGTGCACATAGATGGGACCCAGTTTTGCTTTCAGTTGGAAGCCACTGAGATTGCAAAAATAAATATGAGTATAGTCATGGACTTAAAATATCTTTAATCATATTCCTGTTCCCTTGAGTATGGACTGATTGATTGCAGATTCCAATTTTTATTCCAGGCTATCATTAAAATTTGTGAGGGTAAGGTTGAATCATATACTGTGCTTCTTCAGCCTCTTTCTTATTCAAATCATAGCCATCTCTTGGTTAACAGGAAGAACCTGAATTAATGCTTTTATAATGGATAAATGTGCCAGAGCATTGGCTAATGTTTTTTATATTGTCACTTACTCATGTTTGTTTATGCTCAGGGTTGCTTTCTTTAGACCATTTTATATTCAGGCAGACTTCTCAACACCCATATATATATCTATTTCCAATTAACAAGAAGAGGTGGAAAGAAAAATTTGGATCTCACAGAAATTTGGAACACACCAATATAAAACCAACAGTTATCACAGGGAGACTAATTGCTCTCCTCCAAGGCAAGCCTTTCTTTCGTTTTAGTAACAGGTTTTACAGTAATCTGTATAGGACGTTTATGCCTGGATAAGCCAAACAAAGTCACTACTTATCCCATCAGACCTCCTCAATACTACAGAGTTCTACATTACTTAAAACTAATTTGTGATTTATAAGTTTTACTTATTTCACCTCAAGATTTTCTGATATATGTCTTCTTTCAGATAAGAGATCAACAATGTGCTGTTGAGGATCTAATGGTAATCTCAAGAATGGTATGTCCATTAAGGGAAGGAAGACTGAATTCTCAATTTATTGTACTTTTAAATAATTAATTTGCCTCCAAGCCCCCTTAATAAACTGATCACTGAATGTAGCACAACTGGACTAGCAGCACTGTGAGAGGCCTTGAGGCTACAGATTACTTGTATGCCATTACTCTCCTTAGATAAATCACACCATTCAAATGAAATCATTGAATTTTTTTTTTTTGTCAGTAAAGAGACCCATGGTTTGACATTGACAAATGCATTTCAGATGTCTCTTTCTATGAGATGTCTCCTCTACAACCCCCAAATCTCTTAAACTTTGGGGAAAAAAACCCCTGGCATGGAACACTTCAGGGGTGAGTTTCTCTGGGCAATCTGTTCCAGTGCCTCACCAGTATCACAGTAAAGAATTTCTTCCTAGTATCAAATTTAAACCTACTTTCTTACAACCTGAAGCCTGTCTCTACATACTCTTTCCACTGTCCTGTCTCTACATACTCTCGTAAGTAGTCTCTCCATCTTTCATGTATACTCTCCTCCAGTAAAGGAAGGCCACAATTAGGTCACTTCAAAGCCTTCTCTTTTCCAGGCTGAACAAGCCAAATTTTCTTAGCCTGTCCTCATAAGAGAGGTTCTCCAGCCCTCTAAACATCTTGGTGTCCCTTCTCTGGACTCGCCCTAATGTCCATGTCCTTCCTGTGCTGGGATCCCAGAGCTGGATGCAGCACTGCAGGTGGGGCCTCACCAGGGAGGAGCAGAGGGGCAGAATTCACTCCCTTGCCCAGCTGGCTGTGCTGCTTTGGATGCAGCCCTGGACACATTTGTGGCTTTCTAGGCTGAGAGTACATGTTGCTGGGCTATGTACAGCCTCTCATTCACCAGCACCCCCAAAATTATTTTTAAGTGTTTCAAGGCCCATCACCTGATAATTCACAAGCTGTATGCTTCTTAAAGGTTCTCCAGACAAAATTATCCAGTTCTGCACTTCTTTTTTACACACAAAATATCTCCATGTTTCTTGCATTAATCACAACATACTAAGCCTGGGTTAAAGGTGGAAGAGTGCAACTTTATTTCGCATCATGCTGATTTTAAGTTAGTTTCTTTCATCTGTTAACTTTTACAAACATTTTATTCACTTAATTTTAAATGTGCATGTTTACTCAATTAAGCTACAAGTATATGCAGGTTTACCTAAAAAGGAAGCAGAATCGATTATGTTATTCTCCTGATCACAGACAACTATTTAGCCCCAAAAGCTGCTGCTAAAATGATAGGCTCTAGAAAACTTATCTATATATTTTCCTTTTATATTCATTTTTCTATCAGCTTCTTGTTTTCACTACATCAGATTAACACCTGCAAGACCTCATCCAACTCAACCATTCTCTACTGTTGGAGATCTTTGTCTACTGCACTTCAGTGGCAACAAATGTTCTAAGGTCGTCTGTCCATTTTTCTTCACAGTTTCTCGCAAATCTGTGAGCAGGGCACATTGAGTTTCTTTTTGGAGCTGTTCCAAGATCTGAGTGAACCACTTCAACTGAGTTCAAGCTCAGATTTAGTTTTGTGGACTTAAAAGCTCTTCATGCTTTCAAAACACTTCAAGCAGCAGGTACAGGTACAACAATCTAAAAAAATTGGGCAACCAGTATAGCAGAGCAATGTACTTTTGCAAGTCCTCAGAAACTTCTAAAGTCTTCCTGGTATCTTCTCCAATGGCAAAAAACAATGTTTCCTCCTATGTTTCTCATGAGGAATATGAGCATGAAGCTGTGATGAATGGCATGGGGGTGGAAGTTGACTGGTAAAAGGCTTATAGGCAATGTGGAAAGGTGCATTTGCTTAAACATATACATACAGAAAACATGTAGCAAGAATTTGTTTAAAACTAAGCGGTTCTGTGAAATTTAATGCCTTGATAATCACTGGTCGATGAATCACTCAGACAATCTGTGTTTCAGCTATTATCTGTCTTCCAAGCACCAGCTCTTGGTGTCCCTTGCTTTAGCCAAATAGTGTCTTACAGAACAAGACCCTATTAAAACAGAGACTTGTACAGAATGTTTTCTTTGGTATTTGGACAAAGTCAAGGACCAGTTTCCTTCTGGGCTGGACTCTGGCATGAGGAATGCACAGTACGATGTAATTTTGAAGGGACAGAATTCAGTAAAACAATTTATTTCAGAACAAGGCCATGCCTCACTCCTTCTTGAAGTCTATTCCCATGCTATATTTCACTTGTCAACTATTTTTGTCTGCTCAAAGAAAAAATAAGACAGCATTTGGTCAATAACAGGGAATGTGCTCTTTTTAAAAAAATCACAGGCTATTTTATCAAAACTGCAGAAATTACAAGCAAACCCAAGCAATATCCTATCTCTGGATAGATGGTGGAAACTTCTACCCTGAAAGGTGAACATTGCTGAGTATGGTGGTCAAGTGAGAATGGGACGCTCGGGATGGGAAAACATAGAATGATAGAATAGAATAATGGAATCATTAAGGTTGGAGAAGGCTTCCAAAATCACTGAGCCCACTGTTTGACCGAACAAAATGCCACACAGTAATCTCTGTAGTCACACAAGCTTGTCACCATCTTTGATGACAGGGGGCTAAAGAATGTGAGCAAGAGCTGCAGAGATACCCTGCCAGTGGGCAGCTCACCTATTGCATGTCCTGGTTCCATGGATGTATGTGGTCCCTGTACCACAAGTAGCGGGGTGAATGTGGGATGCTCCTAATTGGAAGGTATTATTCAGGTCCACCTGTGCACACATCAGTGAATCCCCATACTTTTTACATCCTCTGCTCCACATTTGCTTCCAAAAAGCAGCTCTGTGTTGAAAGGGGTCAGTAAGACTCTCAGCGTTGTCTCAAACTCTTCAGTCCATGTATTCATGGTTTCTTAAGACAAGAGTGTTGTCTGCTGATTGTCTGTCAAATTAGCATGTTCTCAAAAGGCTCTGTGAGTACTAGGCTTTAAAATAACACATTTAATTGAAATTTGAAGTATATTTCATAGAGGTATTCTTTTCAGAAGTCAAAATACAATGAAACGCCTGCCACGGACATTGTTGTATAACACCAAGACAACCTTGATCAATACAATTCTCAATATTCTTTAGGATCTCTAGCCTTGAAGAGCCAGAGCTTCAAGGCCTGGGATCTTGCTAAGGCTCACGTAATAAATGAGCAGATTTTCTCAAAGGAAGCAAATGTGCAGAGAGGTGCAAAGTTGGATGGGAGCAGCAGGATAATGAGAATACTTGACTATCTTTTTTTGGAAAATTTCATTTAAATCTCCCCAAATCTCCTTGTGCTCTAGGACAATGGTTAAAGGTTCCTGAAAAAGAAAAGAAGGAAGAGGGAAATATTTTTCCTGGTTAGGAATATGTAATTTACTATAACATATCTAGATTTTACATACTGTTCAAATACCATAGAAAAATGTGGATTCTATATAGCACAGAAATATTGCTAATTTAAGATATTTTGCTGTGAAATGATATATTGTGCTAGACATCTGTCAGTCACTACAGATATAATTAAGTGATAGCCTGTGTTAAAAAAATATGTTATGACAGGCTTAGCAACACCCAAAACTATAATGGGAAAGTTTTAACTGGGAATGCAAAGAGGGTAGAGGCATCTAGTAGTGTTTCAGAACCAGTTTCTTGAAACTGACAGAGATTTATTTGGCACTTTATTTAGATGTTGCAATTATTAGGATAAAGACCATACCTTCCTTGAGTTCCAAATAGCCCTCAGGCTGGAGGGAAGGATTTTACTGTGGGGTGTCCCCATCTTTCTGCTTTTATATTAAGCTTGCATTTAACATACAGTTTCTTAGCTCAGACAGCTTTTAAAAGACACTCAACAGGTAATATAGATTTGCTTACTCTTAACTGAAAATGTGAAAACTGTAAAATATTTAGAGCTCTAAAAATATAAAAGCTGGGGTAAAAAATAAATCCATTCATGTCATATGGCATAAAAAAATATCTCAAACCTGAAGTGTTTGTCAGGATGCCAACTATGGTAGAAGGACACAAACAGTGAACTACACAATAGTTCGACAGATGCACACACACCTGAGGGAAAAGTGAAGTCACATCCACCCCTCTCCCCTACCTCTCAAGCCTGAACTCTCTAGTCAAGGAAAGGGTAGCAACCAAAGTACTTTTTGTTGCTTTTTAATAGTAATGGAATAATGGGAAAGGATGAAATCTCAAGAGACCATTACTGAAACATACGTAAGCTGTCTGGATATGGCCCAGATGATTGAACATCATCAGTGGGATCCATCACCTCAGAGCAATGAAATCAGCAACAACCTGGAGCTGCACATTCACCATCACCTAACAATCTCTCCCCCACTCCAGACGTGGCAATCTGCAGTGCTGACCACTGGAGATAGCTGCAATCCTGTCATGGAGGTAAAGGGGAAGGAGGCAGTCTTCCTCTCCTCTGCCCTCCCAAACAACTCACGAGTTTTCCGGCTTGAAGCCACTTTTATAGCGTTAGTTGTATAGCTCCCAGCATGAAGGCAGGCATCAGATACCCATGTACTCCCTCACACCAGTATGACTTGGTACATCTTTTTCATTAGCAAGAGAAATGGTCATGTATCCTCAGGCATCAGAAGCTGGCCTGGCACACTTTCTTTCTTTCACCTTGCTCAGAAAAATTTCCCATCTGGTACATGGCTGATCCTGCCTGAAATACTGGGTGTCATGAGATCATCTCACACAGCTCCTGTTCTTCTTGAAGTTCAAACAAAGAGTCAGTGTTCACCGAAGCACATCATTTTACAGTTCAGGGCAAGCATGCAGGTGGATTTTCAGCCACTCCACCCAAAGGAAGGACAGGGTTTTCCAGGTGTAGAGTTTTTTTTAGGGTTGGGCATGTGTGAACGACATGGTATTTTGTATAACAGGCTGTGGTTCACTTTTTTTCTGCTGTGAAAACCTAAGGGCTTGCGGGGCTTAAAGGTAAACCTATCAATTGCCAGACAATGGCTGGAAAGGATTTTGAATCACAGCAAACCCTTGATGAACCTGGATTGAATTTCGAATTTGCAATAAAACCTGTGTGTTTCCAGCGGTTTCAGTTTCAGTTGTAATCGTTATACAACATCTCTAATTACAAGTTGCCATGTGAAAAAGAAAATCTAATAAAAAATAAGTGAAATTAATTTGAGGAGATTATTTAAAGATAAATTCCAGCACTGGTGACTTTTTCTGTTATTCCAAATGCTTTTTGGAGTTCTAAGCTCTGGAAGCATTAAGGACCTGCAGTGCCTTTACAAAAAGAGAACAAGGCCTTTATTATAGGGCATACCTGGGGTCTGGACCAGGAGAGAGTATCCTTTGTCACAACCCACGGGTGTCAGAGTCGCACAGCTGCACACAGACCTGTCTGAAAGGTCAGATAGTGATCACGCGTGGAAATGATAGGATAATGGCAATACTGTTTATTACCATTCCAACTGAGAACAATGAGCCTTTACTGGCGTTAGGAGCCAGACGAGTGTTGCCAAAGAAAGCAAAACCACGAACCCTGACTCGAGGATACAGCCAGGCTGTTTGATCCGCGCCGATAATACCACGCTCGCCACTCGATCCATATCGCGTTTCCAAGAGCGGGATGAGCCAACAGAGGCCACCAGAGGCGTGGGGACCGTCCCCCGAAACCAGCGCCCGAGATCCACCGCCCCCGGCCGCGCTCCCTGCCTCGACCTCCCGCCCCTCCGGCTCAGCCGGCGCCCTCTCCCTTCCGCCCCTCTCCTCCTTCTCCTCCAGAAGCAGCAGGTTTCCCTCAGGCGGGAGGTTGAGAGCGGGGGGCTCGCACAACCGCCTGTAGCTTCTCCTGTGCCGTGCTGAGCCGAGCCGAGCGGAGCCTCACTGAGCCAGGCTGCGCCGTGCCGGAGAGGGCGGAGAAGAGCCGAGCCTAACTGTGCCAGGGAAAGCCGTGCCGTGCCGTGCCGCGCCGCGCCAGGGGAAGCCGATCCGAGCGGAGGCGATCCGCGCAGCGCCGCTCCGAGCCGGTGCTGCCGCCGCGCCTGCAGCAGGAGGCGCTGCCGGGCGCCGCTGCGCCCGCGCCGGGCTGCGGGCCGGAGTCCCACATTCCCCGTGCCAAGTGCCGGGGAGCGGGGGTTGGACGTGCGCGCTCGGCTCCTCCCTCCCGCCCCACTCGCCCAGCAGCAAAGTAACTCCGGAGTACGAGGGGAATCGGTGCCACCGCCGCCGCCGCGCTCGTCGCGCCGCAGACGGCTGCCCCAGCGGGCGGCCCCGGGGCCAGCGGGCGCCCCTCGGCGCGGGGCTCTCCTGGCGAGGCGCCGCGGCGAGAGGGGCGGTCGAGGTGCGCTCCGCCCGCCGCCGCGGGCCGGGGCAGCACCGGCCTCTTTCAGAAACTTCTCCGCAAGTCGGCATGGGCAGGGGGGCCGGCGCCGCCGCCTCGCTGCCGCTGCTGGCGGCGCTCGCCCTGCTGGCCGGCCGCTCGCCCGCCCTGCTCGGGGCGGCCCGGGCCCAGCTCTCGGCAGGTGAGTTCTTGCTCGGCGCCCAGGTACGGGCGGGCGGCGCGGCGGGGTCGCGCCGTGCCCGGGCTGCCTGCCGGGAAAGGGAGGGGAAGGAAGGGGAGAGTGTTGGGAAAGTCCCGCATGCTCCGGGACCCGGCTCCAGCCAGAGGAGCGGCGGTGGGGTTGCAGGGGGGCTGCCCTACACCGCCAACCTCTCCGCTCTGCGGGGCGCGGTGGGCGACCAAAGCGTGTGTGCAGGCTGCCGGCTCGGGGCTCGCAGGGGCGGGCAGAGCGTGGGCTTTGGGCACCTTACAAACTCCCCTTCCTCACCTCCTCCTCCTTCTCTCCCCCGGCCAGCCTCCCAGGTGCCGGCGGGGTTGGAACTGTTGTCGCCCCCTTCCCCCGCTCAAACTTTTCCCGGCGTTTCCCTGCCTGGCGCGGAGAGCGCAGCCCGGCCGCTCCCCTCGCCCCGAGGCGTGGGGCGGGGAGACACGAGCTGCCGCCGGCCACCGGGATCCCCCCTCCCAACATTAAAAAAAGAGTGGTGGGTGAGAAACGGGAGGGAAAGCTCCGATAGGGTCGGCGTCTGTTTTGTGTGAAAGCCGCGAATTTCTCTCCCCTTCCTCCCTGGCCGCCCAGCGCCACGGGGTTTTGCGGAATTAAAGCCCGCGGGGCCGGGCGGTGGGAGCTGCGGCCGGCGCGGTGGTGAGTTGTTGGCCCCGGCTGAGCCTCGGGGCAGAGAGCCTGGGGCTGGAGCGGCCGCTTCTGGAAGAGGGGGCAGCATCTCCCGTGCTGTGCCGGGGTGATGCGGGGGGCACTGGGGACTCGTGTGCCGGACCGTCACCCTCACCCGCTCCGCTGTAGTTTACGAAGCACCTTTCGTTTGCCATGGACGTGCTCTTATTGTTTGCGGCGTGAAGTATTGCACCAGGGACTAACTGACTGGCTGAAATAGACTTAAGGCTCCCGTTTTTCTTTCTTCCCTCCCCCCCTCGTTTGAATAGTACTTGCAATTGCATCGGGTGCATCGGTTGGGCAGGCATTTGAGATCTTTATCATACGATACTGATTTGAAAACTGCTGTTAATAAAAGTATCTACACTCTTGAGACTTTAAAGGACTGATGTGTAGTCTTTTCTTCTTTTCCTCCTGGTCCTCCTACAAATTAGTTTTTAGTTGAGACATTTGAAATGTCATCGATTAAGAAATATGCTGAAGGTGTGCTGGTCTGAGCAGCTTACATCCATCCTTGTGTCTGACTTTGGTGTGTATAATTTAATGTCTCTCTATCAGAATTGTAAAATTACGTAAGCATCTGCGAGCCCTTTACCAGGGGAAGGGAAATGTACCATCTACACAGCCGGTATGTTGTAGGAACAGCTGAAATAAAATATTCCCATGGGTAATATCTTTTCATTCAAAACCATAGTTAAGTTAGATCAGTGATTTTTGCTTTACTCCAAACTCATCAGACTACTGTTAACACCAAAGGTAACACTTACGTAAAGATTTTTTATAAGCTTGTTCACTGGTGTAAGGAGAGTAGGAAGTTCTGATAACTTATATGGTCTGTGGTATTTTATGCTGAAAACGTGGCATGCAGCCCATTTTGAATTGCAAGTGCAAGCAGTCAGGTTGGTACTGTGGGGTATGTGTTAGGTAAGTGGAAAAGAATGTTCAATATCCTTCTGACCAGAGTAGGTGAAGCTTGTCAAGGAGTTGAACAATTGTATCTAGGAAACACAAGGTTTTTTTTTTTTGTTTTTTTTTTTTTTTTTTTTTGCTGTGTATAGCATGTCAGCAGCTAGAGACTTAAGTTTCTGTTGACAAGGATCAAGAATACTGATGTGTTGCACCAGTCAGAGGTTTGTTAATTGGAGACACTCAGACCTTTTTGAAGGTTTAGTGGAATACAGTTGCTAGTAGCTGGTTCTGTCATTGTGCTTGGTTTAAGGTATGGTTCTTGCGCTCTTATTAAATACATTTGATACCCTCAAGTAGAACTATGCCCTACTGAATTTAATAACTACCACAAACTTTGTTTCATTACTTACTCTAAGCCAGTCCCAGGAGTGTGTGTGTGTGTTTGTGATTCTGTTGATGAAACTTCTTTTCTTTTGGTATTAGTGGATGCACACACAAAAGTTTGAGCTCACTTGTCCCAGTGAGAGCCTTTCTGTAGCCTACAATGAGAAGTTTCTCCGTTTGGTGCACACTGGAGCATCTGTTTTATACTTGTGCATCTCCATTGTTTAACATGTTTACTGTTTTGCAGTCATCTTTCTTTGACTGCCTTCCACCATCCTCACTGTAATATGTGAGGTGAGGATGCACAGCACGGCTTGGAAAAGCCTGTGCTTTTCCAAGTTAAACTAAACCTAGCTAAATCTCAGCTCCCTTTTTATTAATATTCTTCTCCTCTGAATTGCAAGAATTGAAAACTGTTAATTTTCCTCTGTCATTAATGAAGGTATTAAGTCAGTCTGGACCTTTCACAAATCTCTATCTCATTGTAATTTGATTTTTATTTTCTTTTCATGATGCTCTGTACTACTCCTGAGCATGAACGATAGCAAGATCCAGCATTCTTCATAAAATTCTTCATTAAAACTTGGACATGTTTGTTAAGGGTCTAAACAAATTACAGAGTATGAATTTTTTGAAAGTTGGCCTTCTTCAGGAACTGTGTGTGATAGTTTGCCGTCTGTTCTTCCTTCTAATATATTCCGTGAAAGCAAATGAGAAGGAGCTGCAGAAACTTAGGAAAAAGAACAAGATACATTTTATAATTTGTTGCTGTCTTAGAAATTGTGCTTGTATATATTCTCCGCCCCCTTCGCGCATAATCGAGACATTGTATCTTTTGTTTTTCTCCCCAGATTTCAAACGAAAAAACCCCAAGCAAACAAAACCCCCAGGAGCTCCTCTCTGCCCTCCTCCCCTGCTCCCTTTCCCCCAGCCAGAGCCCTAATCCGCAGTGTAATGTTTTCTGGTCTCTGTAGATTGTTTCTTTACACCGCTGCTTTCCATGACCCTTCAACTTGGGTGCGTGCCTGTCAGAATCTAGGCCAAAATGTTTTGGCAGCGTGTTCTCTGTTGAAGTCTAGCTATTCCTTATATAGCACCTCCTTTCATCTGCAACTCCTACAGTTCGATAAAGAACAAGTTCAGCTTGTTTTCACAACTCAATCACTTTAAACATATATTTTTTAAAATTTTTATTTTTAGCAATTTGCATATTTTCAAATTTGAAGGGAAAAAAATATTTAAAAAAATTTTTGAAGAATGCTGCTGGCTTGTCAACTGCAGATAGAAATATGCATTGCACTGCCTCTGATGGTGTCTGTGCAAGTGTGTGAGGTTTTTAATTACTAAATAAAAGATATGAGGATGAAAACTCTAGATGCATCTGCTTACCTGGAGTTATTTAACTGTGATATTTAAGACCATAGAGACAGTTAAACATAAAAAGCACTGTATGTTCTATGAGTTCAAATCATTTTTTAGAATAGTTAGACTTTTGCATGTGAAGTAGTTAGCGTTACAAGTTAACATGCAACAGTAAATATTTCTAAGTTAATCTTTTCCCCTTCCCCTGATAAAATAGTTATAGTTTGTCTTTGGGAGTGCATCTTACTCAGAAATTTAATATGATAAAGTAGAAGATATTATTTGTTTTATAGATTTTTTTCCCATTAAATATACTTACTGAGAAATATATGAAAATTTTAACCGTCATATCTATTGTTTGTAATTGTGCAGTAGAAGAAACTGGGAGCTCTTTGAAACATTTAAAAATACTTTAAAATAATTAAACTCAAATTAGTTCTTTGCTGCCAGAACAGCAAAAGATGCTTCAATCATATTTTACCTTGAATGTACTACAAGTTGCATATCTGCAAGATATACAAGACACACTGGTGCAGGTAGGCATGCGTGTATAAGAAACTTATCAGTAGCTTTTTCATTTCCCATCAAGCTGTTCAAATGTATTGACAAATTACATGGAGAATGAGTGAAATTAGAAGTGAAATTATTTTCCTGCTTCCATCACTTCCTTCTCAAATGTTTTCTTCTCTTTTATATAGAAATCTCCTTCCATGGCACTGTGGGTTCACAGATCACTTGTCTATCTGTATTTTCAGGTGCCAAATTATACAATAGATATAAATTTTCTAATTAGAACTGAACTGATTCATGTGAAATTGAAAGCACCCAGAACACAATCACCCTGGAAGTCCCAATTAGTCCCTTTTGTCTGAAGAGAGAATCACAGAACTGCTTGATTAGTGTGGTAGTGATATACACAGTGCACCTTAAAACAAGGAAGGTGTCTTGCTCTTATTTAGGATCTACTTAGAATAATAAATAAAAATTTAAAAATCCCAAGAGTGGGGGGGGGGGGTGAGGTAAGAAATCTGCACATGATGAGGTGAGAGGTCCACCTGTCCATTATCCAATCTGTGATGGTGGGCATTTGGGGAGAGGGGTTTTTGGCAAGGTGAGTGACTTCCTCTTAGTACTTTCTGTCGCTGCCACAGTGACAGAGTGATGGTATTTTATTCTGTAAGTGGACTATGTAACCATGATTGTGCCTAATGACATTTTCAGCCTGTATTGCTTTTAGCATTTATCTTGCTTTGTGGCAAGGAATCTATAAGTTGTGTGGAAAAAACTGTGGTCCTTTGTTTTTTGAAATAGCTTGTTGTATTTCATATATTCTAGCTCTTGTATGAATATAATATGAATAATTCCTCCCATTTTCCTTCCTTCATTCCACACAGGGTTTTTCTGCTCTATTTCAACTATTCCTTTTCTAGGCAGAAAAGTCCAGTTGTAGCCACCTTCTGTGAAGCTATCATTCCATATCTTCCTTTTATCCTTTATCAGCCTTCTTTTTCTGTGCCAGTTCTACATTGCTCAGAGCATGTATGAGACAGCTGCCTGATGGATTTATATAGTGCTTAATAATGATTTCTGTTCCCTATCTGTAGTGTGATCATTCCTGTCATTTGCTTGGCTTTTTTGACCATTTGTCTCACTCCTGGTTGTGAGCTGACACTTTTATGGAACTATTTAATTACTGAAGAGCTGAGATATTGCATTAAATGATAGTCTGTGGAGGGGCTGTGCCAGTGGACAGCAGGACCCTTGGGAAGGAGGGAGTCTTTAACCAGCATTTTGGAGGAAAGAGAGGTTTTGAGCCAGGCTTTTGAAGAACCTGTGACCTCATGTTGAATGTTTGGGAGAGTTTAATGCTTACCACTGTGGTTTTCCTCTTTTCTCTTTCTTCATATGCTCTTGTTAATACAAGTGAGTTTAAAGGAGTTTATCCTCTTACACGTAAAGATTGGCAGTATCTGGATTAACATGCAAAGAGATCTGCAGCACTGCTGTAGTGTTGCTTCTTGCTCTCGAGTCTTTATGATCCCTATCCAGTCATTCAGTCCTCCAGGTCATGTCACCTCTCAGGTGCTGGTATGTGACTGAGTGTCAGCAACTGTTTTGGTGAAATCTCTACTCTTCCTTTTGCAACACTGATCCTGTTGAACGTGTAATAGGAAGCTTCCAAAAAAACTACTTCAGTTCTCTTAGCTGAGTTAATTAGGACATACCTTGTGTTTTCAGGTGCTGATGGAATCCTACCTGCCGTAGCTTATGACTGTCATGGAAAGATGCCTTTGTAGTTCTGCTCCCAGAAGTGTGCGCTCTGATTTGAAGCTTCATTTGCAATCTGCCTATGCTATTAAGCTAATTTAAATTACTGCTGCCACAGTGGGGGGCATTTCTATCACTAGAGTGGCTCTTGGTCTTTGGCTGTGCTAGGTCTGGCTGCACAAGTGGCCTGTGGATGAGCTGGTTTAGCTTTCTGTGAATCTCCTTGAAAGGAAGATGGGGCTTGGGATTAGTTTCCCATTAGTTCACTGGCAGTTGTGCAGCCACCTAAACCTGACATAAGGGAGGATGGGGCTGATGGTGGGAAGGCTGGGTTTGACAGCTGCCATCACAGCTGTAATGTGCAGCTCATGTGAGGTGAACCTGGCACTGGTTTGAGTCACACCGGATCTACACTCTGCTCACCGTGCCAGCACTTCATCCACCCAGGGAAGTACAAATAACAGGCAGGAGGACATGGATTGAGGTGGGAAGAGAGGCTTGGTGCTCGCTCTGGAGCTGGAGGAGTTAGGCTGGCTGAAGGTGTTTGAGGCTGTGCTCTGGCTGACTGCACACCAACTGATGGCAGTGTTATGCTAGTGTTTCTGACATGCAGTTTTGAGTGAACTGGGCTTAAAAGTGATCTTTTCTTATAATACATAGCTAAAGCATTTATTATACAATTGTGTAAACAAGGAGTGGCCTATTCATAGCACTTAGTAGAGACCAATTGTGATGTCAAGCAATAGAGGAGTTGGTGGAGGTGACACCTAGCTACATGGCTAGAATTAGGAGATGTTGTGACACCCATTTTGGGGCACAGCAGGAACTGGTTTAAAGCTGCTATCTGTGATTTCACATATTTCCATGCGTGATCTGTCCTTAGCCATCCTCTGGGGTTTTTAGATAGGATTGCTCATGAGATGTGAATGTGTGTTGAAAGGGAAAAATGGCCATGGTTTTTAAAGGCCAGAGTGAGCCAGCTGGGCAGCGGTAAATGGCGTTGGTGACAATTTTGTATCATCTGGCTGAGCATAAAATCCTTCTACACATAATTTTGTAGGTCAGAAAGGTCATTGCCTTGTGCTACTTCCTGGTAAGCCTTGCCTACAGCTGTCTTTAAACCAGTAATTTAAAACTATGCAAACTACCCAGCTGCAGTCACCTGTAGTGCATACCAACTTTGTAGTTTTGAGTCACTTAGTCTACTCTAACTAGGAAGCCATGTAGTTGATAGTTGTGTTTGCATTTTAAGTAAAAGATTTCAGGGATTTAATTTCTTGAGGATTGGTGCTGTGAAAAAATTCAATTCCTTACCTAGCACTAAAGTAATATGAGGTTATTTTTGTTAGCTAGTGTATGAAACATTAGACCTTTCAGTTTGTCAGAAAATCATCTACTTCTGTTGCCACTTACTGAAAACATGTGATTATGTTTATTAATTGAGTAGCAAAAGAGGCCATTTCTCAACTCCCATGTCATAAAATTAATTCTACTGTCTTATGAGACACTGTTGAATACTTTAAACCCAAGTTCTGTTGCAATTAAGTTATGGTATGTTCATTCTAATTATTACACACTGGTTACTCAATTTATTTTGAGGTGGAGTTGTATACTTTCTTTTGTGTGTAAACACTTGCTCTGTAACAGTAAAAATGACTGATGAATATTAACCAGAAGAGAAAAATACTATGAAAAATAATTGTGGCTGTAGTTCAAATGAGTTCAGAACTGCTCAGTGTTAAATTTTTGACTGGATAACTGACTTATTGAATTATTTTTTGTATTACTATTTCCAAAAAGAAGTTGTGTTTCTTTGTGAGTCCTGCAGTATGGTTTATGATATTTGCTGGTTTTAAATGATTTATGGCTTTAAGTAAAAAAGAAAAGTCTATTGAAGCACTGAAATTTTAGACTGCTTTTGTCTTCTTCACTACAGTGAAAAATTAAAATTACAAGATCTGGCAGAGAGTAGACCTGTTGCTATTAATTAGAAAAATGCTCTGATTTTATATTTTGACACTCCATTTTATCTGTATCATATCTCTGTGGTATTAGGCTGGAGTAAGATCAAACCAAGTTGTCTTGGTTCTCCCAGTGTCACCCTATTTGCCTCTTTGTAAATGTGAAAGCACTTATCAGCCATGAGAGTGCTGAAGAAATGTGACTGAGTTCTTGACTAAGTTGTCAGTGCTGACTGCCATCACTCTATTTAAAATGCTTTAAAGGGATGATTTCTTATAAAAATACCAAAGGCAGTCTTATATTTTGTTCAACTTCTGATTCCTTAGAAGAAATGCATTTTTATAGATGGAGAATATACCTTTTTCAGGTATCTCTCCAATTAGTACCCTCAGATCTGAGTATCAGATGCATTTTAGGTAGACAGTACATACCAAAACATTGTTGTGTTAACTTCAGTGCTATTTGTCATAAGTTTTCCAGAGAAGATAATGGTGTTGATTTAAAAAAAATGTTAAAAAAACAATTACTATAAGTCAGTCCCATAATCCTTTCCCCTATACCTGAAGAAAGAAGTGGAATGCCATTTTCCCCACTGTTCTCTTAGGCCCTGTGGTGGTGCATCCCCCTCCTACCTCTCGCAGCTGGCTCCAGGCGGGTGAATCTTAAAGTGACCTTAAACACGCATTTGCAACAGCCCCCTCCCTGTCCTTTTTTAAATCTCCTTGGCCCTCCTTGGGTTTTGTTGGAAGTTTAATGTTAGAGTTTTGTGCCATAAGTGAAGGAAGGTAGATGAGATTCCTTACTCAGAATGGTGAAGTATAAACAGTATAAATAAATAGTTGAGTATAAATATCACTTTTCATGAAGTTTTTGTGTGCTCCTTTGGTCAGCTGTATCTGTCTTTGTTGATGTGACAACGTTGTTTGGTGCATTCCATGTTCACTTTTCAGGCTAGTAAATTTCCAGTTAAAAAAGGCTTTCCACTCTTGCACAGAAGAAGTGTAATAAAGTGGTCTTTTCCTTAGTCAATTCAGAAAAGCCAAACAAATATTCTTTTTGCAGTTAGTTTTTACCAGCAATCAGTCCTGACTCAATTTGTGAATATACTAGAAATAGCAAACTCATTCCACAGGCTTGCCAACTCTTCAACATATGAATACTTCATGTGTGTGGTCTTATTTAGTGCAAAAGGTCTGTTTATATTAAGTTTTTTGCATTTGTAAATCTCTGCGGGGTTGGCTTTCCTTTCTTGCTACCTTTCTTTTCAGACAGCATGACAAACTATTCACAACCCCCTCCACAAAAAAAAATCCTTCATGTCATTGCTCTACTTGCTTATAAGAAAGTAAGTAGATATGTAAGGGTGGAAAGACATTTTCCAGGTGAGAGCAAAACCCTTAGCGTGTAATGATTTGGATTTCTGAATCAGTTGAAAAGAAGTTTGGTAATGAAAGGGATTATAATTTTCCTGGTAGACACAGGCTAAATAGATGGGTGTAATGTCACAGCATGTAGAGATTTAAAGGTGGGGTTTTTTCCTGACTGAGGTGGCTGAAACCTGGAAGTGAGAAGTTGTTAATCAAATTGGTTTTTGTTTTAACTTTTAATATTTTTCAACCACTTTTGTTAGTAGTTACTTACTCTATATGCTGTTATTAGCCACTGTGGTTGACTTTTTACTTTTTCCTTTGATAAAGTTAGTTTAATGGTTTAATGCTTTGATTCTTCTTACATAAGTGGGAAAGTGTTACATTCCTAGGTGGTGTGTTATTCACAGTAGTTTTTTCCTCCCCCCCACCCCCCCTTTTTTTCCCCTTTCTTTCTTCTTTCATTTGAAATACCTGTATGCTGACTTGGTTAAGTACTGTAGGGTAGGTTAACAGCTCCTTCTGAGTCATGTTGAAGGTATGAAGTGCTTCCAGGTCTGCAGTTCTTTCCAGGGATGAGAGAGTTCCTGGCCAGTTTGTGTATCCTGCTGTCTGCCATGCAGTAGTTTGTAGGTTGTTTTAAAGGCATTGAAATGGACATACTAAACAGCTTTTTTGGGGGTGGTGGTTGTTCCCTCTGGCTCACTTACCTGTATTTTTTGGGTTTATACTCCAAATGCTCAATCCTTTTGGTGATTTATTGGTGTTTCTGTCAAATGTTGATCAAGGAGCTGAGTTAAATCACCAGCATTTTGGAAGGGCAAGATTATGCTCTTGTTTAGTGAGACTGCACAGATGTTCTTTATGAGCATTCAGAAGAGAGGAGTCGGTACATTACTTTCAGATTGACAGAAACCATGTATTTTAAAATCCTTGGTCTGAGCTTTATGGGCTATGTGACGAGGCTGTGAACCTGAAAGAGTAGCATTAGTGATTAATAATGACATTTACAGACTCAAGGAATACTGGAATAATCTGTTGGATTGCTTTGCTTGCATAGTGATAGTATCCAGATGCTAAGCATAAACATCTCTCTCTGCTTAAGCATGGAAATGGGAATGAAAACAAGCACTAGATAATTTGAGTTTCTGGGAAATAATTTTGACCATCCATCTCTTTAAACAGCTATTAAGTAAAAAGTACCCTTAAATAATTAATGGGCCAGTCTTATTCTGTGATGAAGAAATTGAAAGAATTAGAAAGTTATCTTTTAGTGGAAGTGCATATGTGATTAAAAAACAACAAAAAACTCCCACTGCACTTAAACGTGAAGCATTTGCATTGTGAACCTAAACCTAAAAAAACACCCAGCATTAGCAAGTGGAAGCAAAAGCCAAAGAAAATGCTCAAATTTACTAAGTTTGTATATTAGTCAGTCCCCAGAGGACACACAGCTGAATGAAGTTGGTAAATGTTTATTTATTTCCCTAATAAAATAGCAATTTTATTCACTTTTGAAGTGCACAGCAGTAGTGATGTTGATTACCTAATAGACAGTTAGTTAAGCTCTTACCAAGTGCTGTTTCCTGGGCACTGCTTGTGTAGTGCTTGCAACAAAGCTGTAGTGGAAAGTAGCTTTGGAGAATTTCTTGCCTTGAAAAATACTTTGAAAATGGGAAAACAACATAATCTTACTTTGATTTGTGAAATATAAGGGAGGCATTAGTGCACTACTTTTTGGAGGACAACATTAAGTACTGGGATCACAATTTTGTAATAAATAAGTCCTTTAACCATAAAGATCCCAAGTCCTCTTACATGTTTTTCCACATTCAATTAGTGTCTTGTGGTTGAGGATTGAATCCTGTGATGGTGGCAGCATTTCAGCTGTGTAAACAAAATAGATTTCAAGAAGAACGTGTAAAATTAAGAAGGGGCAAAAGGGATTTGTGAATCCATTGCAGAAATCTTGAAGTTGATGAGTTTCTTCAGTACTGTGCCATGAATGAGGAAGATGCCTTTTTTTCTCTAGAAGACACAAAACATGAACTGAGAATGAAAGGACGATAAGCCCATCCTTGTTGCCGCTCTTCAGCTTTTGGTACTTTAGGAATAACTCATATTTTATCATTATCCTGTTACACTAACAGGTTTGTGGGCAGTAATACATAAAATTCTAAACAGCTCTGCTCATACTGTACGTTGAGTGTTTTGCCAGGTGAAAGAGGTCAGAAAAAAAAGCCAGCCTACCTGCCTGTGGGATGAATACCTTCTTAGTTAAGACTGAATTATCGGTAGGCAGGGGGTTTTACCGACTTTCTTGATAATTCTCCAATTTCTTCCGGGTGTCTGCTTAGATTTGTTTTATTGGTGTGGGGTTTTTTAAACTCCCAGATCAGGGTACCTTTATCTTCCTGTATACTATATTAAAAAGGCCCTGTCAAGAAGGAATCCAGGTAAAACTGGTTTCTTTTTATTTCCTAATCCTTTTTTGAGACATTCTGCATCCAAGATGACTGTGTATTGTTTATCATAGTATTCTTCCTGTCCTTCTTTTACATTCTCTCTTATCTGCTTGTTTACTATATCTCAACTGCAGTAATTAGGCATCTGAATAAATTTGCATTTCTTTGGATAAGAATTAACAAAGAGCAGGCATTATGTGGTCTCAGTACTTAAGCAAAATGGGTCCTTCTATAAAAGATTACTTTTGCTACGTTTAGGCCCAGAGAAGTTGCTATTTCCTTATACTTTTGCAGTTCAGAACACAATCTAGAAAAAGTGTGGGATTGAACCTCAGGATTTCTGTAATCTGTTACGGGAAAAAGTAGAGAAACTGTAACAACATTACGAACATTAGAGTTGCACATATTAAAAACTTCTGGCTAAATAAGTTGTAATTAAGAGGATTTGCCTTTAGCAGTATAAAAGATAAACTACCAATGATTGTATCTTCTATGTAAATGTTCAGTAATTGATGTATAGCTCATAAATGGACCCAGTGGCTGTTTGATGAATGTGTTTATGCATGGTAAAATATATAAATACATCTAGGTCCCTGGAGTATTTTTGATTTCTTTCATATATGATTGATCAGTTTAGCTAACAGACAGACTAGTTTGTTCTCAGACACAATTTACGGATTCTGGCATGATGAAATGTTGTAATAGCAGGAGATAAAATGCATGGGCAAAGAAGAGATTCTTAATCTGACTGTAATCAGCATTTGAAAACTGGCTAATGGACTGCAGAAGACAGCAGCCTAACAGAGAGACAGCAATAACGACCATGTATGAAAATGCAAATGCATGGTAAAATTAAATGACGTTAAACCTTGCAAAAATGTTCTGAAGTGTATTTCAGTTTGCTTTCCAAAACCTTTTGAATTAAAGGCTTGGATAACTAGGAAGATATCTTTTTTTAATTCAAGCTTTTTACTCGAATGTCTGTGAATGGAAACAGTAAAAAGAAAATTTCCAAAGGCAAAGTAAGGTTATGTTTGAGTAAAGTTGTCTGCACACTTTTCTGCACTGTATTTTGCTCTTGGAATCTTATGAGCTGCTTCAGCAAGAAGTTAGAAGGATCTTGCCAGTTTTATCTGTGACACTAGTACCTGTCAGGGCAATTCTGTTTTGCTGTGTCTTAGACAGACTATGGCTGTATCTGCATTGACAAGCAATTTAGTGTAATAGATGCTGGTTGCTGAATTGAAGCCTTAGAGATAGTGAGACACTTGGAACCATTGCATGTGGTGTAGCCAGGCAGGGTTACCTCAGATTTTGTGGTCTTCTCCTTTAGGGTCCTTTTTTCTGGTGTCTTGGGTTCCTGAGGCTCTCATGGTACATAGTCTACTAACTTTGAATCAGACTTCCCAGAGAATTGTTGGAGCATTTCAGATGTGGAGCTTGTGGTGTGCTCATCCCTGACTGTGGTGGTGAAGTTCACATGTACAGCAGCTGTCCTGAGAAATAAATTAATGGTAATTGAGGCAATCAGGTCATTTATTGTCCTTCTCTTTTGAACCTATTTCCCAATACAGGTACAGCTTATTTAGGAAAAAAAAAAAAAAAAAAAAAAAAAAAAAAAGAAGAGACTAGACAGGCCTTCTGCTAGAGAGGATATAAAAATCAGTGGGACAAAAAATTGAAGAACATGCTCTGAAAAAGTAGCAATATTTCTGAAATTGCATCTCTTGCCCTTTTCATAAACATGCCTCTCTGTTGTGGTTTTAAAGGTTTGGCTAGTAGGTTTCTCAAGTGGTGAACAAATAAGAGATGAAGATGATGATGATGTGTTAATTTAGTGATGAAGCTAACCTGGCAGGGAAAACTGAAAGCATGTTTAGATAGTGAAATTAAATACTGTATTCAAACAATGCTTTATATTTGCTGGGAAGAGACAAGATTGGTCTCAAAATGTTTGAGGCAGATATCATGCAGGCTAAAGACCTCTGGTTCTGTTTTCCTCTCTGAGATTGTGTAATGATATGTGCCCATTATGATACTAATATTTGAGAGACCTGAAATACTTTTGCCTCATGATGTTCCTGTGATTTCTGTTGTCCTACACCCCTCATTTAGGACACAGAGTGTCAATTGGAGAGTGTACAATAAGGCATTCTGCTTCAATTTCTTATATTCTAGTTTATATCTGAGTTTGTTACCTAGGTGTGGGGTTATCCCATCCTGCAACAGGTAAGTGAAATTTTATATGAAGCAAGGCTATGCAAAATTATACCCCACTGAGAGAGCTAGTCCTTAATAAGGCAAGCATTGTCAGTGTGTTTGCAAGTAGCATTGATGGTAATGACACCAAAAACATCTCAACCTGGCAATAACATCATAATGATTTTGAGGGAAATGGTTAGTAAAAGGGATCAAGTGGGTAGTTTTTCCTGTGAAAAACTCTGAAAAGAGGTGGGAGAGGGAGAGAGAGAGAAGACTTGTTGATAATAATGAAGCAGAATATATTAAACTTGAAAATGGAATATAGATCATGGGAAATTAGAGTTACGTTGGAATTGGCCAGAAGGAGGGAAGCTGTGTGCTAAGGCCAGCTGAGATGTCTGCCCCTATAGAGTTTAATATCTCACTATGTGTGAAGAGTGCGACCTGGAAATTAGATTAAAACAGGAATTGACCAGAACCAGGAGATGAACCATTGCACCTTCCTGGAGGTGTCCACCCCCATGGAGATTAATACCACACAGACTAAGGAAAATGTGATTTGCAAAGAAGATAAACATTCATTCTCCATATCAAGCAGATCATCTTATAGGACTTGGATAGGAAGTAGCCTTTCTATCAGAGACTTCTGTTGTCAAATAGATTCTTCCAAGGCCATTTGAACATTTTACTTTAGCAGACTTAGCAACAAAACTATTATTGAATGTTTTATTAATGTTGCAAAGCATATTGTGGCAAGTTCACTCTTATATTTAATCTTCTTTCTTACATGGTAACTAATAAGCAGATCGGATATCTGATTAAGCAATGGGGGATTGATGTCATTATTGACATACAAGACAGCTTTTTCCCTACCTCTGTTAGTGCAACAGCTCCCAAAAGCATGGAGTTTGAGATGAGATTGCCCTTTAGAAGGAGAGAAGTGCAATCTTTTCATAGCATATTTGTTAGAAAACAGTGGAATTTTGTTTTTTAACAGTTCAGTTAAATACAGTATTTAACACTTGACTTGCCCCCCCCCCCCCCCTTTTTTTTTTTAAGTTCTCCTAGTGACTGTTTTCACACAAGTCAGGGAAGTGGAACTACATAAAACTAGTAATCTCAAACTACAAATCCATATGAGATATATTTCGTTGCACACTGGGTGTATTGATGATGAAGAAAAATTTTCAAATCTTCACCTGCATTTCCAGTTTTTAGCATCACATCTTTCAGGTGTATAGGTTTGCTTTGGCTAGAAGTCATGTGGATGTCAGCTATCAAAGGCGTATGTTTCACCAGGCACTCAAAAGAAAAGCATAATTGTAATTCATGTTATAGTAACAATATCTACTCTACCATTTATTCAGTTTTCAATGCCAGTTTTTTAATGGAGGCTGACCAGTGCTCCTGGTTCTGTTGGGGGCTGTCTGTTGTTGAAATGGCACAATTTACAAAGAAAGTCGTGGTGTCTCTTCTGCTGTGGTACTCAGGACACATGGGATATTTCTGCAAGCCAGAATAGTTTCAGATTGATGATTTAATTTTGAATGGACTTGTGAAGGCCATCTGGACCAAAAACGTCAGTGCATGGGCCAGTCTTGGCAGCAGGAATACTGTGGGTACAGGCTGGATAGTGGCTGGGTGATGCCCTGCAAGAAAGGGATTTGTGCTTGATAGCTGGCTGGATATACATGTGGGGGATTTTTTTTTTTTTTAATTTGTTTTTTTTTTGTTTGTTTGCTTCTGTGGGGCTTTTAGTAAATTTTTTGTTTTTCTGAGCAAAGTGAGTGGCATGCTGAACTGTACTGAGAGGATTGTAGCCAGCAGATTGTGGCAAGCTGCTGTGCCCCACTATTCAGTGCTGGAGAGGTAAGTCTGGAGTATTTTGTTGGGAATTGTGTCTCTTCTCCCAAGTCATGAAGGATGTGGAGAAGCTGAAGTCTGTTGAGAAGTTACTGAGGTTGGGGCCTGGATGGTGTGATCTAGATGGTGTGATCTCCAAGGGGCACCTGAAGGGAGCGGGGCTTGTTTAGTCTCAAGATGAAGAAGAGTAAGGGGATAATCTTAACAGGAGGTTGCAAAAACTTGAAGGGTGTTTATGAAGATGACAGACATGATCTCTTTAATAGCAGCAAATAATACAGCAAGGGGCAGTAGACACAAATTGCAGCTTGGGAGGCTCAGCTTGAACACTATGAAAGTTTGCTCATGTTTAGGAGGGTGGTGGAGCAGAACAGACTGCCCAGGGCAACCCCTGTCCACTGAGGCTTTCAGTCCTCAGCTAGACAAAGCTGTGGCTGATGTTACAGTCCTAGTGATAATTCTACTTTGAAGGGGGTATTTGGCCTAGATGGCCTCCAGAGGTGTCTTACAAGCAGCACTTCTTTGATTCTAGGAGAAGTGTAGCCTGCAATTTCATGGGGTGTGGGAACAGGTCTATGCAGGTTGAAAGTGCTCCAGCTCAGAATGAAAGTGCTCAGAATGGCTGGTTGGTCTCTGCTCCAGAGAGACATTTTCATAACCTTTGCTCCTTCTTGAGCACTCAGACTGGATTTTTTTTTTTTTTTACTTTTGTGAAATGATACATTCACAAATAACCCAGCAAGGGGTTTGCAGAAGCACATAGACTTCTTTGCTTTTTTTACTTTTCTTCCCCACCTGTAACTCTGTGGGTTGGGCAAGATTTATGCTTCTGCATGCAAACTCATTTATAAACTTGATTCACCCTGCACGTCAAGCATGAAGACAGCAAAGGTTTGGAGTTAGACTTCTTGCTGCTCTTATTTGGAAAGTACATCTCTCCTAGTAAGAGGGTGTCTGGAAGTTCTTTCATGTGATTTCCATTGTTCCACCAAAGAAGCATCTTACAGTTGTATTCAATGCTTGCTGAGGTAAAACCCCTTAAGCCTGTTTAACCCTTGGCTTCTTAAAGGAGATGGTGAAATGAAACACTCCCTTTCCAACACACAGGACACATTATGTGAAGTTTTCTGCCTGTCAAAGAAATGTTTGTAGATAAATTTCTCTCTGTTGTCAGATCATTTCTCAAAGCATGTTTGAAGGTGATGTGTCCATATATGACAATAAGGTCAAATCAAATACATTCAAATTAAAAATTAATTTAAAACAGTTTAGTTAAATCATGTTAAAATTCTGTGTGGGTTGCTTTCATTCCGTATTAAAATGTCGTATTAAAATTCAGTTTAGTATAATTCACCTTAGGAGTGGATTATGGTAAATTGGATTAAAGTAGACTAATTCTGGGAAGAGAGGCTACACAAGTTTTTCAAAGTGAAATAAAACAAATTTAGAGATAATTTAGACTAATTTTCATTGTTCCAATGTGTCATCCTATGATACACAAGCACTTTTTTGTCAAGATTAAAATATGGTAGGTACATGATTCAGCCCTTCCTTGCTCTGCTGAGGATAAAATCAAATCTGTTTTTTAATGTGGAGCCCCAGTTTTATCCTTCTCTTTTGGGAAGTCTCTGAAGGCCCTGTTAAACCTTTCTCCTCAGTATATCAGGGAGGTACATTTTTCAGGTTCTCCAATGAATTTACATGAGGAGAAGCATGCACTCAGATGATATATTGTGCTTATTCAAGTTGAGCTGTGTAGACTGCAGAGCTTTTAGTACGAGGCTATTTTTAAAGTTATCAAAAAGGCGATGTGTATGAAGGGGTGTCCCCAACAAGCAGCAGTCACTTAACTAAAGGATGGCATTAAGGTCTGTCAGCAAGACTGATTTATCATTTGTGTAGTGCTTTCTTTGAGAAACCTTGTCTTTAGCCTCAGAAATACTTCAGATAGCTAAGGTCCCCAAGGTATTTAGTGATCTGTTTCGGGGCAATTTAAGAAATTGTTATCCATGACTGTCTGCTCCAATAATCTGGGCCAGAGCTTGAAACCAACATGAAGATCATGGAGAGGGAAGTGTGTTTAGTCCTTTTGTGACCACAGTGGATGGCCTTACTTCTGCCAAGGGAGCTGTGCTTCTGCTTAGCAAAGAGGGGACTTAACTCCTTCAGCTGCTTTAAGCAATCCAGCGGGAGCTCGGGCAGCGAGCACGCTGTGCCGGCAGATTCTGGAAGGGATTAGTTTAAGTCTGCTTGAAGCTGTGCGCTCTGAAGTTGTTACTGGCAACCTTCTGATGGTTAAAAACCAAGAAACAAGCTTCTGCTTACCAAGGAAAACATGCCCTCCCTCCCAAACCCTCAAACTCAAAAACCCACAGAATAACACCTTTGTGCATTTTGTGTTTGATGTGATGTATATTGGTATTTGTGAAACAAGCTTTAATTCATATTGTCAAAACTTTTTGAGCTAATATATTCAGACTATTTGGTATTTGGGAAAAGTAGCTACCTGTTTGTATTTGTTTTAACATATGATAAATTGAGTGATGAATTTTGTGAATTTGAAATGGAAGCAATCTTTCATTCCAGAAGTACAGATGCTTTTGTTTCCTAGAAGATCAGTGCAAAAATTTTTTTGTAATTTTCTGTAGGTTCGGTGTAAAATATTAATATCCAAATAAGTAATTTTGATTGGCTATTGTGTTTCTTAGTGCCTAACTACAAAATTAAAAGACTGGATTGAGTTCTCTTTCACTTAGCTAGCACGGAATTCTTCAGCAATTTTCTGTGGAGAAGGTGCCTTCTGTTCTGGGATGCGTGCTACATATATAGATCACCCAGTGTCAATTAGTTAATATTGCTTTTACTACATTTGGAGGAACAGTCCCTCATTTAAAGTGCTTTCAGTTCAGGCTTCCATAACACTAACCTTTGAGACAGCTGTGATTGTAGGATTTTATTTCCACTTCTATGTCTCATGTGTGCATTACTGTGCACTGTCCTGCTTTGTCACTTCCTGTTCCTCTTTTGCATGCTGTATTTTTATTCTGATGAAGAGTTTGATGCACACTCTGGAAAACTGTTGAGGACTAGTAACCTGTTGTCATGAAAATATATGCTGAGGGCAAATGTGCAGATAATCACAAAATGTTTGCTTTAAAGTTCTGCTTTGAGAAAGATCAGGAGCTCAAGTTGCTTTAGTGGGGGGAAAATCATCTCTCCCACTGGTTGCTGGTAACATTTCCCATCAAAATGATAGTACTGTTGACTCAGGTATGTTTTATTTTTTTCTTTTTTTTGTACAATACGTTATGGATGATCACTCCTTGCCATTCAAAAATTCAGGAATAATCATGATTCAGATGATTTTTCAAATAGGAAACCCCACAATATTAATGAAAATGAGGAAAGAATGAGAAGCCAACAAACAATTGAACCACCAGAACAAGGAGATTTTGTTTAGTAGAATGGCTGTTTTCACTACTAAAACACTGCTTATTGGCCTAGACCTTTGAATCCCATTCTTAAATACTGTTACATCTTATTGAACATCTTTGAAACTTTTAGTTTCCTGGAATTTCTGAGAAAATGATTCAATTCTAAAGGGTTTTTCTTGATTATTGTTTTTAAACTGACTGTGCTTAGGAAAGTTAAGCAACTCCATTCAGTGACTACTTCACGACTACCCAAACCAATTAGCAAAAACTTTGTGGTTTCCAGTTAAAACTTCTCATTCACAAGAAAAATCTATCCCATTTTTGGCTTGCTATTTTGAAAAAAAAAATTCTTAGCTTTCAAAACTGCATTTGTGAAATAATTTCAGATATAGTGGGCAGGCTTCCAAATTGCTAGCTGAAGACTGGTTTGTTTAGAATGATGTCAAAACTAATTAAATTTAAATTCTGTTTAGTTTCATGTATTGAAGGTTGTTCTTTGTAGGATCCTGAGCTTTCCTAGGATTCTGTAGTGGTAATGTGTGCTGCTTGAATGAGTTAACACTGCTGGCAGTTCAAGTAGAAGGAAAAACCTGAGGAGAAATTATGTTCAAGTGGGTAGCCACTTGCAATATGATACCAGTCTTGAAATTCCTAGAGCCAGATTAGTATGATCTGCTTTATTCCTACAAATACGGACCTTGGGGCTTTCTTCATTGTCAAGTGAGTATTTTGAAGTCACAGTTCACTGTGGAGCCATGTGTCTTATGGATATTACATACTTCTTAGCTTGAACAAGGAGGGAAAGAAATGAGAAGTCTGAATGCTTTTGTTTTCAGATTTGCCTCTAACGTAGAGAGAGAGGCAATTTGATAGAGCATTTGGCATTGTTAGAAGAACAAAAGTAATAAAGAAATCTGCTTACATTCAGGAAGATTGGTATTTTATTTCCCCTTCTGTGTTTCTTGGAACATCTTAATTAAAGAAGAAATCTTTCAAGCATTGCCGAAGCAATGCTGTAAAATCGTTATACCTGTTTTCTCTGAAACTATGACTGCCTGTAGCAAATTTGTGAATTAAAAATTATTCACTATCCACTTTTTACATGAGACAAGGAACATTTTACAAGTTGTCAATAAGGTGCATGTAAACATCCCTATGTAATTTTTACTTCTCTGCATATTAGTTTATCATTATTACCCCTACTCTGTTTTGTCTTCTAATTATTGAGCACTCATTCGAGTTGCTCTCACTGATGCAAACAGAAGGGAAACCAGGAGAGAAACCATGAGTCAACTAAAATGATTACTTTTCATGCTGGCAAGTTGAAATTGATTTATTCAGGTGGTATGTTTCTGCATTTTTCTAGGATCATCATCTGCAAGTTTGATTCCATCCTGGGGCTATGGATTTGTCTGGCCTGATGTATAATTTGGAGCTGGTTTTACAGTGTATTTTTGGGATTTGTTGGAGTACCAGACTGCCCTGGCACCAGGGATTTGTGCTTTTGCCTGTCTTCTTTAGTATTTCTGTGACCTTTCTGCTTAGCCACCTCTGAGGGGGGTAACAACTTCCCTATGAAGGCACTGGAAAGAAAGTGGGAAGAGACTGGCTAAAGCTTGACTTGTGAGCTGTGGAAGGTAGTATTTCTCATGGTAGCTTCAGGCTGTCATGAGACTTTGGGCTGAACTTTACATACAGGTTTAGTGCTCTGGAATGTACATGGTTATGGTAATTGTGTCTTCAATCCTACTTCATTTCTGCAGATGGAATGTGGAAGTAGGGGGTTTTTAAGCTTCTCCTCAATCTTGAGTAGATTTTGACTGTTGTCTAAATAAATCAAAAATGAGAATGCATCTGGTTTAACATGACAAACAGTCTTTTTTTTTCTGCTTTTCCTTGAGATAGGGTTAGGGGTAGGTTCCTTGGCAGATGACCTGATTTGGCTCTTCGCTTGGTGTTTTTCTCTTCCCCTTTCCTTGGCATCAACCTGCCTGTTCCTGGTTTGCCAGTCCAGCCAGATAATCCAGCAGGAACCCATTCCTTGAGGTGCCATTTAGGTGGAAGGGAGGGCCAGGAGCGATGCTGTTGCCACAGGGAGGCAGCGGGGCCAGAGGCAATCCTGGCAGTGCAGGGCTGATTCCCCACCTGAGAGAGCTCCAGATCCTTGGCTTTGTGGCTCAGGTGAGCAGGAGTATGGGCACAAAGAGTGGAGGCTATGGTTGGTGTGCCACTAGGTAAGGTGATAAACATTAAATCATGCCCCTAGGTTTTCCCTTCATCTGTTATCTGGTTTACTGGCAAACCTTTCAATTTTGTCCCCATCAGACATGTCTGGGTAGCTTTGTAGGGCTTCAGAGTTAAGGCTGTGTGTTTTGCTTTAACTTGGGTTGACTGCTTGCTGTTGGTTAGAAAGGATCAAGTGCCCACTCCATTTTCCTGGGCTCCCTGCAGTTACAGCTGCAGCTAAAATGTTGGAAATTCTCCAGATTTCTCTATCCACTTCTGGGGGAAGGATGCAATTTATTTCATTTTGAAACACTGTGCAATGCTTGTTGCCAGAAGTCCTAGAAGAAAACCAATAAATTGTGCTCTGTCATATTCAGCCATATGCTGGTTTAACCAGCTCAAATGCCAGTATTCTCTGTAAACCTCCTCCTTGTAAACCTCCTCCTGCCTCCTGTGTTATGTCTCCTGTGGTCTCTTTGACACTTGGTTAATATCTGTTTTCAACTGTTCCAAAAGGTTACAGTGTTACTTTAAAGGGTTTTGCATGCCTGTTGTTGTGACGTTATTTTTCTTCTGCGATTTCAAGCGGTAAAAGGTCAGAATTGGTAATCAAATCTACATCCCTTACTGAAGTGAACTTAGAATGTATGCTTCCCCTTTTACCAATTATTTTGTGTCAGTCTGTTTGTAAGTTTTCTTGGATAGCATGTGGAAACCTTTTTTAAGCATGAGCATGCTAGAATTAGTGTGCCAGCATGCTGGAAACATTTTTCCTATTGGATTTTTTTTTCCCTAAGTAGTCCTTCTTTAGGGCTGAGCAAATAGGGAAGCAGACTGTTAATGATGCTACTAATTTTGTGCTGAAAGACTTGAAAAGGACATGCTAATGAAAGAGTTGAAGTGAAACTATTTAATTTTTTTTAATTCAAGGTAACTTCGAGATCCTTCTGGATGACATTAGTCCTGTCTGAAAGTTTCTGTAGTGATTCATAAATTTGAAACCAGATAGTATTTTTGTAAAAGCAAATATGTTGTTTGGCATTGTAGCTTAATAAGTCCTTTTCCATAAAAGAGTGAAAGTGCTACCTCTTCTAGATGAATCATCCTAATTATATCTTTCCACTGTAATTGCACGTGTAGCGTTATTAGGTGGCATTAAAGATGTAAATGATAAACATTGCAGATTTATTCTTCAGATTGTGGTTTAAGGGCACTGTTTTCTGATTTCTTTGTCTTGACAATGTTGTATGGAGGTAAAGTCTGCTGCTTCTAATCACACTTTTATTTTATGAGCTCCATGTGCCATTTGGTGCAAACCAGGGTGTAACTGCGATGCTTTACTTTTCTTGGAGCAGTCGAGGAAGGAGAGTGTTATGAAACTAAAACCCCAGAGTTTATTACCTGAACAGTTCAGAAATTGTGACTCTCTCGAGGATTTTTATCTGCGGCTTTCTGGGCTTTTGAAGGTGTCTGAAGTGACAAGTAATAGTAATTAATTTTGATAGTCTGATTAACATGTGAAATACGTGGTCAGGGCCTGCTCTCTACACCCATTCTCTGTTACCAGTGCTGGTGTTACCATTAACATGTTACCACATTTGCATTTGCTAGAGCTGAAAGGTTTTTGTTGTTAGTGATTCTACTTATTTATTTATTAAATAAAAAAAAAAAAATCTTGCCAGGGGCTGCTGTGGGCCTAAACAATTATTTTGTAGAAAATGAGATAGGAAACTTGTGTCATATTCAGTACTGACCTTGAGGACATACATACACAAGCATCTGATTTTGACAGGCTGCTCTTAGAAAGCACTACTTTTTAAAAAATCTTTTCCTGGCTTAATCACCTGAATTTTTAGCATTGTGTTCTCCTATGCCTAAATTTTGAGTCAGATTTTGTAATTCAACAGCATTTAGAAAAGAATCCCTGTATTGAAATGTCACAGTGATCACACTGTGAACGGAAACTGGATTTGAACACACAGATTTGAAACTCCTGGCTTTTTCTGGTTTTGTTTGAGAAGGATTCAAGGAGAAACAAGAGAAAGATTGTATTATTGTTTGCTATTGTGCAGGCAAACTAGAATCTGTGCTGTTGACTTATTCTCATGGTTGTCATTCATGTCCAGTTTGGGAAATAAAAGGTTTCTCTGGGAAGAGACAAGCCTAGCTTGGAGAGGTTGCTGTACTTGTCAGTACAGTCTGGATTTTGTCTCTCTTTATGGGGGGGACAGAGTGTCCCTCTGTGATGTATCTGAGAGGTGTTTGTTGCATTTGTGACAACCTAATCGGTATTGGCATTATTCATAAATGTTAAATTTTGTTGTTAAATATCAAAATTCACTAATGTTAAATGTGTAATGATAAAGATTGTTTTGCCCGTAATTGTTCAAAGACAACTTTTTTTTGTTG
This sequence comes from Haemorhous mexicanus, assembly GCF_027477595.1. Lineage (NCBI taxonomy): Eukaryota > Metazoa > Chordata > Aves > Passeriformes > Fringillidae > Haemorhous > Haemorhous mexicanus. Next base: position 63,611,674 of record NC_082343.1, read on the forward strand.
TTAAGTCCTTATAATATGCACTGGAGACTAACTCAAGAGTTAGTTAGCTCGGTGTTAAATGGAACATTAACTGTTCTACCAGTCAGACTCCTAAAAAATGGGATCTCTGGTCTTCAGCAGTGGATGTAAAGGGTCTGTGAAGAAGGTGAGGGTAGTGTCTGGGTGGATATAGTAGCACGCTTTTTGAATATGGCATTCTTAACTAATAACTTTGCTACAAAATTCCTTCTTGAGTTACAGTTTTAGACTGTCATAATCTGGAATATGTTTGGAAGGTTAAAGCTGGTTCTAGATCGTTTAAGAGATAGGTTTTACAATATTGTCTGCGAGTGCTAAGTAAGGCATTATTTTAATGCTTCTGGGCATTTTCTCACCCTTCCTTTTTAATTAATTAATTTTTGTTGGCCATTAATTCTATGTTGATCCCTTTGTTCAAGTCATGGAAGGAGGATGAGACCAGTAGAATTTATTTAAATTACTTTTAATGTTCCCATTACCGTCAATATAATAGCTGTATGCTTTATGAAAGCTATGAAATTTGATGCAATAAAATTTTTTAAAGAAGGTTTGTGGGATTTAATAATTTCTCTCAGACAATATCTGCAAATGAGCAGTAGAATGCATGGCAGAGGAAGAGAAATAGTGTTGAGAATAATGCAGAGTAATGAATTTTGAAATCTCTCATGTTACAAATGAAAAGTGTCTCTTGGAGGTAACAGAAAACATGAAATTGTAAGTGCTTACAAGCTGTGGTTACAAACTTTGAAATTTAGGGGAATAGCAGTTTATCTCTTTTTGAAAAGTAGTCACTTTAAAGTACCTAATTCTGATCAATAGGCTAATACTGTGCTTCGCTGCCGACAACTACTCTTTCTTTTGGGTCTGCAGTGGGAAAACCTCTAACTGGGAGCAGTGAAGAAGTAATCTTCCTCTTCACTGACTGCTACACTTTATCTGTGGAAGAAACCCTTTGAGAACTTGCTTTTATATGTTCCTCTTGATTTTTCTCTGTCCTTTCACTCTTCCATTTGGCTTTTGTTCTTGCCAATAGTGAAGTAAAGTTTGGAAGTTACCACGTTTCATAACTTCCTAGCACTAGTACAAAGTCTGAGGACTTCTACTGTGAGCGGTGGTCAAAGTAAAGATAAAGAGAGAACCTTAATTATGTAACTACTATGTTTTGTCACAGATTTAATCCTGGAACTTGTTTAAACTTTCAAATATTTCTAACAAAGCAATTTGTGAGGGAGTTTGTGTGCATGCTTTTTTTGTTTCTGTAGAGTTGTAAATGTGAATGGCATTTCCTACAAAAAAAGTGTCTGATTTCCCTTCTCTAAAAAGCTTATGAACTGTAGCACAAGAGAAACTCTGGAGCAGTAGCTTAAATCAAGGAGATAAAAGAATGAACAGGAAAAAAAGTATAATTGCATCTGAGTTGAGATGAAATTCCTTATTTTAATCTCAGATTTTTAAGGTATTTTTAATCAAAGCTTAGTAGAAAACCTGCCTATTTTAAGTAGCAATTTTTATGGGAAACAGGATAGCTGAAAATAGAGCAGGCTATGAGTGCATAATTTGTTATATCATGTGCAAGCACATATGAATGGAATAACATAAATTAGTAGAGGAGGCAAAAGTGCCATTTTTCATAGAGATTGAATTTACAGGACAGCATTGACATTGTAAACATTTTAGCAGAGGTCAGTGTTAGCCAAGCAGTGATTTATAGGGAATGGCATAATTTTTTTTGGTCAACACACAAAGTAAGGTTTAATTTCCATCTGTATTTGCTTATTACTTGCTAGGGTTTCTTTGACTCCCTCCTGGTCCCTCACCCCTCCCCCCACCCCACAAGCATTCCAAAGATAGCCCAGAAATACTCTTGGGTAAAATCAACTTGAAGGCTCTGGAGCGCTTGTTGTAAGGAAGAGATTAGATTTGTTTGGACAGGAATGTAGAGTTGAGTTGCTCATAGCGTGGTGTCACGCAAGTGCATGTAAATTGTTCTAACAAACAAAGTTGGACAAATTTTATTTTACATGTGATGTTGTTACAAGATCTCTTTCCATAAGTAGCCTATGTCTGAGATAGCGGAAAGCATCAATTTCAGATGCTTGTAAGCCACATTTGTAAATTACAGAAGTTGTGTGTGGGTGGCTTATTTTGTATGTTTGTTTTCTTTTGGGTTCTGTTTCCTCTTTTGTTTTGTTATGAGAATCATGGTTAATTTTTTTAAGAAAAAAAGTTGTGTAATTATATGTGCACTATATATAAATACAGCATTAACCTGACGTTTAACCACAAAATCAATATGTTTTGCCAGATGTTAAAGTAATATTATTTTTGCAGGCATTGCACATGTGAGTGCTATGTTTTTTTGTTGAGATAGAGTCTTGGGTGGTAGTCATAGGTACAATTAGGTACAACCACAAGAAATGCACAAAACCCAACATAATTTTTCTGATACAAACCCCTACATTTTTGTATATTAAGTTTTTGACTGAACTTTAATTTGTCTTGGAATTTCAAGCCTCATATGCATGGCAATTTTCTTTAAAGCTGTGTCCAACTTATTTGCAGAAGCAAATCCCTTTTTTCAGTAACCAGTGACCAGGAAGTAAAATGAAAAAAATCATTGAAGAAGAAGCTTTAAGAAAAGACTTGAGATGAGTGATTTGCTTCTCCCTACCTTGCACAAAAGTGTCTTTTTCTTCTCAATCAATTTAATTGTGGGCATAAAGAAATTTTTGGCATTCCCAAATTCTCTTTAAACTGTCTTTTCCTAACTAGCTGGGACCTTTCTGAATGATGGATGGGGGAGGCCTTGACTGCTACAGAGGGGTTTAAACTTTCTGCTGGTAGAGCTCACGTAGCCAGGAAGCTGACTGAAAGCTGTAGGTGTTGGCAGTGTATGGTATTTCCTTCTGGTACTGCAACCCATGAAGACCCTGTTCTCTAGGGGATGCCTTCAGGAAGGCAGGAGACAAGAAGAGATAGTGGATGGATAAATATCCAGGTGACCTCTCCTCAGCTTGCAGGCTCTCAGGCTTGCTGTGGAGCAGGCATTTTGTAGATACCTGATGGCTTATTTTTTTGACACAGACAACGCTGCTTCGTTTCTTCTCATTTCACTAAAAACTAATACGGTCTGGGAGAAGCTGCTGTTGGACGCTCCGTTGGCTTGAGCTTGTCATACTCTTTGTTTTCAGGTCTCCTCAGTTTTTTGGTTTTTCCTTCTGCCTTGATCCACCCTTTATTTCCCCATTTGGTTGATGGAAGGAAAAGAAGCTTTAAAAAAAAAGGGGGGGAGAAAAAACCCTCTCATTTCCTATATTTTTCCAGTTTATTTTTTTCTTTCTTTGTAGTTTGTTTGGGCATTTTTGTTTATTTGTTTAGTTTTGTTTTGGTTTTCCCTGCCAGTGAGTTTCTCTCGAGGCCACTTCTAACAACCGCCCTTCTCCCGGCTTTCCCAGCAGCTTCCGGAGCCGTTCCGGGCTCTGCGGGCCGGGAGGGGCCAGGAGGTGGCGGCAGAGAACTCGCCGGAGCCGCGGGCTGGCGCGGCTCGAACCCCGCGGCCGCGGAGCTGCGGCCGGAGCGCGGAGCGCGGCCCCGGGTCAGCGCCGGGATCCGCGCCCTCCCGGCCGCCCCGGGAGCCCGTGTTGAACGCAGGCTTTTTGTTTGGTTGGCTTTTTGTTTGTGGGTTTTATTTTATTTTATTTTAAGATTTTACTAGCACAAACTAGGGAGAAGAGAGGCAGCGCAGCAATATGTGCATCTACACGTTAATAAATGTCTTCCTCCTAACCCAGAGTACAGCCTAGACAAACAGTGGTTGGCTTATTTAAGGTTTTGTGAACTTTTCCTGTCCTAAATTCCTGGTCTGTTGTCATCTATTCCTCATCTTGCAAAATTGGAATGGTTTGAGTTTTGTTTAACCAGCCATCCTCTATTCCCACAGGTTTGTATAAATTCATGAGTTGGAGGTGTGAAACTGGAGAAATGTTAAAAGTTAAGGAAAACCCATTAGTTTTATTGGAAAGCTGAAACAGTTGGGAGTTTGAATGAGCAATCGTAGCAGTGAAGTACCTCCTCTCCTCCCACTTCTGTCTTCATGCTGTCACGAAAATGTAAATTCTATTTGACCAATTTAGAAACCTGTGCAAGTAACTTGTGCCATATGAGTACTAGTTCTCACAGCCTGTCTTTCCCAAGCTCACAGCCTGTTTGGGAAGGGCCGTTCTGCACACTGGTACAGGTGGAGATCCCTTGGCTGGTACATCTGACATGTGCCTGGTAGCAGAGAGCGCCACACTCTGTTTTTGAATTCTGTCTGGAGATGGGCACAGGGAATGAGACATTGGTGGTCTAGGGCTGTGTGCAGGATGCTCACAGCTTTTGCAAGGGCCAGTGACTTAGGTGTGTCCCCCTACACCTCCAAAGTGTGTGGGGGGACCTCCTCAGCCTTTGGTGTGTGAACTGTGAGAGGATTCCCTCCAGCTGCCCAGATACTTTTAAATTATCTTAACTCTGTGGGGCCACCTACACTAATTTTTAGGGCATTTTACTTATCAAATTCTGTATTTTACAATCTATTTGTGAAACGATGTAAACAAACAGTATCTTCCGTGCTAACTTGAATAGAAGCATTAGTTGTACATATTGAGCCGATTTCTTTTCGACTTCTAGGACTTTGAAAATAGTTTGCTATTTGAAGTTATAATTAGCATAACTTGCTTTTTAATAACTGTGATGTCTTATGTTTTCTGCCATCTGTATCCAGTGTTGAATTGCTTCCACCTTAGAACAAAGCAGTTCAGTTTTTGTAGTTTCCCTTTCCTGCTCCCTTCCTTCCATTTTGAAGTTTTGAAATGCTCTGAAAGGCTCTCCTGGAAAATCAATTTGCTGTTTGTGTTGGTTTAATGCTTAACACTCACTGTGTGTCCTTTGTACCCACAGCTGTGGAATGCTCTGCTGCAGTTGAATTTGTGCATTTTCTGACATGTAAAATACAGTGAGAAACTTCCTTATGAGAGGAAGGGATTTAGGTTCATTTTCAGGGTTTAATATTTTTGAAAGTATGTTTCAGGATTAACAATTCTGTGCACAAATATTTATGTCCAATCTTGTACAACTGTTCTGATTTTGCATTTTGATAATTATTTTATATTCCTCTTAGTAAACCTGCAACCACTTTGGATTTTAGAACAGAAGTGCTACTACATTTATATTACTACCTGCCACCTCTGTTAAGGGGAAACCCAAGGTAGGAAGGAGTAGAAGTTGCAGTGTGCTAAGTATTGTAAAAGTTAAGTGATAGAGTTTATTTTCTTGATTGTTATTTCTGTTGTTTGTTTTCTACACTGTAGGGAAGAGCGAGCTATTGTCCCAGGATCACATTAATTAATACCTCTTATACTTTGTGTGGTACAGCAAGACTGACGGGCCTCTTTGTGAACTTGCTGTTTATCTCTATTATGTCTTTTCAGGTGACTTACCCGTGTAGAATCCACTTTGTCAGGAGGAGAAAAGGAAGCTGAGGGAGGCAGTGGGAATATTGCATAGATATTTTGGGTTGCAGTCACTATTTAGGATAAAAAAATCTCCAAGATTTTTTAGGGGCTTATCCTCCCTGCGGTAAACTTGTTTCAGAAAGCAGAAATCATATAACAGTTAATTTTTTTTTTCTGTAATTTCCAAACTTCCAAGTTTCTAGCAGTTTCTAAATATGAATCTTGCTGATAATTTCACAAGGACCGTCAATTGCTTTGAAGTAGTTACTGTCCTTTTACAGTTAGCAAAAATAGCAATAAGCTAGGAGACAACAGGAGAAGAAAACCTTTTAGTTTTTTGCACGTATCTCAGGACTAGCTGAGTATGTGACTGTGAGGAACAAATGCCTAGTGGCAAGGCTTTGAAGAATATTGTAAGAGACGTTAGTTAATTTAAATTGGAATTTAATTTGGCAATAGATAAGGGATATTTGCAACATGTTTATAAAGAAGAAGACAAGCTTTCTTTACAGGTATGCCAAATTTCAAGAAGGGAAATTAAAATTAGTTTTAATAAAAGTGGAAAAAATCTGAATACTGACTGTGGCTCTAGTTGTAAATCCTTTAAGGGATTTAGTGAAGTTGCTAAAAATGGGAGTCATGCATTTAAGCTGCTGGAAAGAATTCTGTGGGTCTGAGAGTCTCCTGAGTGCTCCGAACCCCAATGAAATTTACAGGGTAGAAGCAGAGCCCGTGGTGGCAATGCTGCCCAACAGAGAATTCTTAGTAACAAATTTTGAACTGTGGACTATTATCAGTGGCTGCTAAAAAAAAGGAAGAGTTTACTTTTGAGATAAGACTGGAACATTTCCAAAAACTCAAGGTGTGGGAGCATGTGTGTGTGTATAAATGTACTGTAGACATTAGTTGGTTTCAGTACTGGCTCTTGTCATTGAATTGGGCAACTTCTGAAATGTTGTTTTTTTTTTTTTTTTGTCTTGATGCTGGTACTTACTGTCTTTTTCAAGGGTTGTATCAGGAGAGGATTTCAGCCAGTGCATGCAAGAGGTCGTAGGGTACAAACAGAACAAATGTGTGGCATTGAGACGCAGAGCTGCATGCTAATAAGGGCAAGCCTGGACTTTGAAGGACTGTGTTTGTGACCTCTGATGTGCCTGCAGGGAGACACTACACAGACTTGTGCAGTGTTTCCAACTAATCAGGTCTGTGCAATAATACCTCTAAAGCATTATAGTGTTGGAGTGAGCCTGCCTGGATGTTTCAGTCCACAAATACCTCGTCAGCATTGTCTAGTGGTGCTCTGGAGAAAAACAGGTTCAGGCTGACAGCAATTATAATATAGTTAACAAGGAGGGTGCAGCTTAAACTCAGACCTTGAGGGTAGAGTCCACTGTAATAGGATTTTCAAAGTATGTCAGAAGATATGAGATGAAAAGATATGCTATTGATAGAGGCTTTCATAGCAGCTAATCAAAGGAGGTAGTTACCGTGAAGAGCAGCTGCTTATACAGAGTGCTTTCAAAGACAAATGAAGAGGTTGAACTCTGCAGTGAAGGGCAGTGCTGCACTATCCTTTAAGAGGGGAAGGTGACTCTTTAACACATCAACTGTCCTTCTGGAGTCAGAGAGTGAAGAAAAAGTATTAAACCAAAGATGGCCTACTTTAGTCGTTTTCACTGTATTCACATGTTCTTCTGAGACTTTGATGTCTTTTGGCAGTGGACTGATAGAGAGCTGAGTAGCATTGTACTGAAGGCATGCAAGGAGCAAAATATTTACCAGTTTTTCATTTATTCAGATTTGGAATACTCTTAAAAGTGCTTTGATAATGGGGGGAGGGGAGTGAAGCAACAACTCAGGTTATCTTTGTGTGTTCAATGGTTTAATTTTTTTGGCATGACATGAATAACATTTTTGTTTTGCTTTTAAAAAAAAGGTTTTATGATATGTCCCACCTTTTTGATTCCTGTAAACTGAGTTGCTGGAGTTTCTTTTTATCATCACTCTTGTATGTCTCAGTCTTACCACTCAATATGAGAAAGGGTTTTTTTTCCCATAAACCTGGGGACAATATGTAGTTAGCAGCCTCACACATCTGTGTGTTTCAAAGCCTTAACGGCAAAGTGGCTGACTTCTGACTTCGAGGAGGGGAACACTGAAAGACTTTTAACCCCTGAAGGGAGTTTTCATGGCAGCATTTGCTGTACTGTTAGTCCACTTGTAGTCACCAGTGCTATCTTCAAGTCTGCTGAAAACGGGTTGCACTAATTTTAATGAGACATAAGTTAAACGGGCCAAAGTTATACCTGAAACCAGTTGTGGAACACTTGGAGACCTGTGTCCAGTCTCCTAGAAAATGAAGAATTAAGTTTATGTTATCTGTAGAGGACGCTTTTCCTGTGGTGCCTGGGGTCCCAATGGAGTCATACTTCAGTTACATATTTAAGTGAAATACAGCTGCAGATCTTTTTGGAGTTCAGCTGTGCAGCAACAATGAGAAGCAGCAATTGATGATAGTGTCTGTTCAGGGTAGTGATAACTTGACACCTCTGGGGAGAAGGCCCAGAGCAGGTTGGTGCAGTGCAGTCCTAGAAGAGTTACCCTTTGTACATTTGGTGGCAGCCTGTGCATTTATCTGTCACTTCAACTACCCTTTCAGTGAAAAAAAGTAGTTTGTTGTTTTTGAGGAAATATTTTCAACCTAGCTTCAAAATTATTGCCACTTGGGTAAAAGCCTTGACTGCCTAAAGCTGGCTCTCATTTTTGGGTTGCCTACTGTTTTACTTGCCAAATATATTCAGGAGTGTACGCTGAAGTTTATAATGCAGTCTATAAAGCAGAATTACCCTATCCTGTGGCTGGTCGTGTTGTGTTTTTCTGTGGTTAGGACAGTGTCTGCATTGGTGGAGTGTGCTGTCTAGTTGGTTTTCTTCAAAGGAGAAGAAATCAATGGAATTAGGAGGGAAATGGTAGCCACCTTCAGATAAGAATTTCTTAGAAGAAATTTCTTTCAGATGCTTGTTGCATGTAGCAGAACATGTGGAAATACCAGGCCCATTTCAATGTTGGCTGATAGCATGCATCAGCATAAGAAAGAATTCTTGAAATTCGTCTGCTGGTCACAGTGAAGATATAAAAAAAATGATGCTTAGTAGCCAAGCAACATAAATTTGACCTTCTGTTATTTGTACTTTGACCTATTATATAAACTATTTGATTGTAGTAGGAAATGAAGTAAAGTTTTTTAAAACTTAATCCCAAAGACCCTAGGCATTTTCCAAAGACAATCTTTAAGGATTGTCAGTAGTATTTGTTTCTGTCACCTGATATTGGAAGCAATATAATGAAATAGCTGAAAACTTTATATATTTTCTGTGATCTGCAATGTCTCAGACCATGGAAATATCAAGAGATTTGTGTTAATGTTACTACCCTTTGAAAAGGGCAAGTGATCAACTTAAATTTAAAACATAGGGAGCTGACAATATTTTTGAACTTGGACCAAGAATCTTGTGTAGTTGACACTGTAATGCACTGTCTACAAATTAATGGAAAACAAGAATTACTGGTGTTTGTTTTCCCCCCAGAAAATAAAAATGTTGTATACCACACAGTACAGGAAAGCACGCTATAGAGTAGGAAACATTTCATTGTGATATACAGGAGATTATTTTTTTGGTCAGTTTTAAGTATATGTAAATATAGAGGTGTGCAGTAAGTTGTATGCATCCTGGAATTGAAAGACTTTTGTTAGTTCAGACATACCAGTTACTTTTGCAATTGAGAGGAGACCTTCCAGTTGCAGCTTTTAACCATCTTTTAAAATGCAAGTGAAATGGGAAGGGATAGAAAATTTGATGATTGACCAAATACTACTTTATAATATTATTATGTGCTAATGTTAGGATCTTATATGTTCAGGTTTTGGGTGCTGTCTAAAAAGTTCATTTAATCTGGGAAAAATTTTTGTCTTGGGAAATACTTTATTCTGTATTTGAATACTAGTTTTTCTAACTTGTCTTGTACTTTTCTACCCTGAATGCATCAGTCAAATGTTTTTGTAAGTACGTTGAAACAGACAGCAGCCTTTTGTATCTATAGATTAAGGCTGAGCTTTAAATTGTTGATTTAAGTTGTAGCTCTGAACAGATTATTTTTTTCATCTTTAAAACAAACCAAAAAGCCCGAAAACCTATAAGAATTGAAATGCCTCAGCAGTTATGTTTGTCACTGTAGGCTGTACATCTTCAGCATCTTCAGATATGTAGGTGTCAAGATAAGAAAATTACATTCCCTTGTACCTTCATTTAGTGAAATCCCCTTTTTTCCCTCATGTTTACCTTTGGCCTTCACTCAGCCCCTCCCCCAGGTTGGTCTCTGTTCATTCAGATAATATGTAGAATTAATCACTGTGTGCAGATTTGCAGAGAGCATTCTAGTTGTGATGAAGCAGTGGACATTCTTCATGTAGAAAAATGTGAAGGAGGAGGACACCTAGAAAAAAATTCTCTTTCAGTTTTAAAATCAAGTTTTATATTCAAGTCATCTTCAAACCAGGTTGAGGTTCTTAATTGTTCTCACTGAATTTTATTTAATTATGTTAATCAAGGAATAGCTGAAGAGTAGCTAACTATTAAGCTATTCCTAATGGCTCTTCTATTAATAGCTAAGGGCTAACATAGCAGTTAGCTCACTGCTGTCTTTTTTCCTTGCCAAACTATGTCTCTTTTCCCTTGTTTCTTTTGCACTGTATACTGCTGATCCCACTGACTGAAGATGCTAACAGGGAGTAAAGCATTTCCCGCCAGTTATTCATAGCACTGGTATAATGATATATTTGTTTTATGCAATATGCTTCTAGCTGTGTTTAACTTTCCCCTATTTCTAGAGATAGTGTTTAGAACATTTTAAATGAGCTTAGAATCAGGTTTCTTCCTCCAACATAGTATGACCAAACCAATTAAAATTAGCAGAATGTGTTCCAATAAACTGAAACACCTGTGGCAATTGCCTGAGCATGTAGATATAATTCTCCCCTCTAACTACAAAAGATATAGGTCCGAAATGTACTTAAATACACCATGTCCATGATTCATGTGTCTGATATAAAATGGAGAAAACATAAACTGAGAAATGTTGTTGATTGTCCTATCAAATAATAAATTTTCACTTATTTATTTCCTTGTTGTTTAGTGAGTCAGATTCTTTTTTTCTGCTCAGGCTAAAAGCTTAGGAGGTTGAAGAATTATCTCTCAGTATACCATTAATGGGCTTGTCCTTGGTATGGATGCTTTAAAAATGCATTTTTAAAATTCATGGAATCTTCAATACAGCACTGCTGCTGTTGAACTCATAATTTAGCAGGAGTTAGGAACTTCACACATTCTGTCACCCATGCAGTTAAAGCTTTTGATACTTGGCTTATCTGAGCCAGGAAGTTGTCTGTTTCCATTTGTAAAATAGATGTGACCAAAGGTGGTCTTTTAGGGAAAGGTTAAAAGTTCCTTGCATTAGGAAGTGTGGCACCCTTCCATACAGATGTAATATTTTCTGAAAGGAATTTATTTATATATATATATATATATATATATATATATATATATATATATATATATATATATATATATATATTTTTATATATATATATATATATATATATATATATATATATATGCTTCTGGTGGAATCCTCAGGGAGGCTGAAATCTACCTATTCTCGTGATGGATTAAAAAAGAGCCAGGGAGAGTAGTCTGGCTGCTGTTTATCACAGTTGGGTGAATACAATCTCCAGCTGTTAGTTCCACCTTCCAACTCTCAAATCCTTTAGTTCTACCTTTCTGCTCTTTCACTAAGCCTATGAAATATAGATTTAAAAAATAGTTAACCTGTTTTGTTTTTTGAAAAGAAAATCTGGCATAGGGAACACTCACACTTTTTTTTATTTTTGTGGAATAGATTAGGAAATGGAATTTAAGTGGTTTACTAGCAGTGAGGCAAAGGCCAGTGATGAAAGCAGGATGGACAGTCTACAATGCAGGTGAATGGGGAGACAGGTATGCTGAATTCAGACCACCTTCCTAACTATCTCTTCCTGGAGACATCTAATCCCAGTGATTGTATTTTGGATTATTTTACTGTTCTGTACTTGCCTTTACAGGACTTGTGTTTTTTCCTTAATGAAGAGCATGAAAGAACTTGTAGGGCTACAAAAGGAAAGATTTATATCATTTGTAAGTAGATCTTTCCTCTTTATAATGGCAACAACTCCAACACAGGAAATTTTATGGGAGTGGTAAGTTTACTGGGGACATGGTGGTACTGGTAGAGGAGGATCCTGAAGGATGTTTCCAGTTCTTGTTGTGTAATAAAAACTTGCTGTATGCACATACTGTATGTATTGCTGCCAGAAGGGGAAGGTTTTGACTTCTGTTCTACTCATTTGTGTCGTTTCTCTTATGCCAGTGGAAGGATGAGTGGCAGGATGAGTGGCCCTGTCCTCAGACACTTTTTCAGGGGCAGTACCTGCTTATGCTCACTGGCTTCACCAGAACTAATGCAGCTTTAGCATAGATCTTGACAGGCTTGAATGCTTGTCAGTGTTGTTTTCCTTTTATTCAAATTTGGCATCTAATGCATTCAAAGACATGCTGGCAGATCACCTAATTGAAAGTTTTGTATTTGCTTGGTTAGAAAGATTTGCTGAAATAGGATATGCTTGACAGATTGGTTGCAGACCTCCTAGGGGGAGAGATGCCATTATCAGTGGTTTAAATGCCAGATTGTAGGAGTGTACAGCATAGTTGTAAATATGGATATATTTTCATCACATCTCAGATTAAAAATGATTTTAGCTGTGGTCTCACTCAGAAAATAAAAAAAAGAAGATATTGGCACTTTTCTGATAAAATGGGCTGTGTAATTATTTAGATCTGTAATAATTTTTAACTTTACCCTGTGTTATTTCCATTGGCCATTTTGTGCTCTGGAGAAGTATTGTGAACTGGTAGTCAGAAGTCATAGACAGGGCATTTAAACCTCTCTTATTCATGATCTGCTGTCACACAAAATATTGTCTAAATTTATCTGATTGCTCCTCAGTTTTGTGGCTTCAAGGAAGTTGGGGAATTGATTGAGGAATAAGACAAGTACTCTGGAAAAGAATCTTTGTAAGGCAAACCTGCTGTTTTTGCAGACTGCAGGTATTTCACTTTTGCTACATAGGCTCAAAGGAGAATTGGTGTGTGATGCTCAGCTTGACAGCCAATTATGTGCTCTTGTGGGATTGCTAAGTGAAATTGGCTAATTGATAATGAGGCTACTTATTCTTCCTTGTACTTTACAGTTTCTTTGTAATAACTATTGCAAGAGGTTTAGGACATGTCATAGTCTTAATGAATGTAGATAAATAAAAAGGTACTTAAAGTCTTGCTTTGGCTTCAGAAAGGAATTTTTCAGTGATCAGGGATGTAGGAACAGGGTGTGAAAGTTATTTTGTAGTAGTCTGAGACTTATTTTTAATAATCAAAAACAACTAGACAAAACTATTCTGAATTCCTGTGAAATTTTACTTGCAGTAAACTATCACGAAGGCTTTATTTCTGTGATTCAGGTAATGGGATGTTGGGCTTTTTAATTTGAGTTCACAAGTGCTTATGTGGTTGTGGTTCAGTAGCCAAAACAGTGACACATGATGGGGGAAATGAGATAATGCAACATCCCAGAATGGTTAATCCAAATTTATGTTCAATTGCAGAAGAATGGAAGAGCAAATATACACAGAGAGGATGAATCATTATCTTGGTTTTGTAAATAACCCTTTCCCAGAAGTGGTATTAACATGGTCATGCATGGGGCTTTTGTCTCGGGGAGTTCCCATGTAGGTTTAGATTTTAAGGGATAAATGAAAGAATCTGGCTGTCACCCTCATGACTGGGGGAACTAAATTACAAATAAAAATGCTGCTTGCATAAACAAAACCATTTGGATGCTAGTGGATCATGAGATGTCCAACTTTATAATAAACTTTCATAATAAAAATAAATCAGGATTCAAATTCATATTAGATTTTTCATATGCCACCTACCATGAACTATTAAAACTTGATGGTTTTCCTGTAGTTTTCTTTTTTTTGAGCCCAGAAGGAGAAAGCAATTAATGATCATGTGGTGTCAAAAAGTCCAAAGCAGTTGTGGAACAGTTATCTGTGAACATGTTTAGAGAGTGAAAAGTAGCTAGTGTTGACTCACAGATAGCACAATTGCCTCACACATAGCATAATTTCCCTTTCTTTTTTTATTCCCTCAGGCCTTGCAAAATTGTTTTGTATCTTGAAACATGTTTAATGGAGCTATTAAGAGGTAATGTGTTATGTTTAGGAGCTGCACTGCTATCATGGGATACCACCAATGAACCAAATCACTGAGATCATGGTACAGTTCTAAATATTTAAAAACAACTTCTAATGGCATTTTTTAAAAATTGAGATGATTTAATATATAGATGATCTTATTGTGATGAAATGTCAGTTTGAGACTTTTTTGATTAATTTAGGCTGTTCAAATCACAGGATTTAAAAAAAAAATTAAAGTATTCTGGCTGTCACTGTTGAATTAATACTTCAGGTATTGCAGGTGGTTAGATCTAGTAAACTGTGGTGGTAGTACTACATACAGCGTTCTTTATCGTTGATGTCATTTTGGAAAAAGGAAAGAAATTCTGAATGTTTAATTCTTAAGAAAGTAAGGCTGGTGTGGGATGCATTTGATGTGTAACTCTACACAGAATATGAGCAGGTTAGGCTGTGTCCAATCTATTTAAATGTTCATGGTGATTTCTGTTTTGGAGGGTTTGTGTTGTCCTGACTGTCTCTGCTTTCAGTACCCAGGCAGGGAAGTGCAGGTCAGCACAGTTTTTCTTGCTAAGTAGGCTTGGATGAAAAACATGTAAGGCTTTCTAGCCATTTTTTTGGTGGTCCTAAGGGCTGAGAGGTGGTGCAATGGGAGAGGGCAGCATCTGCCATGCCCCTGCATTCTCTTATGCTTCCCTCAGATGAAATGAACAGTAAAATTAGGGGTTGTATCCTCTTCCTTCTTAGTAGTGGTTTGTGTCCAACTTCCCTGTGCAGATAAAGGTGTAGGTATTTGAGCAAGCTGTTACGGGCTGAGGTAGGGCATGAACTTCAAGCATGCCAATGACTAGCAATTGGATACCCTTGTGTATCCTGTGGTGCTTGTGGAAAGAACCTAGTGCCTAAGTTATGTTGAAAAAGGATTTAAGGGATAGTCAAGGAAGCAGGAAGAGAAGAACTGGGAATTGTTTCTTTCCTTTTAATGTTGCACAAGGCTGAAGTGGAGCTACCGAGTAACAGCAGCAAGGAATGAGAGACTGTCCTCATTCTTGATTCTGTGTAAGGGGTAATGTTTGTACCCACAATTACTTCTGTTGTGAAATGAAGGTTATTTCAAACAGCAGGATTAAAACCAGGACACTTTTGATTCTTCCATAAGCAAATACAAAATTATATTGCCTTTGCAGTCTATGAAGGAAATGGTTTGGAGGTCTGTAAGGCAGGATAACCTGAATAAAATATCTTTAAAGTTCTCTGGAATGCATTGAATATAGGGGGAAAAAAATAGTTTGAGTTTGTGATAGCTATAGGTGTCTATAGAAAGACTTATGACTGTGTTCTTGTACTGAAAATAGGCAGGCATGAGGTGTTTTTCAGATTACAAAACTGGCCCGTAGAACGCTGAGAAAATAACTAAGTGATCATGAACGCATGTTGTTCCTAGATGCCTGTAATCTGCCCTGTGACTGGGCAGTGTGTTAGGATAAGCTAACTCCAGGAGCTCTGCTTCCTCATATGTAAGGAAATGCAAACTGTGGAGAAATAAGCCTGGTGTTGGTAGCAGAAATGTGTGAGTTAAAAAATAAAAATCAGACTCATGAGCAACCTGTAACATGTATGAAAAGTTTGGTGTTAAAGTGTCTTGGTGTAGCTATATCTGTGATGTAAATTTAAGCCTCTCGGAAGATAATTTAAAACTGCCTTGTATCTGGACAGTATTTCATTTCAGGATCTGCTTTTAGAGTATAAATTCAAATATTTTTGTCATGATTCTCATGTTATTTTTCCATCAGGCTATTGAAAGATGGTTTTGACTGTTTCTTGGAAGAGGCTACACTGTGCTAAGCTGTCATGATTTTTTTTTCTTGTTTTGTTATCCCTCCGCTCAACAGTTTAAACTTTCAGAACAGTTAAAGACAAATTTTTCAGGGGGCCTTTCTGAGCCAGGATGTGTTACTAGATTAGTTTAACTGCCATCAGGCTACCAAATCTGTTTCGCTATGGTATGTACATTTGACTGTTGCAAGAAAAGTCAGTTTTGTTTTCTTCAGAATATCTTTTAATACCCAGGAGTTATGGTACTGCTGCCAGTAGGAAAAGTTTAGAAAACTTTTTCTATGTAGAAACTTAAGCTAACCTCAGAGAGCAATAGCAAATTGAATGATTTTTCATTGCTGTTTGTTAACAATGCCATCTTCCCTTTCTTTACTGCTCTCCAGTTCATTTTATGTTGCTTATATGAAGTTGGTGCCTTCTGCTTTGTCTTAGTTGACACTTTACCGAAACTACTGACTAGTAGCTAAGATCACTGTTGTTTTTCAGATATGAAAATGGAATGGGATAGGCATTTGTACAATAAGTGTTTGAATTCTGTTAAGGACTTTTGAGTGTTCCCTTGTGTTTTGCCTTGAAAACTACAGTTATTTATGGTACCCTTTGTGAAAGGAATATTTCTGAATGATTTGGGGATGTGCTAGCAGGCAGATAGTGAAAATTTGCCACTGAAATGGTCAGAAGTTTAATTTATATGCAGGATCTTGAAAAGCATCAAGCCTTATAATGCTTTGACTGCTGGTATACTTCTCTAGTTTTCTGTTTTCTGGTTTCTTACAGTGTTCATGTGCAGTTGAAATATTTTGCCTGCTTTAGGAGTTTACAGTTTAGCTTTAAATAACTTCAAATGTTAGTGGATCCTTTGATACTTCAGAAGTGCAAGATTAAGTGCTGTATGTGATACAATGGTACTACGTGCCAGGGAGGTAATGAAATACTAAAGAGGTGCTCAGCATTCCATGTATACTTACTTAATCTGACTGTGTGACTGCCAGATGTTTCAAGGGAGACATCTTTCAGAAGTCTGACTCTTCCAGTGAGCTTCTGGGGTGAGGGAAATGGTCTACATCATTAACCTTTGATTGTATGTATTGCGCTTGACACAACAAGGCAATTAAGTTATTGACAATGCTTTTTTAATGCCAAAGTTGTATGCCATTCAGAAACAATCCCCCTTTCTTTGGTGATATAGATATGTTTCTTTGCAAGTAAGTTCAAGACTGGCAGTCCACAGTTCTTTCTGTCTGTAGGAATTTAGGGAAATTCTGGGGGGTGCATGCTGGCATTATACTGCACTTGGCCAACAGGAGGTAAATAACAGTTAGAAGGAAGAGTGGTTTTATAGTCATAAAAAGCAGGGGTGGTAATTTTCATGCTATGTGTAACAGAAGGTGCTTAATTAGGTTGCAAGTTTGCAGTGGGGTTTTTTGGCAATTTGTTTCTCATCAAGTCATAAATCCCTCTCTTCATATAAAACTAAAGCTATCTTTGTTTGTGGTTTAATGAGCTACAGTTTATGCAATGACGAACCCATCTTCGTTCACTTATATCTGAATTACAATATAAAATTTTCCCCTCCATCCTGCATTGCCAGTATTGGGATACCTGATTTATACCAGGTATAAGTTGAAGTACAGGAGTTGTGTGTGGACTGTTTGTGGAAGCAGATAAGCAGTATGTATGGGAAAGGTGCATTGTTGCAGGGCCCTGCCTTATAAGCAAACACAGCTCTTACTTTATTAGTAAAATACAGCTACTTTGTTTACATTCACATTTTAAGCATAAAGATGTGTGTTTTAAATGACACTAAGGGAAAGTGATTGGTTGGTTAGTAGAATTTCACTTATGCTATGGAATGCACTTGTTTTTGCAAAATTTATTGTCTTTCAATTGGGGTTTGTCTGGCAGAATTTTTGGGCTTAGAGTATCAAAGTGACTTTGGAAAGGAATTGATTAATTGCTTTTCTGCAGATTGTACTTTCTGCCCTATAATTTAAGTTAACAGATTACCTGGTTAATAAAGTTACCTAGTGACTTACCCTGGCCTTGCTGTTGACTGTGAGTGAGAAGGGAACATGTTAAGTGACAGACGTCGTGCGAGATCCTCTGCTCTATGGGCTGGTGTTGATGTCTGGTACTTTTCCATGAGCTGGAAGCACAGATATGGCTGTCATAGCACTGAATGCTTGACTCTAAATTTTTATCTCCATGATAGTAAAGTGCCTCAGAGAATAGAAACAAGTACAGTGCTTCATGAAGTGTGTCTTGCACAATATATCCCTGACCTTATTGTGTAGGAGTCCCTGAATCTGAGCCAGCCCACTCCTCAGATGGTTTCCCTGAGCCGTGGCTGTACCAAGGCTTGCTCTGTTTAGGCAGGATTGGTGTAAGGCATTACTGAATTGTAGGATGAAACCTGTATGGTTTTGACCAAGCACTTACCATTTCTCTACTCACAATTACCTAATTTAAGTAACTTCTTTTTCTTTTTAGTTTTTTCCTTTTTTAAAATTTTTAAAAAAAATTTACTTGCTCCTTTTCTGAGTAGCTTTGTCACTAAAAAGGTCAAGAGGAATGCAATGATGAAAATTTTTGTATTTCTGTATGCAATATGAAGAATAGCTGTGTACTTTGCTTATAATTTCAAACTTAGAAACAAAGATATGCCTATGCATAGCATTTCATAAAAGAAAGGGCATGGTAGTTTTATTTTGCTCCCTATCCCATCCACATATCCTTGTGTTCAAATTTGTTGTGAGCCAAGGGCAGAGATACTGACTGTAATCACTTCACCTTCTCTTATTTCTCCTCCTGTGAGTCACAATTTTTTGCCTGTGACCTGTGCCCCTGCTGTTCTATAGATGGATATAAGTATCTTATTGAGCAATGTGTAAGATTAAGTATTCCCTTATTTCTGTCTCTTTCCTTTACTCCTTTACAGCTTCCACTGTGCCTTGTTTAACAGAAAAAAAAAAAAAAGGATAAAGCCCAAGCCTGTGACACAGAGCAGAAACATGAATCTATAAATAACTGTTAATAAATGTCTCTGGGTGAGCAATGCAAAGTTAAATGTCAAAGGATTTTTCTTCTCACCTTTGGCGTAATCTTAGTGGCTATCAGTAGCAGTATTTTTTCCTATTGAAAGCAGTTTCTTAACTGGAGCATGTCAGTTTACAGGGGCTTTGTATCATCTCATTAGAAAAATGGGAATGCTTCTAAGAGGGAAAGGAAATATGAAGAATCCCAGATGCAATCAAAGCTAAGAACAAGTTTTCTAACTTTAAGAAAGAGAGACAAGAGAGTTCTTACAAGTTGCAAGGATGCAGACAGGTGTTCCCTTCTTGCTGAAGCATTTCTGGCTGAAGAGGCTGATGTATGGAGCTGCTTGTAATTGCTGCCATGCAGAGGTGACTGCCCTTGTGCCTTCTGCCTCCCCCTGCTGCACATTTGCTTTTGCCCACTTGTCCAAATCTGTCGTGTCAACAGGGCTTGCCCCCCAAAGTCACTGCTTTATTTTTAGTTGGTAACTAACATATGTAAAGAATTCCAAATATCATTTTTTCATAAATGGTCTGCCTTTTTTAAAGGGCTGGTGAAAGGAAGAAAACGAGAATGATTTAGGGATCTTGTGATGATGTTTCCCAGCATGTCAGCATGAGTGGTCCATACTGGGTAGTGTGGGGTACAGCTGCCAGTTAGTGTGCTGTCTCTAGTTCTGTTGGATGGGAGAGGATATGATTGCTTTAGAGAGGTGGAGGGGGTGTTCTATTTTTCATATATGGGAGAAATCCTTCTTTTTAGTGCAAGGTTGTGTATCTCCTGGTTTCCCAAGGAAGGCTCTAACTTGAGATTTGGTGATCTCTGACCACTGTGAAGCGAGGCAGCTTGCTTGATACCACTAGGAGTAGATGCATAGATTCTGCCTCCTCCTTTGTGTGTGCGCCTGTGATTGATGGTTTTCATTGCTGATCCTGACAAGTGGCACTATTGTACTGAGGTGAGGTAGAGAGAAATTGTCAGATTGCTTAAATCCCTGTGAAGGCTGACAGCAGAACTGTGGTGGAGGAAGAGGGAATACAAATAACTGTGAGGCTGATTTCCACCTCCCTCCCCCCCTTCGTTCTGCCCAGCCCATGTCTTTTTGAGTATGAGGGTAACACAAGGCAGTTCCATGTGGGAAAGTTAAGGAATTAATGTGCCATGTCTCAGTGTTACTGTACTGGGGCTAAACAGATGGTGTAATTAGCCTACAGCGGTGAAGAGCTATTTTTCTGATAAGATAAAAGGAAGTAGTTGTAGGTGGTAGAAGTAGAGTCTCTTAAATTGGCAGGGCTTAGAATGTTTTAATACAAATGTATGAAGTGTATGGGTCTTATAGTTCCTTCCCAATTGCAGTTTTTTTTTTGTTGTTGTTGTTTTTTGGCTTTTTTTTTTTTGTTTATAAGTGGCTTATTAGGGAAAAAATATTTAGTTGAATTATTTTTCAACAATTTTAACAAGCTGATCTGGAAGAGTGAAGGAATGAAAACCAGACATTCTCTCCTCTTGGTTAGTGGTGATCGTACCTCTTTGGAGCGATGGAGGGAAAAAACATCTTCCTTCTTTGATGAGCACTTGGAAGGCTGTTGGAGGATGACGAGGGTCTGTAGGAGGTCTGTTCTTGACTGACCTCTACACATTCTGGGTTCTGAACTTGTTTGCTTTTCACCTCTGTTTCTGGGATATTTTAAAAAGGCAGGAGCAATTATAAATAAAAGTTAGAAGAAATAAACAAGACTAAATATGGCTTGCAGAGTTTGAAATAGGAAGCATCTAAATGAGAACAGTGGAAAAATGAAGGAATGGCATCAGGAAGAGAGGAAAAATGGTTATATTGGGAGAAAATACATCCACAACTGGATCAAGATTCAGTTCTTGTTCATTAGTTTGTAAGTTCTTTAAATTACTTTTGCTTGCTTATGAAAAGATGTCAGGCATAATTGCTTTTTAATTCCAGGTCTTCATGTTTTGACCCTAAATGAGTAGGATCTCATCTATCAATGACTTAGTCATTCTGATTTCTTGATAGTTTGGTTAAAAATGACTTCTTAGATATATTTGATAAAACACCTGGTATTGGTGAGTAGAAAATGTGGCAAAAGCATTTGCATTGAAGATTTATTTTTTCTGATATTTTTCTTTTTTCCCAGGAAGCAGTTAGGTTTGGTACGTTGGTTTTATTTGCCTTTGCTGATAGAGGCTGCTTTCTGTTGTGCAGTTGTAGCTTCTGCCTGTGTTCAGAGCATCTAATTTATCTGTTTACTTGAAGGAGAGAGTATATAAAGTCTCCCAATGTGCTGTGATTTTTTTTTTCCTTTTCATCAAATAGATTCCAAATATCCCTCAAATTGAAATTTGAGCCTTGTTTCACAAATCTTTTTTTCACATCCTCTTTCCTGGGAGAGGAGGTGGTTGGGGAGGGGTGTGTTTTGGTGGTGATCTGTATTAAAATACTGCTTCAGGAATATCCACAGGATTCTGACCCCCACTACTCTCCCCTTGCACCACCACCCTTGCCCCAACTTGTAGTCTGAAGGACACCAGTGGGTAATGATAATCTACAAGGTGATTTACATGCCTCCTTCAAAGAATGTACCTACATCCAAAGGGAAAGAGAGCCGGAGGGGGAGGATAAAAAATAATAAAGAAATGAAAATGGCTTATCCTAAATATTGTTTTCTTGGTAATGAATCCATTAGGGCACTAGTTTATACAGTGTGGCTTTTGGCTGTTTGTTTTTGTTTTGTTTGGCTGGTTTTTTGGGGGGAGTGGGTGTGTTGGTTGCTTTTTCTAAAAAGATTTATTAGACTTTCCATTAAAAGGGATTGAGGAAACATTGTGATAAATGATTTTCATGAAATTCCTACATTATGAACATCAATTGGGTTCCATAGTGTGAATGCAGGGCATAACTCCTTTTAGGCAGCTGCCATTGTTACAGAAATTCCCACCATCATACCCTCATTTCCTCTTGCAGCCATGGGGAATGAGGAACGAGCACACCCGAGTGGATACAACCTCTTGGCACCACTTACTAAGAATATTGCATCTAGATCTGAGTAATCCTGAACAGGCAAAGGGGCCAGAGGACCCCAGGAGCAGCCTTTGGGTTGAACTGCAGCTCCTTGCTCTTGCTTATGCCAGCTGCCTACTTCCATTGGCTTGGCTGTGCTCCCTGGGCACCTTGCTCCTGGGCAGGTGTGGCAGGTTGGAGCACTCAAAGGTAATGGGAGAAGATTTTTGAATTTACCGCTTGTCTATACTTTGACTCCATTATTCCTTCAAAAAGGACAATGGATTAAACAAATTAAGGAGGAGGAGAAAGGATAAGAATGGTATTTCAGGAGGGAAAAAAAGCACATTTTCAAGGAATTATATGTAAGGTAATGATATGTTATGGATATTTTTGAAAGTTCACTTAATTCCTGCCTTTCAAAAAGGTTTTAACACCGTAGCTGACATTTAGGTACCTAGTTTTAATCAAAGAGAGAGATGGTTGGATTTAGGTTAAATATCATTCCTGTCAGCTCCTCTTTTGGTTTAACAAGAGTCCGTGTGTGTGCATAAATACGTATGTGGGTACATATCTATTTTTAAAGTATACATACTTGTGCTCTATGTAGTGTACATATAAAAATAATTTTATGTAAATACAAATCGTGTGGGAGGATGTAAATTTCTTTTGCCTTTCTTTTGTGAGGATAAAAACTTGAGAAATAGTGATTATGTTCACTTTTATTTGTAAGAAGTCTACTGAAAAATTAAAAGATATATTTATTGCACCTTCATCTGGCACTGAGAAGGATGAAGAGCAGAGTTGTTCCCTGTCAGGTACTATCCTAACAAGTTATGGTGAATCTCAGGGAGGTTACCTGTGCCCCTCACTGCATCAGTATTGCAAACAGTCTGTTCTTAAACTGCAGAACAAATTCAGAATGCCTATCTTTTTACTAGATATGTATTAGTTGATAAAAATTTGTGTCCATCTTTCAGCTATTGAATTTTATTTTCTACTGCCCTAATGTGTGTGATTTTTTCAAGTGAAGATTTTCATGAATAAAAACATACTTTTAATTGACAAGACTGTCAGTTTTTGATCCCTTTTAGATTGGGGAAAAAAGGCATTTTTGAGCTTGAATTCTCCAATATTCAGATGTACAGGAGGATGCACAGTGGCATTACTTTTCCTGCTTGACAGTGTATGGACTAGGGTCTTGTCTTGTTGCAGACACAAATACTTTGTGGACCAGAGTAGGTTCTCTGCAACTGTGCAGCATTTCTGCTTTTGAATTATGATGTTTTCTCCACCACTGCTTGTTGAACAAGGCTGAATAAGGTTATGGAAGTTGTTTTATGTGTTGAGTTAATAAGCTCAGTGAGAGGCAAAATGCAAAGGCTGAAGAGATCAGAATCAATCCTTGGCTATTGATTAAACACACCTTGCAAACTCATCTGAGCTTAATTGAATCTCTTGATTTAAACATTATATAACTGTGGTATTTTTTATTTAGTTCAGTAAGAGACCCAGATGTCTGCATTGACAGGCTAAAAAAAATTTAGGCAAATTTTCAAGGTTGAAGTGCTCTCCTGAAGCTGATCTGTTCTGCATGTTGTCATGCCATGCTCTTTGCCCTGGCACAAATGTGAAACCAACCGTCAGCTTGTGGGGAACAAACACTCTGGCTGTCTTTTTCAAAAGACAAATCCATCACTTTGTAAATAGTACAATGTAACAAGAGTTTAGAGATACTGAAGGGCAATTCCAGAGTTGCTTTTATTTAATGTCTTTTTTTATCTTTAAATACAGGCATTATTTTGGGGAGAGTGTGTGTGTGTGTGAGATAAGTGCTGGAAACATTCACTGAAGCTGTGTATTAGCCCATTGCTGAAGACAATGCATGTCCTTTTTAGTAGCTGTTGCTTGCTCTTGAATATGTGTACAAACTAGTTTGGAACAAACATTTCTGTTGAATTACTTTTGATACATTTACCTTGTTCAGCTTCTGTATTCACTGAGTCTTCCTCCCCACTGCTCTTACTGTGAGGACAGAATTGCTGTCATGATAGCAACTTTCTAGATAAATTTATTTGCCTGTGGAGGAAGTGATTTAAACTAAGTGTGATACTTGGTGTAGTTCACAGAAATTGCTGTGTCCCTGTGCAGCTTTGCTCAGGTTTGCTGAGATGTGTTTGGAGGCCAGGGCAGCTCCAGCAAGTTGGAGGTCATCTACTGCAGCTGGCAGGTTTGGACATGCTTTTGCTAGTGTTATACAGCATCCTTACATCAGCATATGGAGAGCTGAAAATATTTAGGAGGTTTCAATTTACAGATGTAATCATTCTAAAAATCCACCAGAATTACCTACTTTGGCAGAAATTCCTCAATAGACTGGGAATAACTGCACAAAGAATATTTAAGGTATTTTTAAGAGACTTGTGATAAATTTCTCATGACTTTAAAATGTGGTTTGGACTTGAGGTGAATGTTGGCTTTTTTAGGGGTAGATACCTTATGTTCTCATTTACTCTTAAAGGTGTAACTGAAAAGAAAAAACAGGGAAGCTTTGCTGTTATTGTGTCTTAAATAGGCTGTACACTCTGCCTTCTGTTGTCTCTTGACAAAACATTTTAAGAATTTTGAGTACTCAGCTTTGATTCACTCAATATACTGTGCTAGTAAACTTCTGGGATTATTGTATTTCAAAAGGATAACAGGGATGGTGTTGTGTTAATCTGGAACAATTCCTTTTGTCTAAAACAATGCAGTAGCTCTCATTTTGGGAGCTGTCAATGCTATGTGCTGTTGTCTTGTCTGGGACCTGCAACAGTGCAAGAGAATGGGAAAGGGTAAAAGAGTTGGTGCAAAAAATGTGGAAGAAACCAGCTGTTTGTGATCTTAGGTAGATGTCTGAAAAAATCTACAAGGTCCAAATAGGCAGAGACAACTGATTTGTCCTGGATTTAAAGCACAAAATATGTTTAGGAGGTTGATTTTTTTTTTTTTTTTCTGTTTTAGAACAAAATCATGTTTTCTACATGAGGCATTTTTAAAATCCAAAACCCCTCCTCTGTAGTCATTTTAAGACATTAAGGGAAAATCAAAACCAGAAGGCCAGACCAGGTGTGTTGATGCCCTTCTTTTGTCCTTGACATTGACACTTTCTATGTACACAAATGTGGCATAGCCTTTCAGTGTAACATCTGGCTTGTTTAGCCATGTGTAATTGGTCAGCTGTAGGGTAAAGAAATTAATTCTTAGAGTTTAAAAACATCCTAATTGCAATCATGATGATGATGATGATGATGTGGTTTTTTTATCTCTGCATGTGCTGAAAGTAGTTGGGAGTGATATTGCTCTTCATGAGTCAGTTGAAATCTTCTTTCTACCCCCGTCACTTTGTGGGTGACATGTTGAGAAACTGTGCTGAAGGGGTGGGCTGGAGTGAATGGTTGTGTCACAGGACACCTGCATATCCCAGTCCTTCCTCTTAATTAGGTTTTAAAGTGTTCATGAATTTAGTTTCATAAATTAAGAACAATGGATGAGTGGCAAGGAAAGTGTGTGATGAGGTAGTCCATGTACATTTTTGTGGCTTGAGGAAATGGAGTGGGGTTATTACATTTTGGGCAGATCCCAGCCAGATTTGTGGACAACTGGGGCAACAAAATTTTTTGAGACAGAAATAGAAAGAGGACAATTCATAAGCAAGGGTGTCTGGAATAGAGAACAAAGAAGGATGAATCAGCAGGGAAAAGAAAAGCGATGAGGTTTACAGAGATCACAGCTTTACAGTGAATGTGAAAGGGATTATGAAGAAGTTTGGGCTGGGAGGGAGAAGTCCTATAAAAGTGTCAGGTATATAGCATTGGTTTTGCCAAGAGAAACTGTAAGAAACCAATCTGGTCTTGAAAGATCTCAGGGTAAAGTATTGCCTAGTTTCTAACACAGAAAAGTAACTAAGCATTTCCCTCCACCTCCTGCTCTTGTTCCTCTCACTGCCCCTGCTCCCTTTGCATGCTGACTTTCCAGTCATCCTTAGTCACTGGCAGGATGTCAGTATTTCCTTAGGAGCTTTAACAGCGATTTCATAGTGTTTTAAAAGTGGGTATATCTATTTATGGAAATCTTAAAATATTCTCAGGACTTGACAAAGGGAAGTTTGTAATTTAATTTATGTGTGCTAGCTTCAGGCTGAACAAACAATGAAGTACTTTAACCTTGCATGTGCTCACTTGGTATTAATAGGCTTTCTTAAACAAATGTTTAATGTGTGAACCAAGGCCACTTTAAACCTGTGGAAGTATCTGTGCAGATTAAATTTATTTAAGATTTGTCTTTGGAGTTATGCATTCCATTTTCCAAATATTTTGTGTTGGAGCAGCTTGATGGGTGGGTAGAGTATAGTAATCATGATTTGAATGACTGTAGTTTACAGTGATGTTCTTGCTATTTTTGGCCAGAGGCAGATTTCTGTGAGAGTGGCTTAAAAGCACAACATTGCACATGTTCACATTTTGAAGGCTTTTTGCATTTTTCATATTCTTTTTATATCATCTCCTATCTTGCAAAACCAAATGCTTTTGCCCTTTTCCAGAGTACGTAGAAAAACTATTTTTGAAAGTTCTTTTCCATCTGTTGGTTTCACTTATTAACAGAGAAGAAAGACAGTGAAGGAGGTGGAAAGGAATACAGCAGTGCAAGCTGGTATTTAATTCAGCTCAACAAACAAGCACATTTTTAATTATCTTTATGTAGCTGTTTCATTCAAAATTCTCTTAAAGAAATTCTTCCTTCTGTTTTGAAGGGTCTAAAATTGTCTAAACATGCCAGTGCAGTCTTCTTGACTTTAGCGTTTGTTAAAATTAGAAGTGAGACTGCCCTGCTGGTGGTTCTTCCTTCCCCTCTCCCTCTCTGAGAAACATGGAAACAAAACTGATCCTAACTGTTCCTATTCATGATTTTTCTTCTTAAAAAACCTGCTTTTTAGACAACATCTCACAACAATTTAAATTAAATTAATAGCAAACGTGCCAAATGTTCATCTATATGTATTTCCTGGCAGAATTTCAGAGGGCTGTTTAGAACCGGTGGGGAAGTAAGTCTCTAAACCTTTCCAGTTAGAATTGGTTCACATTGATTTCTCCACCTCTTAAGCCAACATTTGTGGTCACATAAGGAGGAAGCAGTATTTGCATTTTCACTGGTTCTCTGCAGTGATGGACTTTATTAAGTGACTCAAATTTCAGTGAGTTGTGGAACACTCAGCCACTTCAGCCTTGCTTTAAATTTGAGTTGATGCTGGAAAAAGGGATTGCATGCTTGCTGCTGTATGCTTGTTTTCTCTGTGCCCCACCAAGAGTTTTTCTTATCATTTACGCTAGTCTGCTGATTTTGTCTCCCTAGGGGGAGAAACAGTCTTCTTGACCACCTGGTACCACTGTTTCCTGATATATTTGTGAGTCAATATGTTTGCTTATTTTTAGAGAAGTGGAAGGAAACAGGGGAGGCCAAGGATGACAGGAACTGAGGGGAAAATGGTTTGCAGTGAGAGCTTCACCTTTCCTGTGGTGGGTGGCAGTGGGTCAGGCTTTCCCCAATCTCTCCTGCAGGGTTCAATGGCAGGAATTGGATTGCTTTCTTTTGAACTGCTCTAGACAAGGGGTTTTATTTGGAGGCTCGATGGTGACTGAGGAAAACTGTGTGTGGAGATGGGGGGGTAGGATGGTGTTTGGTTAAACAGCTGTGGGTCTAGCCAGGCCCTTTGCCCCTGGTTACTGAAAGCTTGTTTGTGTGTGTGTGTGTATCTCAGAGGGTATCTGTGATGTGTTGCTAGTCATGTAGCGTATATAAATTCCAGTCCTTAAATTAAGGCAAGAAAGTAATGATACATTTCATAATAAATATTGCTAAATGGTGGGATTTGGGAAGTTCCATTCTAGAGTAGCTTAAAAATTGTAGTGTCTTATTGCTCTTGTGTAATGCCTGAGAATCTTGTAAGGAGGTGGCAAGTGTTGTTGGGTGTGCAGTTGAACATGTTATCTTTCTTTTCCCCTAGTAATGTGAATTTAGTGAAAATATTTCTGTGAAGTGCTGAGTTTAAAATTACATGGCTCTCTCCAAACTGATAAAGAAACATTTACATGTGCTGCTATCAGGAGCACATATAATTTTAATTATATTTCCTGCCCACCCTCAATTTTGAATAGCACAGCTGGGAAGTAACTGGGAAGAGGGCAGATGAGAGGAACATGATTGTGTTGGAGAAGTTTATGAGGACTCTGTCTTGGAAACTCTTTTGTAGAATTCTTCACTTTAATAGCAGCAATTGAAGACTTTTCTCTTGTTTGAGATCCCACATCCTTCATCTTTCCTCTGGTAATGGAGAAGAGATTCATGGCTGAGAGAAACTGTTTGCTAGGCAACAGCTTCTTCCATGTTTAACTGCATGCCCCCAGATATTCCTGCTCTTAGTGGTATCCATTCTGGCTAACCCCTACCCTAACAGAACTCTCTTCAGGCACTGCCAGAACAGAGTCTGTTTTGTTGGGACAATGCTTCTTATTATACCTTGATCTTTATCTAATGCAATTCAGATGCCTTTGTATGGATTCTGAATTACTGTCTGCTCAGCTCAGTCCTTGATGATAGGCCAGAAGAGTGTATTTTGCCACACTGGAAAGATAATTTTATGAAATGATGAAGTCAAATGTCTTCATGCCAATCCCATGCCCTCCATCCAGGTTTTGTTTCATACTTTCTCTGTTGCATGTGTTCTTGAAACCAAAGTATAAAGAAAGGACCAGCAGGGACGCGGTTCATGGAGTAGCAATATAGAAACTGTGGAGAAGGACCCATCCAGGTGAGGTCACGGTTTGCAATGTGGATTATGGAAGCAGAGTGAATCTATGCTTGAGACTCTGTGCTCTCACAAAGTTCAGCTTAGCATGATGATTCACTAAAAGTGGACGCGTGGTCATCCCCTTCATTTACAATATAGTGTAGCATTTTTTTGCATAGAGCATAATTCTAATAGGGTGAACAATCTGAGAGACTAGTGTTCAGTGAAGATGAAGATTGTGAAACACCTGCTCTCCTCTGCTAGCCATCTTGGTGCTTTTCATGTCATTTGCTCCATTCTGTGAGGCCTAAGACAGCTCTTATAGAACTCTGTTTAGAAAGCATTTACATCACACAGCTTCCTCTTACACAGTAAGTAAACTTGAAATAAAAATCTGTGTGACTGTGGAAGGTGGAATGGGCAAACCTAGTCGTTTGAAGTGATGTGTGAAATCTTCCACCAGATTTGTGTGACTCAGGTTCTACAGTCTGAATGTAGAATAGATTCCTGTATGTTAAGTAAAACAAGGCTTCTCTGGAAGATCTTACTGGACTTCTCTAGGTTTGCCTTTGGTCATTTACAAGTTGAGTCATGTATTGCAGGTGATGGGAATAAGTGACAGCATAACTTGAGGATCATGAAATGTGGTTAATTTCAAACCATGTAATTCAGTTTGAATGGAAACTTTACCACATTTAAATAGATGGGCTGCCAATTTATTTTCTAATGCAGACATACCAGCCTTCTGCTACTTCTTGTCTATATTAAAGCCTTCTCAATGCTTGTTCTTGTCAGATTGCACGTGACAGGCATAGTGCAACATTGAATGGTTACAGCTTCTCCTGCTGCTTGCAGCTCAGTAAAGTCACTTTCAGCGACTTGGAATGTGGGCTTCTCTAGAATTCATCCTAGATAAAATCACCATAGATAAAATCTAGGCCTGCACATGATTTGCTTTTTCTGCCAGTTAATGTGGGGTGGCAGTCCCTTATGAAGGAAAGTTTACAGGCTGCACATGGATGACGGAGGGAGTGGCTGAGGATAGGCCAGGGGGATGTTGTGCACTCACAGCTGCCTTCCCTGGCACAGAGACATTTAGGAAAGCCTTTGGGAAGCCCAGGTTGAGAATTGGTATTAGAGCAGCAGAAGAGGCTGTTGAAACCTTCTGGCTTAGCTTTTTTGAGTAGTTAGTAATTGTGGATTCTCCTTCTCAGCTCCAGTCTGGTCTAGTCACCTGGTAAGACTATGGAGGGCTCTGCAGCTGTTTCCATCATCTCTGCATGAATTTTTGTTTGCACAGCTCCAGTGCTTGCAACCTTAGACCAGGGCGTCTCCCCTAAAATGGTATTAAAATTACAGGTGTCCAGTGTGCATTAGTGCTCGCCCTCAGTGGAGCTCCACAGTCTTTGGGAAGGAAATGTGAAGAAAAACGCTGCCCTAGATCATGCTGAGGTAGTAGAAACTTGCTATAGGGGAGGGAGTGGCTCTTCATGCAGAGAAACTGTTTTCTTAGAGCCAAGAAGCTTAGGTCCCAAGTACTGTTTATCCTTGTTTCAGGTCTACATCCTCCCTTAAATGTAATCTGTTGCTCTGTGAAGACAAATGGGAGGGCACTTTCAGAACAAAGGTGATTTGCTAAATGAAGAAATATGCTATTTCAATTTCTTAAAAATCATGAAAAAATTCTTATGCCTGCTAGCTTAATATTTAAGTTTGCTGGAAGAGTGAAAAATTTTCTTTGCTACCTCTCTGTTACACACTGTATGCTTGCAGTATTTTCTAATAGACATGAAGCTATGCTGAGCATTTAAAATAATTTTGAGTGGCAAAATGAAAAGGTTCTCATGTACCATGTTGGTGTGAAAGTTCCGAGTATTGCTTTTTCTCCCTGCATATAAAAATTAGGATGCCTTATTTGGACTTAGCTTGTGAGTTCCAAGATCCACGTTAGGTGTGTGGGATTTATTGTTGTTGGTTTTTTTTTTTTTTCCCAGTTGAGCATTTTAAAGCAGACTTGGATTAAACAGTCCTTATTTTATACACACTGAAAACCTCTGAGTTCATCCACCTCCCCTGCCCCTGCCTTTTTCCCTCCGTTTGTCCACATTGGCAGTAATGGCTTTACTCTGTTCCTTGTTACAAAGATAGTTTTTTTCGTACTTTGTACTCTTTCCTTCTATTTCCTCCCATTGCCTTCAGACTTGTGTAGTTTTTTCTGTCCCATATACGTTCTCAGATTATCGTCTTTACTATGATTTTCATCTTTGCTAGTATATTCCTATACTATTTTATACTTGAGTAGCAACTTCTAATACTTTTCTCTTTTGTCAATTCTAAGTGAAATACATTGTGTTACATAGTTACACCTGTAATTTACTGTGGGTTATTTTATATATATATATATATGTAAGAAAATCTATATCTGCAAAGAAAAACACTCCAAGGAGTCTTCTGTTTGTTTGGATTTGTTTGGAGGGACATAGCTCTTGCCACAGGTGTGCTCATTTAGAGTTTATAACTTGACCCTTCTGACTTAAAAGACTTTTCTTCTTGGGTTTGAATACGTGTAGGTGTTTAATGAATGTTAATCCTATACAAATGAAAGATGAAGAAATATGCATGATGATATGAGCCTTTAATTCAAATTTCAGCTTAGTAAAGCTTTGTATAGGCCCTTGAGAAATTTGTTACTCCCTATTATGCCTGATGTAAGTTCAACAGATTTTAAATAGCTTGCTTTGTTTGCTCTTCCATGACCTGCTCACTGCAGTATGGAAAGCAGATACATAGCTGTCCAAGTCTGATTTGGAGTTAATCATAACTATCTTAATTTCATCCTGAGTCTTAAAGATAGGACTCTTTGTTTAAGTCAGGTGGACTCAGTTGTCTAACTGGAAAAGGTAGTCTGTCATGTCTTGTGTCTTTTACCAGTGAGTTAAGGATGATGTTTTTCTAGGTGTGCTTCTAGTTCCTTTGTTTTTATCAGCTGCAGACTAGCTTTTCTTCCCTAGTTAAAACTTCTTTAATTGAGAATCATGGAGCCTTCTTCAGTAAGCAAGGCAGCATTGTTATTAAGCCTTTTTTTCCCTCCAATAGTAAGCTCTCCCTTAATTGTTCTTGTAATCTATTTTTTAATGATTTCTACTGGATGAAGTCCTTTGACAGGGCTCTCTTTGCTAGTGTGTTGCAAAGAGACAGTCTAACCTGTGAGAACCTGAACAGAACAGAAATTGTTGGGAAGGTCTTCATGCTTTTAAGGGGATATAAGGTAGTCTTCCAATGAACTTTTAATTGACAGTAAATATTCTTAGAGAGACAACAGGCTGGCTTAAATGCACCTTCATTTTTCTGCATTGCTCTTCAGAGCTAAATGTAAATGCTGAATGTTGATTATTCAACCACAGAAACAAATGAAGTGGTTGATTGGTTTCCAGGTGCAGTTGCTGTTATCAGGCTCCTTTGGGTGTATGTGAGGTGTTGTTGTGGGGCCACAGTGGTGTCTTTTGGGTTAGAGTATTCCACAACACTAACACTATGCATTCTGCTGAGCTGCTGCCATCCTTGCTGGGTGAGGAGGCAGTAGAAGTTTGGCTGAACACGTGACACAGATAGCCTTGAGCCTGTGGTAGAAAGCCCGGTTAGGAATCTTCTGGGTTTTTTTCTCTATTTTCCTTTCTAATATAGTCTTCAGGCCCTGCACACAGCAAACTTCACCACTGGGACCGTATGTGTACTGCCTGTACTTGGCTTCAGGGCTTTTTCCAGAGAGGTGGACAGCAAGCATCCCTTACCCCCAGACTCTGGTGTTCCTTGGGCCCAAAAGAGGAAGGGCGCAATCACAGGCAGGGGCCAGAGGGACAGTGGTTTAAGAAAGTGGTTTGAGAAAGTGGTATTTGAGAAAGTGGTGCTGTATGCAGCTGTGCAGCACTGCAAATCCTCATTATCCTCCACCTCCTGAATCACACTGCTACCGTGGTATTGATGTATAATCACCCACAGTGCGGGAAAGAGTGTTAATGTTTATTGGCTTTGTCTTTGCTCTGCTTGTTCGTGCCAATTCTCATCTATAATGCAGATTGCATAAAGACATATCAATGTGTAATGAATACTGAACATCTGTGCAGAGTACTGGCGAGCACTTTTTTGGTAACAGTGTTTGGCATGCTGGCTGACTATTTGAATACCCACAAAGGAATCTTGTGATCTTGCTGTGTTTTATAAAACTTGCCCTAAATATTTAGAGACAATTTTGGGCTTTCAAAAAT